>NC_134483.1:447724894-448052394 GCF_040206685.1 Ascaphus truei
GAATATAGCACTTACATTTGCGCAATACAGCATAAGCACATAAAACTATAGCTGAGTGGTTTGTTCGTCCGCAGTCTGGCTGGCTGTTGTGGTGTGTTGCGTCACTTCCGGCGATCGGTCGCGTCACTTCCGGGTGCGATCGGTCCCGGTTTGTACGAACAAGCCACTCAGATATAGACAATACCTAGTTGTCATTTGATTTTGGAAATTACTACACTCTATATATTATTATTTTTTCCACATACAGTATGGTGATATCTGCGCTCCCCAAAAACCACATCTGATTATCTACTGCAAGAGAACCTGGACCTTCTCTTCATAGGGTTGAGCTGCGACGTTTTCACATTACTTTCTTTATACACATAAACACTCTCACATAATTTAATTTGAGTGTCCACTTTATTAAAAGATGATTTATCATTATATATTACCACTTACACCTTATATAGGAGCGCCTCACAATTTTTTTGCGCTTTACTTTAGGACATGGATTTCTCATGGGTATTTTGTTTGGGACTGGAAAACATCATAAATACTGTTATTCTTTACGGTACTGTATTAGCAGCTATGAAAATAAAATATTGTTACAACCTAAAATAATTTATATATATATATTTTAATTGAATCCAACTCCAGTAAAAACTGACAGCAGGAAAAAATATATATATTTTTCTTCATATTGATCATTGATTGCAATTACATACAGTACAACATGCCACGGTACTTCATATAATTCAGAGTAACAATTATAAGTTCTTTAACAATGTAATGTCAGATTTCAAAGTGTTCCAGAAAAAATACACTAAAATATATATAATTTTTCCATTTTCTTCCTATGAAAGGGATGTTAAAAGACTTACCCAAGCTCCCACATACTGACAATAGCACATGAAAATGAAATCCATTAGTTGACCACACATATTAAACTAAAATACTGCTCTTTCCTAAGCTACTGGAAAATGAGAAATGAATATCAGGCCCTTTAGTATTGTATTTGTTTAAACAAATATGTGACCATAATGACACAAATACCATTTACGGTAAGTGATTTCAGAGAGATACATGTGTAGCATTGTTTATAGCTGTAAATGAAATATACTACAATTTGAAAAAAAGGAAAAAATTACTGTCAGATGACCACTAATATTGAAAACATTTGCTAAAGCATGTAACAATACAGCTAGTGAAATTAAATACAAAAATCTACACTGAAAAGCTTAGATACTCAATAAGTCATTAGCATGATTAATGAATTTAATAAAACATGCAATTTCCAATTCTTTATTTTATTCGGTGCACTCTAGCTTAAAATTGCATTTCATGATTTTATGACTCATATTACTTAATTTTCCTTAAATTGCTCATTTAGTTCAACTTAAAATGCATTAGACAATTTTTATATCTGGAAAAAGCTGTAGAGCACATGCAATTATGATATCTATATACTAAATTACTTTCCTGGGAAGTGAATGGTTTATTTTAAAAAGTAATATGCTGTAGGAAATTTAGAACACAACTGCTTCCCTGCAAATATTAAACTGAAGGTCTGTCTCGCTATAGCTAAGACTAGTGATGCAGAAAACTACAGTATAGTATTTAGACTTGCAAAAAATATCATATTGTTTTGTAACAGTTACATTTTTGTAAATAGTGATTGAAAAATAGCAAGTTGAGGTTAATAACTTCCCTTGTAGATTAAGGCTAGGTCTCCGGTGCCTGCTGCAGCACGCACTATGGCGTTTGCTGCAGGGACTAGAACCGCACATCCATGGGGCCGGGCCCACTACCTGCCTTTGCTGCTGCGTTGTGCAAGCAGATTTGCCTGGACAGGAAAACTGTGTTCAGGACTTGCGAAGTAGCGCTGGCCATGCCCCCTGGCGGTCCAGCCAATGAGGGCGAACCTGCTGGGTGACATCAGGGGCATGGCCCCCCACCACGCCCTTTTCACACACCCCGTCTTTCTCCCTGCAGATCACCGGGGATCACAGCTGCACACGCCGCTAGCCTGGCAGGTGCACGTGCAGCTCCGTCACAGGGGCCTCAGCCTAAGGGACATATTCTTTATATCCCAAAGAGACAGCTTAGGTGTAAATGATTCTTTAAAAGACCATGATGATGACAGAAAGTAAGATGGGAGGATGAAATCAGAAAATTTGTTGGAGCAACATGGAGAAGAGAGTCTTGAAACAGTAGTACCTGGAAGATTTTTGGGAAGGCCTTCATCAAGTAGTGAACTACAGTATATATATATATATATAAAAGAAATATGTTGTAGCGCCAACAATGTGTAACAGTATTATGCTTTCGGTTTGTGAAAATATAGTAATGCGTGTAGTATTCAATGTATGGGCACATGAGTGTCTAGTAAGTGAAAAGTATATAAGTGAAGATACAGTAGAGGCAGCGATTATTCTAACAAAAACCAGTGGCAATTCATCAAAAGACCAAGGTACACTCAGGTACATTCTGAATACATGCCTTAAACTTTCCTTAAACTAGCCCCAGCATTTCTGCATTGATTAATGGCCTATCAGATTAACAGCGGGGGTCCCTGGCAGTCCCATTCAAACTGAATTGGAATGCCAGGGATCCCTGCTGTGTTAATCCTATGGGTCTTTAGTCAATGCAGAAATGCCTTAAACGTGCCTCAAACTAGCCCAGAACATACCCAGCACATACCCAGCACATACCCTGAATGTAACCCGGCTAGTTTAAAGCAAGTGTTAGAATAATCGTTGCCTCTACTGTATACCCCAAAAATAACTATACATAAGTACATAAACAGATATTAAAAATAAACACCAAAAATAATCCAGTAAAGTCATATGTAGGTTTTTCTTCCTAGATGAAATCCCAGAAGGTGGAAGGGGTCAATGCTGCTTCCAATCGGATAAACCACATCCGATAAGGAACCTACAGTACAAGAAAAGAAAGTTTTGCTCCAAGAGATCAGCTTGCTTGGAAATTTGAAAAAATAAGTTGCATTGTGCTCTAAACAACAACAAAAAATCTCAGCAAACATAGGTGGTATCTATGAATGTATAGCGGATTACCCCTCCAGAGAAAGCAAAAATAAGGCTGGAATATAAGGTTGCACCCATGTGCACCTTGAGAAAGGGCCATAAGCCCGAAACGCGTAGGTGTTCTGTTTTTGTACTTTTGATCTATTAAACTTTTATTGTGGGAACGCACCTCTGTGTTAACTTTTGCTTTAGTGGAACCAGTGCTTCGTTTTTTTTCTCTCTCTTTGTGCTTGGAAATTTGAATTGGAATTCCCTCTCCGTTTTAACTTACTTTATTCACAAATTGTTTGCAATTATAGTGCATATCTAGGTAACTATTGGTGACCTGTTTTTAATTTATTTTTATTTCCAATTTATTATTATCTGCACTGATATTATTGCTATAATTTGATTTCATATATTAATTCTACTGACAGCGCTACTTTTTTTTATTTGATATATATATATACTAGCTGAGAGACCCGGCGTTGCCCGGGATGTAATTTTGGGGGGGCGGACGACAGGGTTGGGCTTTCCCCGGGTGACTGGGTGACTGACTGAATGGGTGGATGACTGAATGGGTGGGTGACTGGGTGACTGACTGAATGGGTGGGTGACTGAGTGGGTGGGTGACTGAGTGGGTGGGTGACTGAGTGGGTGGGTGACTGAGTGGGTGACTGAGTGAGTGGGTGACTGAGTGAGTGGGTGGGTGACTGACTGAGTGGGTGGATGACTGAGTGAGTGTGTGAGTGAGTGGGTGGGTGGCTGTGTGAGTGGGTGACTGAGTGAGTGGGTGACTGGGTGAAAGTGGGTGACTGGGTGAAAGTGACTGGGTGACTGGGTGTGTGGGTGGGTGTGTGGGTGACTGGGTGGGTGGGTGTGTGGGTGACTGAGTGGGTGGGTGACTAAGTGAGTTGGTGGGTGACTAAGTGAGTGGGTGGGTGACTGAGTGGGTGGGTGGCTGAGTGAGTGGGTGGGTGACTGAGTGAGTGGGTGACTGGGTGAAAGTGGGTGACTGGGTGAAAGTGACTGGGTGGGTGTGTGGGTGACTGGGTGGGTGTGTGGGTGACTGGGTGACAGTGCGTGGGTGGGAGACGGTGGGTGACTTACCTTGACCCTGTGGCATCTGGCTGGGGCAGGAGGTGAGTTCGGGAAGCTGGAGGGGGGGGGGTAGAGTGGCAGGAGGCCCACGCCACGCTTACCCTCCGTCCGGGAGCCGGCGCACGTGAGGGGGAGTGCAGGAGGCACGGGCCACGCCACGCTTCCCCTCCATTCCTCGTTGTGAGCGAGGGGGGAGGAGCCTGGAGTTTGCTGCTGAGCAGGAGGGCCGCGCTTCCCCTCTCCGGGAGCCGGTGCACGTGAGGGGGAGTGCAGGAGGCCCGGGCCGCGCCGCGCTTTTCCTCGTTGTGAGCGAGGAGGGAGGAGCCTGGAGTTTGCTGCTGAGCAGGAGGGCCGTGCTTCCCCTCTCCGGGAGCCGGCGCACATGAGGGGGAGTGCAGGAGGTCGGGGCCGCACCGCAATTTTCCTTGTTGTGAGCGAGGGGGGAGGAGCCTGGAGTTTGCTGCTGAGCCTGAGGGCCGCGCTTCCCCTCTCCGTAAGTAAGGGTACTGCAGAGTATCAGGGACAGGATCACATAGTCCTGGGTGTATATGTAATGTGGGGTGACCTCCTGACTGCAGAGTATCAGGGACAGGCTCACACAGTCCTGGGTGTATATGTAATGTGGGGTGACCTGACTGCAGAGTATCAGGGACAGGATCACACAGTCCTGGGTGTATATGTAATGTGGGGTGACCCCCTTACTGCAGAGTATCAGGGACAGGATCACATAGTCCTGGGTGTATATGTAATGTGGGGTGACCTCCTGACTGCAGGAGGGGAGGGGGGGGGGGACAGTGGACAGGAGGAGGGGGGGACAGTGGACAGGAGGGGGGGGACAGTGGACAGGAGGGGGGGACAGTGGACAGGAGGGGGGGGGGACAGTGGACAGGAGGGGGGACAGTGGACAGGAGGGAGGGGGACAGTGGACAGGAGGGGGGGACAGTGGACAGGAGGGGGGGACAGTGGACAGGAGGGGGGGGACAGTGGACAGGAGGGGGGGGACAGTGGACAGGAGGGGGGGTGGGTTGCTTACAATTTCCGTGTCCCTCCTCTCCACTCCCCCTGTATGTTTCTCCGCTCCCCTCTCTCTCCGCTCCTGCTCCCCCCCCCCCCATGGTAGCAGGCGGTCAGGGTTTTCTGGGTTGAGAGCAGTGAGGTTTAGGTGCAAATCTCTCAGAGCAGTGAGGGTTAGGTGCAAATCTCTCAGAGCAGTGAGGGTTAGGTGCAAATCTCTCAGAGCAGTGAGGGTTAGGTGCAAATCTCTCAGAGCAGTGAGGGTTAGGTTCTGGCAAGCGTTCCCAAAGCTCAGTGAGTAAGTGGTGGGAGAGTGTGTCAGTGGTGTAGGTCAGTGAGGGGTGGGACAGTGTGGCAGTGGTGTTGGCCGCAGACCAATGAGAGTTGTGTGGGGGCGGACCGCAGACCAATGAGAGGTGTGCGGGGGCGGGCATGGCCTGAGGTGGAGTGACAGGCCAAAGGTGCAATCAGATTGTCCGTAGGGACACAGGAAGATGCAGACAGGCATACAGTGCTTTCACTAATATATAATAAGATATAGCAAATGGAAATACTACTGTATGCTCATTTGCATGTCTTAGACAGGTCTGCAACACCACCTTTCACCATTATCACCCAGCAAACAGCACTTCCACTACAGCAAGGGATTCTGGGAAATGACATGCAAATGAGCACACAGTGCCACTTTTTGCTTCAAAGCGCCCTCGGCGTGAAACCTGCTAAGACTGTCCATGTACTTGCCTTTAATTTAATAAACTTTATTTTTTGATTTTTTGAATCCTGCTTCTACTAGTTCATTTGGTTTGCTGTGCTCCGGTTCTCCCTTTGGGACTATCCATTCACTTGTACATGCGCACGGATGCACGCTGTACTGAAGGTCACATGACCAGCCTTCCATCTCCTGCTTCCTGCTGACAGTGCAGACAGTTCACACAAAGGCAAAGCGACACTTCATCCAGCTGATTCTCTGGTGGTTCCAGTCACTACGACCTCGGCCATACAAGGCTCAAATGACGCAGACTGTTCCTTCTACTGGAGGGGCTCTCAGACCTCTGTCAGCCTTTTTGGGGAGATCTTCAGCATTTATCTACTCCCTCCTCAACAGCTGTTCTCTAGCTTGGAGCTACGTCGCTGTAACGGCTTCCCCCTCCCTCCACCCCCCCCCCCAGGATTCGCAAGCTGGTAACCGTGAGTACCTTGCAGGCAATTAATGGTACTAAATGTGAATAGCCAGTTGCCTTTCTGACTGTGTTATAATCATCATCATTCATTGGTGGATGTGAGGAGGAAAGGGATTTTGGAACAACTGTATGCCCGCAGACCTGGCCAGTCCCCAGTACTGAGGTGGGTAAGGGTATAACACGCACCCACAGCAGTGAGGGCATGCCCAGAGTGTGGTAAGTTGCATTGCCGGGCCTGGTGAGAAAGGGTTATCGTTATACTTGCTGAGTCCGGGGTGCCAGAGGTCGGAGGGTAAATGTCCAAGAGCCAGAGTTCAGGGGCAGGAGAGAGCAGTGTTGTGATGTCCAAGAGTCAGGGTTCAGGGGCAGGAGAAGGCAGCATAGTAAAGTCCAAAGCAGAGTCCAAGGGTAGCGAGGTACACGTAGTCAAACAGAGCCAAGATCAAACCAAAGGAATCCAAACAGGGGCAGGGACTGGAACCAGAGCTGAAACAGACAAAGAGCTAGGCAAAGACACTGCACACACAGGAGCTACAGAAAAGCTATGCAGAGCAAGTACTGCGAGGACAGAGTGGGGTTATAAAGGAAGGAGGGCCAATAGGAGTGAGGGGTGGAGCAGAGGTTTGTCTGGGTATTTGCAGGGATAGGTCCGGGGGAGCAGGGGAGGAGACAGGGATGTAATCCAGAGCAATCGCCTGCAGCCGACAGGGGGCGGAGCCAGTAGATGGAGATGGCTGATAACTTGATCAGGTGTGCGCGCCTTTTCTTAGGCTGTTATGCGCACTTTGAATTCTTGCTGTCCTTGTATTACGACAGGATTGGGTCTTCGAGGGCGGTCCGGAAAATGGGCATTTTGGATAAAGGGTTTCAGCAGAGACACATGGAATACAGAGGGTATCTTCATGGTAGGAGGAAGCGAAAGTAGATACGCAACCGTGTTGATCCGTTTGAGGACATTGAAGGGACCCAAGAATCTAGGGGCCAGCTTCTGGGAAGGAGTCTTGAGCTTGATATTCTTTGAAGATAGCCAAACTCTGTGTCCAGGTTTGTATGCTGGCCCCACTTGACGTCGCGGATCTACTTGCGTCTTTTGTCTTTGAACGGACCCTTGCAAAGCTTTTAGAATCTTTTTCCAAGAATTTTGTAGATTGGAAATGTGAGAATCTGCTGCGGGAACACCAGAGGGGAGGGAGGAGAGGGGAAGACTGCTTGGATGGAATCCATACTAAATGAAAAAAGGCGACTCTTGCGTAGACTCGTTCTTCAATGAGTTAATAGCGAACTCAGCCCAGGGTAATAGATACACCCAGTTGTCTTGGGATTCTGACACGAAGCATCTGAGATACTGTTCCAGGGTCTGATTCATTCTTTCCGTCTGGCCGTTGGTCTGTTTGTGGTAACCCGAGGAAAAGAGAAGGGAAATGCCATGTCTCTGAGAGAACGCTTGCCAAAACTTAGAAATGAATTGAGTACCTCTGTCTGAAACAATAGAAAGTGGCACACCGTGTAACCTGAAAATTTCCTTTGAAAAAATGTCAGCCAAGGTAGCTGAATTGGGGAGACCCTTGAGGAGTATAAAATGTGTGTGCTTGGAAAACCTGTCCACTACCACCAGGATCGTATTCATCCCTTTAGAATTTTGAAGTTCCACAATAAAGTCCATGGAGATATGCTTCCAAGGCTGTTCCGGAATGGGAAGAGGCAGGAGGAGGCCAGAAGGTTTGTGTCAGGCGGATTTGCTCTGGGCACAGACTGGACAAGCTGTGGTGAAATCGAAAATGTCTTTGTTCATTTTAGGCCACCAAAAGGTCCGTTTGATAAGATCTACTGTCCTCTTGAAGCCTGGACCAGCAGATCTAGAAGAATGTTCCCACTGTAGTACTTTATGGCAAAAATGGGGAGCAGCGTACAACTGTCCTTCTGGCACCTTAAATCTCCTAGGAATATGAGCCTGGGTTTTATTGATTTCATCCAAGATATCAAAGTTATTGACGGAAATAATACACTTAGCGGGGAGAATCGTCTCTAACGAGTCGTTAGATCTGTCCTCCGTAGAGAACTGGCGAGCCAGAGCATCGGCTTTGATATTCTTGGTGCCTGGGATATAAGAAATTGTGTAATTGAACTGAGAGAAAAATAATGCCCAACGTGCTTGACGGGATCCCAAACGACGAGCCCCCTCAACATACAATAAGTTTTTGTGATCGGGGAGAATGGCTACTGGCTACTGGCTCCTTGGTACCCTCGAGGAGATGTCCCCATTCTTGGAGGGCTAATTTGATGGCCAGAAGCTCACGTTCCCGACATCATAATTTCTCTCTGCCGAAGAGAATTTCCTGGAAAAGAATCCACAAGAATAGAGTTTTTCTTGTGGAGAAGATCTCTGAGAGAGTACTGCCCCGGCTCCCACATCAGAGGTGTCTACTTCTAGAGTGAAAGGAAGAGAAGTATCCGGATGCCGAAGGATGGGGGCGGAGACGAAGACTTTTTTGAGGAACTCGAAGTCTTTGATGGCTTCAGAGAAGTTACGGATGAATTTCCGATAGTAGTTAGAAAAGCCAAGGAAGCGTTGCATGGCCTTGAGAACAGACTTAAATTTCTCAGGGTCCATGGTGAAACCTTTATCAGAGATTATATAGCCTGTGGAAGATTGATGAAAAAAGACATTTCTCCATTTACGTGTAGAGGCGATTAGCACGAAGCCGAGAGAGGACCAACTTGGTGTGGCGAATGTGCTCTTCCAGGTACTTGAAGAAAATGAGGATATCGTCTAAATATACGATGACGAAAATACCCAGAATGTCCCGTAAGATATCATTCATAAATTCTTGGAAAGCAGCAGGGGCATTGCATAGGCGAACCGCATCACTAAGTATTCGTAATGACCCGAACGCGTGTTAAACGCAGTTTTCCATTCGTCACCGTCTCTTATTCGAATAAGATTGTAGGCTCCTCTCAAATCGAGTTTGGAAATTATAGAGGCTCCTTGAAGGCGGTCGAAGAGTTTTGAAATTAAAGGAAGAGGGTACCGGTTTTTAACTGTAATTTTGTTAAGCCCACGAAAGTCGATACAGGGTCTTAAAGAGCCACCCTTCTTTTTCACGAAGAAGAAACCTGCCCCGACAGGGGAAGTGGAATTCCGAATGAACCCTTTCTTAGGATTCTCTTGAATGTAGGTCGCCATCGCTTCCGTCTCGGGCACAGATAAGGCTTAGACTTGGGGAGTGTGGTTCCAGGAATTAATTTGATGGGCAGTCATATGAGCGATGAGGGGGTAGCACCTCAGCCTGAGTCTTGTTGAAGACATATTAGAAATCATGGTATACCTGCGGCAAGGTAGAGAGAGATGATGAAGAGGTGTCGAGGCCAGCGAGCACAACATTGGGAGGAGTGACCGTCTTCTCCAAAGTAGAAGCCCATTGAATCGGTAATTCATTGGTCCAATCAATACGCGGGTTGTGAAGCTGGAGCCACGGCAATCCCAGAATAACCTGGACAGTAGGGGAGTGGAAAACATCGATGATGATTACCTCAGTATGACTATCCGCGGTGGTTAGGGTAAGTGGAATAGATTCCCAAATGATAAAGGCTGGTTGGAGCGGTCGACTGTCGATAGCCTCCAGGCCGATGGGCGAGTTTTTCTTGACTAACGGGATTTGGTTATTGCAAGCGAAGGCGTGATCTAGAAAGTTACCACCAGACCCGTGGTCGATGAACGCTTCAACCTCTACTTGAAGATTAGGGCCCACAAGAGTTATGGGGAGTAGGATCTTCTTCGGTAGTTCTTTTGGGGGAGAGGGGTAAGTAGAAATGGTACCGAGTAGAAGCCCCTCTATCTTTACTGGGCGTTCCCGTTTCCCAGTTTCAAGCGATAGTGACGAAGTTGGTGTTCTGGGGAGCCGCAGTAGTAGCAGATACCCTCTTCACGGCGTCGTGTTCTCTCAGCGGCCCAAAGCTGTTGGCTACCGATTTGCATCGGTTCAGGGGCGTCCAACACAGGAAAGTCAAAGGAGGAGACCTAGGAGAAACAGGCAGGGATGAGAGTAAACGAGGACGGTAGCACTTGTGGCGTCGTTCTTGAATGCGCTGGTCCATCCGGATGCTGAGGGAAATGAGATCCTCAAGAGATGAAGGACGAGCGTGAGCTGCAAGGTCACCCTTGAGGGATTCGGACAAACCGTGCCAGTATGCTGCAGCGACAGCTTCATCGTTCCACTGGGTCTCTGCAGCGATGATGCGGAACTCCACCGCGTATCTTGCAGCTGACCTACGAGCCTGGGAGAGATGAAACAAGGAAGAAGCGGCAGTCTCCCTACGCGCTGGTGTGTCAAAGACCTGCTGGAACTCTCGCCGGAATTTGGGATAATCTTGGGTTATGTCTGGTCTGTGTCCCCAGAGAGGAGAAGCCCAAGCGAGAGCATCGCCAGTGAGCAGGGCATAGATATATGCCACTTTGGTACGACCAGAAGGGAATTGAGACGGCGACATCTCGAACTGGACATCACACTGGTTCAAGAATCTTCTGCAAGAAAGGGGGTCCCCGTCATACCTGTTGGGATGTGGAATACGTGGTTCCAGATTGCCCATAGGTACTGGGGCCGGGGGTGACGGTACAACAGGGGATTGTGATAGATTAGAAAGTTTCTGTGTAACGGTGGTGAGTTGATCGCTTAGAAATTGCCAATGTTCCATAGTGACACCTTGGCCCACCTCAGGGGGGTCTGCATTTGTTGGGCTCTGCATAATGTAATGCCTGTATGCCCGCAGACCTGGCCAGTCCCCAGTAGTGAGGTGGGTAAGGTTATAACACGCACCCACAGCAGTGAGAGCGTGCCCGGAGTGTGGTAAGTTGCGTTGCCGTGCCTGGTGAGAAAGGGTTAACATTATACTACCAGAGGTCGGAGGGTAAATGTCCAAGAGCAGAGTTGAGGGGCAGGAGAGAGCAGTGTAGTGATGTCCAAGAGCTATGGTTCAGGGGCAGGGGAAGGCGGCATAGTCAAGTTCAAAGCAGAGTCCAAGGGTAGCGAGGTACACATAGTCAAACAGAGCCAAGGTCAAACCAAAGGAATCCAAACCGGGGCAGGGACAGGAACCAGAGCTGAAACAGACAAGAGAGCTAGGCATAGACACTGCACACACAGGAGCTACAGAAAAGCTATGCAGAGCAAGGACTGAGAGGACAGAGTGAGTTATAAAGGAAGGAGGGCCAATAGGATTGAGTGGTGGAGCAGAGGTTTGTCTGGGTATTTGCAGGGATAGGTCCAGGTGAGCAGGGTAGGAGACAGGGATGTCATCCAGAGCAATCGCCTGCAGCTGATGGGGGGCGGAGCCAGTAGATGGAAATGGCTGATAACTTGATCGGGTGCGCGCGCCTTCTCTTAGGCTGTTAAGCGTGTGCCCCGACCGCGTGCCTGGGCGTGCGGCATGGAGGAAGTACTCGGCATGGAAGAGGTATGAGGCAGAGGGGAAGGAGGAGCGGTGGAGCTAGGTGCAGTAAGGGCTGGGGTGAGGGAGGCACACCGAGGGGCGTGTGTCCACCGATCCGTCACAAGCGATCGGGAGCGTGCGTCTTCTGTGAGGCTGCCGTGCACACGCCCCGATCATGTGCCTGGGCGTGCGGCCTGTGCCGTGGAGGAATGGCTCGGTGTGGAGGAGGAGAGAGAGTGAGGAAGCGGGGAACCGGGGCAGCTAGTCGTAGTGGGGCCTGAGGTGACGTGGTCATGCTGAGAGGTGCGAGTCCCCCGATCCGTTACAGATTTTAACATTATTTACATATATACATATGTATGTACATATATACATACATATGATGTACATATATACATCATCTTTAGGATCTCCAGTCACCAAATACACATACTCATATGTATTCATTGAGCTCCGATATCACTGAGGGCTGGCATCAGCCCTGAGTACAAATTGTAGAAATGTAAGAAGGTGTTGCAATACTGTAAGTGTGTGTAGATACTATGTGGTCCCTATTGGTATATAGGGATGGAATTACATTGAGTATTTTTGTGTGTAAGAGACAGCTGTGTGTGCATTCATATAGCGCAGGATGTATAGACATGGCATTTAGCACTCATGGGAAGAGAGTTCTCTTATGTCAGTAGTGACTGATGAAACTGCAGTCTCGGTTTAGGCCACCACTAAGTGTCCCGAGCAGTTGCATAAATTTGTATTTGAGAAATGTTCGCCGACTGGACTGTCTCTTGTTCTGCATGTGGTGCTGTGGCGGTGCAGATTAATTCTCTTGTTTAGCCCCTGTCCCATCTCCCCTATGTAGTAGTAGTCCCCCTGGGCATTTCATGCACATGATGAGGTACACGACATTGCTTGAGGAACAGGTGAGCCTTCCTCTGATTTTGTACTCTAGATTCCAGTGTGGTATTTGTATTGTGCCTGCTGTGTGGAGCACTGCGGATTTTTTGCAACTTGCGTCCTGGCATGGTCTTGTCATGCAGTCAGTTGAATTGTTGAATACTTCACTCCTCACCATCATTTATTGAGATTATGAGGTTGTCTCTATGATAATAAGGGTGTTTCAGGGAAGACCTGTTGCAGTCTTGTATCTTCCTGGAGAATGGTTTGTAGTTCCCTGGCTGTGAGGATCCGTGAGTCACGGCGCACTCAGTGCGCTCCCTCCTTACCCCGACCCATGACCGGGTGCTCTGCTTCCTCTGCCTCCGGCAATACGTCATCTGGGCCATCCACCACCAGCCGCCGTACTACAGGCGTGTGCGCATCACGCATGGAGGTAAATGCGGATTCTCCTGGCTCTGTCTGCAGGTTTCACCTGTGCGGTTGCGTCATCAGCGCGGGGAGCACGCACGTGACGCGCACTCAATGCACGCATGTACCGCATCATCAATCTTCGGCAGCAATCCTACCCACACCTGTCTCCTGCACCACTACAGACAATCACATCCTGCACTGAGGACACGTCTCAACTCGTTCTGTCTATTCATTTGTTCCTCTCTCCTATTTATGCTCAGCCGGCCCACTGGCAAATCGGCTGAACATAAACCTTTGTTGTTTCGAAGTGTTCACTGCTACCCTTGCCTCCACAGTCTTGTCTTGAATCTTGGTTCCTAGCTGCTCTGTTCCTTACCCCGGCTATCTCTTGGACTCTGCTCTTCTAAACTCTTGACCCCAGCTACCAACGACGACCATACCTCTCCAACCCCGACCTCGGCAACGTACCACGACTATCTTCATCTCTCCAATCCTGACCACGGCTAAAAGTACCTGCAAGGATCCGCACCTCTCCAACCCTTATCTTGACTATCCTTACCTCTCCAACCCCGACCCTGTTACCTCAAGCAATCTACACTCCAGATGCGACCATGCGGCTGTGGGTGGCGTTATATTACTGTCCCCACTATCACGCCTTGTTTGTGGTGAGCACTCCATTACAGTATGCTCAGCCCCACAAACATGGACCCCGCTGAGGTTGGGCGAGTCTTGAGCATGCATGCCAGCATTTTCTCAAAGACTGAGAGTTACTTAGAGCAGAACGACCTACGCATGGACCTGTTACAACAAAATCTCCTGTCTTTCACTGACCGGGGGCAACCCTCTCCTCCTAGTCCTGTCCCTTCAGGTCCTGAAGTTGCAACTTTAACCTCTATGCCCATGACTTTAACATCTGAACCCTGACTTCCTACGCCCAATCGTTATGGTGGAGATCCCCATGGATGACGATGGGGAAACTTGGAGGCAGATTTTGATTATACCACGATCTAATATACCAAGATCGTGGATCTTCCTCCTACCCCACTCTGACAGAGTTTGGCTACTATTTTTAATTAACCCCTTTGGCAGTTCAGACAAAGAACTTATCTGGGGACATTATGGTCTATCTCTGTATATACTTACTAAGACTCATACAACCATCTACCCTACTCTGACAACGAGTCTGACAACCATTTTTAATGAACCCCGCTTGTAGTTCAGATCAAAAACTTATTTGGGGACATTATGATCCATCTCTGTATATATTAACTAAAGCTGCATCCATGGGATGGACGACCGTGCGGACGTGTCCACACGCTACGTGATCAGACTGCCTCAAGGCAGTGACACTGTCCGTGCATGCGCATGGAGGCAGGAGGGGGCGCGCGATGATCAAGAAATCAGTTAAAACTGATTTCTCATGCGATAGGGTGGTCACATGAGCGGTTCGCCCAATAAGGGCCAACAAGCTCCGTGACGTCACTGGGAACGCACCCAGGAACGCCCCCCACAGCCCGAGTACTATGGCCAGGGAAAGGACCCGCTTTCCCTCAGCATCCGCATGGCTGCACTCTCTATGGACGCAGCCGAAGGTTCATAGAACGATCCACGGGGTTACCATATTAATTTATACACTGGGAAACCTTTCCATAGCCCCCAACTACTTCGCTATTGGTTTGACAATCACTTTTGTCTATAATTGTAGAAGTATCTCTGCATAATATACTACTCTAATAGGGAAACAATCAATAGTATACCTTGAGACTGTGGTACACTGATAAATGTTGGGATTATACGCAATATTTCCATAATCCATCAGTTTTTGTATGACCTGAGGTGAAGGTTTCTTGACTTATCTGCTCATTTTATTGCTTTTGTTCACCTACTTTGGGAACCTTTGATAATTATTATTTGGATCTCATCTGCAAATTGAATATCATATGAGTGCCCAACATATTTTGTTCACCATACATTATTAGCACCTGATCCAGAGTCCACCAGCAGTACTCGAACTATGATCTCAGTTGCATAATAAAAAATTTTGAACACCCATTATTTTGGTTTCTTGGTTGACATTAAAGAATATATTTTAAAATGCTTACCTTTACATTATACTCAGATTGCCCAAACTAAGTTTCTTTTTCTTGCCATTGTTTTGATAGATCATTCTTTCCCAGACCAGCTAAAAATGACCGACCGAGACCTATCCTAATTAAATTGCTGCATTACCAGGATAAAGAATCTTGATGAAGGTGGCATGGCAGTGAGCAACAACTATCTTACCAACAGCGCAAAATGTTGATCTTCCACAACTTTGATACTGAAACCTCACGAAAAAGAAGAGATGCTCAAATGGCGAAAACCACTTATGAAAGCAGGAGTTAAGGTGGATTCATGTACAGTAGATTACTTCACAATGAGATATCATACAAAAAATTACAGTCTGATCCAACCACAGATTATTAATGAATTTAAATTGCATTATTAACTCAAGCAGATGAGAAGGGTATTATTTCAGATAAAGAAAAACTATTTTTATACATCAAACATCCTAAAATTCCAATTTGTTACCTTCTTCCAAAAATACATTAATCACATTCTCATATGCCAGGAAGACTTATCATTTCAGGCATAGATTCCATGACTTTCAACTTTATAGCTTGTTTTCTTCAAAAATACGTTGTTAAATTAAGATCTTACAGTATATCAGAGATACTGTATGTTGCATGTTCTCAAACTTGTCCCTGATATCAAGTGGAAAAGAGAATATTTGTAGGCCAATTTTGACATACAAAACCAAGAAAAAACCAGGCGCTTACCTTGCGTTTCAGATATTAGTGCTTACAGTATTACAATATAGCCAATAAAATTGGCTCTCTTTTAGGTACTTACAGACAACCCTTAGATCCCTTCTGCTTCAACCCCAGAATAGGGATAATCCAGAGCCCTTGTAGAAACGTGGAAAACAGAAAAATAGGGGAAGCATGGGATTAGGAAGATGCACAATACAAATGCAGATGATATATAACCGACAACGTCCTGGTGTAATGGATAAGGGGCCAAGTTTATAGCATAATAATGTACTTACACGGCCTTGTGTAAGTAATAATAAAATTGGTATCTTTGGAGGATGGGTCCTCACTCTTCCAATTGCAAGTGTAGGAGAATCAATGAGGTGTATGGAAAATATTAATACATATATACTCACACGGCCCAGTGTGAGTAGTAGTGGAGGATAGGTATCGTTGGGGTTAACTCAGCCCGTCCAATTTAACAGACCAGGCGTGGGGGATTGCCCTCAAGCAGGACCTCAACAGGAACTCACTTCCCAGTTGTTTGAAGTCAGGCAATTTCTTTCCCCGGTTCCGCAGTGAAGGGGAACAAGTGAGGCACGATCTCAGTATGGGTTAAAAATTAACATTTAGTTACTCAAATACAGAAAAAGTGAACTCACATACACAATGGTGGACCCCTGGTCTTCCTCCGCAGCCCAGTATGAAGCCTCAGCTGCAGGTTGTCCCGTCCCCGCGTTCGGGGTGCAGAATGATGGCACTTCTCTGCTCTGCTGCAATTGCGGCTGTGAGTACTGGCTACGGAAGCCTCCGTGGGATACAAACAGCTACCAAATAGAGCAACGCATTTCGCCGAGTAATCGGCTTCCTCAGGCTCATAGAATGACGTGGGGAGGGTTGGATCAGTTTATATAGACCCTCCTTTGTTCTTAATTGATAATTAGAAAGGGCTGTGTAGCACAGACGCTTCTTTGCAATGAATAATGCATTGCATATGTCAGTTGTTTCCTATATAAGTATCCTTAGTCTAAGCTGTTCTATAGACTCCTTATACACATACTGAATAGGTCATCCTTGCTGCTCATTGCTTTATATAATGAACTCTAAAGTCCTTTGCAGTTTATACTTGTATGTTGTTGCCAAAAAGGCACCCCACCCATTTAAAACTAGGTCATTGCTATAACAGTCAATATATAACATATTTAATTCATTTAATTCTTCCCAATTATAACCACATAAATATTAAAATAACATTTTTATACAATCACCTCTAAAATCACCTATAATATTCCAACCTTAATAGTTGCAAACTATATAATCTGGTTAAAAACCTATTTGTTGCACATCCTAATATTGCATACTTATAAATACTTTAAGATCGCTTTTAAAACATTTTCAAAATACTTCCATTACATTTAGTAAAAGATTGACATAAAATCTTTGGGCATTGCATTATACCTAAAAAGACAATAAAAGATTGTATCTGAAAAAGGGGAGGAACAAGGGAACAAATAAGTATTGTATATAAAACTCAGTTCCTCAATAAAAGGAGACCTGTGATGTAGTCAATGTATAAACAGTCAAAACACGGTCAAGGTGTGCTTTATTTACAGTGCAGTATCCAAGTGTGCTCATATGAATGCTGCCATGTCTAAATCGACATTAAGGCCAGTCGGGGATAAAGTCTTTAGGCGGTAAATCCAGAACGTCTCCCTTTGTCGGAGACGCCTCAGTCTGTCACCCCCCCTCCAATTCTCAGTGACCAACTCTAGTCCTCTATAGAGTAATCCTGATGGGTCCCCCCCATGTTCTTAAATAAAATGTAAGGGCACACTATGAGTGGTCAGGCCTCTCCTTATGTTGCCTACGTGCTCCAGTATGCGGACCCTAAGACTTCTTGAGGTCCGGCCAACATACTGGAGTCCGCATGGGCACTCAAGCAAGTATACCACAAATGTTGTTCTACAATTTATGAGTTGTTTTGTTTTACAGGTTTCCTTAGTCACATTCGAACAAAAATGTAGTTTATCTGTCATTGCATGTTTAAATGCTTTACATTCGAAACATTTGAAGAAGCCTACTGATTTTGGTAGCCAGTTCTTATTTTGGCTTTTTGTTTCTTTCCTGTAGACACTTGGCACTAACTTATTTTTAATATTCTCAGCTTTTTTTTAAATAACGCGTGGTGCCTCTGGAAGATGTCTCTCAATACCGGGTCTTTACACAGAACATGCCAGTGTTTTTTTAAAATATTGCTAATTTTGTGAGCTTCAGTATTATATTTCGTTATAAAAGGCACCACATAACTCGCATTGTCCTGTTTTTGTTTAGGCATCATTACTTGTTCCTTGCTTAGCTGCAGTGCTTTAGAATGTGCTCTATCAACCACGTCTGATTTGTAATGCCTTTCCTCAAATCTCGTTTTTAAAATACCTGCCTGTTCTTTGAAAACCTCTAGCTCTGTGCAATTGCGCCTGATCCGTCTAAATTGTCCATATGGTATGTTGTTTAACCATCTATGGTGGTGGCAAATGTTATTAAGTGAACCTAAGTGATTTGAATAGGCGCCAAGACTCCCCACAAAAATAACAGATGTGAATTACAACATAAGAACAAATATAGTATGAAGTGTAACCCCAAAAAATACTTCTCAACCTTCCAGGAAATGTGCAAAGATTTCCTACAGATGCAGTCTTGGTTCGGGGTGGGAAGGGAGCGATGAGATCAGGAACACATCATAAAAATAAAGAAAATAGAAACAATAATTGTGCAGTATATTAATACAGTCGGAGCTAAGTTGGTATCTTGGCTCTATAGTAATTCCTACTTACAACAAGTGTAAAGTAAAATCGCAGTGGTCTGACTCAGTCAGGATTAGAAGAGGTTAACTCTCACATCTCATGGTATATTCTGGCCCAGGAAGGATTCAGAGCACGGATTTTGTGGATGTCATATTGCTCAGATCCAGGTATGGTATATGAAATATAAACAGAACGGACCAATGGTCTAGATTGCAAGACAATTTTATCGCACAAATATTGAATGAGATGTACTTACAATAAGTACAACTGATGGTACATGTAAGGTATCGTGAGACAGTTGAGACGCCGATCCAAGATGTAGAAGTTGGTCCCGTCCTCCCGTGACTCCAACCTCACCGCCGGTGTATGGCGTCTGACGTCCCTTCCGACTAGCGGGTGACCACATCCGGTTGAAGGGGATAGCGACGGACAGCAATAGGATCCACGGCGGAGCTCAGGCATCTTCACTTCTTGGCAGCTGCAGCAGACTAAACTTCTCAGGCTCAACGCGTTTCGCTGTGTAACATACAGCTTCCTCAGGAGTTGTAAGTACATCTCTTATTCAATATCTGTGCGATAAAATTGTCTTGCAATCTAGACCATTGGTCCGTTCTGTTTATATTTCATATACCATACCTGGATCTGAGCAATATGACATCCACAAGATACGTGCTCTGAATCCTTCCTGGGCCAGAATATACCATGAGATGTGAGAGTTAACCTCTTCTAATCCTGACTGAGTCAGACCACTATGATTTTAATTTACACTTGTTGTAAGTAGGAATTACTATAGAGCCAAGATACCAACTTAGCTCCGACTGTATTAATATACTGCACAATTATTGTTTCTATTTTCTTTATTTTTATGATGTGTTCCTGATCTCATCGCTCCCTTCCCACCCGAACCAAGACGGCAACTGTTATTTAGCAGAAAATTGTTGGCATCAACCTCCTTGAAGTAAGTTTTCGTTTTCATAATATTGTTTTCAGCATAAATAGTTAGATCAAGGAAGTTGATGCTCTCAGTGCTCATCTCCGATGTGAAACTTAAATTTACACTGTTCTCGTTGATATAGTTTAAAAAGAGGTTTAGGTCCTCTTTATTCCCTTGTCAGATGATGAGCACATCATCGATGTACCTCTTCCATAGAACCAGGTTTGCTCCATATGGGTTACCAGACCAAATATTAGTCTCCTCCCAGTGAGCCATAAAGGTGTTCGCATAGCTAGGAGCAAACCTGGTCCCCATTGCTGTCCTGCACCTCTGCAGAAACATAGACCATCAAACCAAAAAAGATTATGTGTTAAGATGAACTTTATTCCATCTAACAGGAAATGCTTTTGTTCCTGTGGAATTGAAGAGTCATTTTCTAGAGCAAAGGCTACTGCTGCACAAACATCCTCATGCTTTATTGACGTATATAATGACGTAACATCACAAGTTGCCATTATATAATTCTCCTGCCATTGTACTGTGGAATGAGTGTTCAAAACCTGCAGTGTGTCCTTTAAGTACGATTTGGCACTAGTGGTGTATTTTTGTAGATATATGTACACATACTCTGAAAAGTTTTGAGTTAGAGACCCGATACCCGAGATAATGGGCCTCCCCGGTGGGTTTAAGCGGTTTTTGTGAATCTTAGGCAGGAAATAGAACACTGGTTTTACTGGTTCTGATTTTAACAGATAGGTGAACTCTTTTTCTCCCAAGATCCCTATAGTCCTTGCCTCACTCAAGATCAATTTTAGCTCCTCTTGATAAGCTTTTGAGGGGTCCTTTTTGAGTCTCTCATATGTTGTTACATCGCCAAGAATACGTTGAGACTCTAGGAGGTAATAACTAGTGTCCATTACCACAACCCCCCCCCCTTTGTCTGCTGGTTTTATTGTGATGCTGCTATCTTCACCCAGGGTTTTTAGTGCTTGTTTTTCTTCTTAGACCAAAAACAGGCCCAACATAAAACACATAACATAGCAAATTAAACACATAACAAATGCCAAGAAACAATTGATTGGCAAAGTGGGTACCTCACGCCCATATTAGATGGGCATGATTTATCATTATGCCAATCAATGGTCAACCTAAAAATAAACAATCATAAACAACATCCAATGCATTCAAACAATCACCAAATAAACAACAATAAGCACATAAACACAACAACATTACCACAATTAAATTAAGCAAATACCAATTAAACACCAGAATTAACAATTAAAAACACCAAAACAAATCCATCAATAAATAAAAGAAACTCAAAATAAACACCAATAGTCAAATACAAAATACCAAAAATAATCCACTACTAAAAAGCAAACACAAAAAACACCCGTGAAATAATCAATTGAAAACACCACCAAAAATGCCAGCATACAAATTCAAAACACAAAATAAATAGCATTAAAAATAAAAAACAAAGTACCAAAATACATTTAAAATACATAAACGCAAGCATTTTCCAAAATAACCATTGATTTTCCCTGTATGTATGTATTTATGTATAGCCCTAAAGGGGCATACATATATACTGCTGCGACACATTTTATTCTAACTATTGCCAGATTTACTCCGGCTGGCGCAGGGTCTAGACCGCGCGCCACCGCATCTCCTCCGTGCCCCCCCTCCGCTCGCATGGCATTTTGCTCCCCCTTCCCCACCCCCTAGCTGCTCCTGCTGTGCCCCTCTGCTTCCCTGCACCCCGCTTACCTCACTTCAAACTTCAGGGGTGTCGGGGAAGCCGGGGAAGCCTGGCGCGCACGTGACAGTGACGTCACAGTGACGCGCGACAGGCCGCGTCACCACGCTGCCCGCACGCATCCTTCCGTGCGGGAAATGTGAGAATAAGATGTGTCGCCAGTGTACATTTGCAATCAATGGGCAATCCAAAAAATTGAATAAGAATAAAAACGCAATGAAAAAACCTGTAAAAGAAAAATAACATCAATTCACTGTTTTTTCAATGTTTTTTCTTACCCCTCTTCACCCTCAGATTCAAGGGTCTTGAAACAATCCATGTTCCCAAACAGCAATGGGCCACAGGTAAAGTCCAAAGTAATATTCTTCTTTCTTTATCTTCATCTGTTAACTGTAATCCATTTTGGATTACTGCTATTGTGCCTTAACCCTTTCAACTCGGGAAGCAGGGGGTCCCCGATGCTGAAATCAATGTGATTCATCTCAGGAGACTCCCTGCTCCCGCACACTATTAATAAAAATTACATGAAAGCAGCTTTAATTCCATAGCGGCTAGCCGCTACGGTAAGTAATTATTTTTTTATGGTTTTTGGTGTTTGATAATAGTGTATATGAACAGGGGTTCTCCTGAGCAGAACCGCATTGGTTTCAGCCCTGGGAAACCCTACTTCATGAGATACAGGCCCCGTTATGGGGTGCCGGTATCCCCCTGCAGGATTTAAATACCCAGGTCACGTGACGCGGAAGATTTAAAAGCACAGTGGATACCGGCATTCCATAACGGGGCCTGTATCTCATGATGTAGGTGGTTACCGAGACTGAAACTAATGTGGTTAAGCTCAGGAGACCCTCTGCACTTGTACACTATTATTAAAATGTATATTTATACTGTTCGATCTACTGTAAGAGCAGTGCATGAAGACGCAGCATCTCCATGCAGCTCTTACAGGCTGCATTTTTTTTAGCAGCTATCGCGCTATTGAATTGATAGCACGATAGCACTGATACAAAAAGCAGGTCGCACGATAGGGCTTGTTTTTGATCACACGTACCAAAATGGGCTTCACTTCTTAGTGAATCCTGCATTTGGCTTCATTTTGTAACGGGCGAGTCAAAATGTTATACTCGCATGCAAAAGCTCACTGGTTAGTGCATAGCCCCCTGAGGCTGGTAACCCATTTCAGGTGAATCTGGTACTATATATGTCATTGATGACATTATCTTTATTTGGAAGGGTAGCGAGAGTGATCTCATGAATATGTTTGATTATTTCAATAGTATTAGATATGGACTTATTTTTACACATACTATTCAATATCACTGATTTTTTTTTTTACCTCATTCTCTCAGTGGATACTGATTACAAAATAGAGACAGATGTATATTTAAAACCAACTTCCTGCAATAATTATTTTGAAGCTTCCAGTAATCACCATACCAGATGTCTATCGATTATTCCATATGGCCAATTTAATTGGCTCAGGTGAATTTTGACACTGTGTTTTGTTGAAGGATACAATTTTTGAGAAAGGTTATAAAGAAGAAATTGTCACTGTGTCCTATTTGAGAGCTCAAAATACTGTATAACCAGATTCCAGCTATTAGACAAATCACGCAAGACAGATTCTTTTGACAAACCCTCTACTTATAAAACACACTCTCCTTTTTCATTACACCCTATAACCAATTACTATATCAGGCAGGATAAAGAGCATATTTAGTAAACTTTGGATAATTTTAATATGCAATCCCATATTGAAATCTCCAATTTCTCGTCCTTCAAAAGTTATCTTTAAGAAAGCTAAAAATATTATAGCACTGAACAAACTTAAATCTGTAAAACTGATAAAAAATGATTCTTTGAATTGGCTCCCAAAAATTCCCAATTACATTTTAAGGCGTAGAAAAATTATATGTGGTTCAGTATGTGCCCTTTAAAATTAAAAAATCTCTCCAAAAACAATGGTAGCAAACACTATATATAATATCTTATTATTGTAACACTTCCTACAATATGTTGTCAATTTACACACCTGCCCATGTGGGCTAAAATACATTGGGAGGACTACTAGAAATAAAACAAATCAGATTAATGGAACACAAGAGAAATAATGTTAAATGTTTCCTCACACATGGGGTGTCAAAGATATTTTTTTAATTACCATTAGAAGGACCCAACTCATTCGACCATCACTGGTCTAAAACATGCCCCAAGATACATACAGTACTAGGCAGTGTGTGTTTTCTCCCCTTTTGTAAATTGGAATCCCAGTGGATTTTCAATATGTGCACCTTGCACCCTATGGGTCAGAATGAGTGTCTAGATTTTAGTACCATTGCTTGCATCCATCACTCATTTAGACCTATTATTATTATTATTTTTATTTCTCCATATGTCTACCTTTAATTCAGGTTCTTTATGTATAATATACTGTAAGTGTATAATATATGTATATATTTTTTATTAATATAAAAACTAACATTAAAAGAATATATTTTTATAATATATCATCTCAACCTACTGTATGAACATATTTTGTAAGTTTAGTATTGAGCATGTTTACTATTGACAATATGGAAGAAAACCATGCTTGTGCTTCAACGAGCTGTAATTTCAACTTGTTCTCCTTGCATCTGCTGTGTTTGTGCACTCCAAAGCTCCCATAGATACCTCACATCGGAGATCTCCAAAGACAGAAAAAAAAGTATACAGAGAGCACTGGGGATCAGCAAAAAGGTATGTATTGAAAACATAATAAACAGTACGGTATATGCACACTTACAATTAGAAATGCATAAGTGGATGTAGAAACGATCGCCAGAGGTAGAGTCCCCAAGAGTTAGTTGTTAGTGCCTCCTGCAGTGTTCTGCATACTGGAGCTTTTCCGGTGTGCATTATATGTCAGACACTTCCTGTAGGGACTCTCGTAAAGTGTGTACATCCACCAGGTCCCAGCTAGCTGTACAACTGTATGTTATGTGACAGGATGTTGTGCAATGCAATCGCTAAACGTTTTGCACTATTGTGTTTCATCAGGGTATTGTTAACAATCTGGAGACCATCTTTAGATACACCTTTAGGCCAATCAAATACATCTAATCTGTTGCAATATTATAACTATAACAACATAAGAGCATTCAATCCCTAAATTAACACAAATGCATGCAGATATGCCACCCACATTAAAGAATAAATATATTTTAACATTGAAGTAATATATGCAAATGGGAAAATAGTTTTAATTGCTGGTTATTAGAAAAATCTAATAATTGGTTGAAAATAACCAAACTAAATATCAATTATATAAATCTACAATCAAATGGTACTAATTATTTATAATATTAGTTGTCCATGATATAAAATGTAAATGATAAAAAAATAAAGCTAATTGGTTGGTAAAAAAAAAGAAAAAACAAAAAAGAACGTGAGGGATAGAAAGACTAACAATTAAGTTAATAATAGACATTAATAGCACATCTCCATCTGCAGTCTGCATTATAACATCTCCATCTGCAGTCCTAATATCTATAGTACAAATTGATGAACACAGTACAACTACATAAAAATACAAGATGAATGGACAATGATTGAATATACATAATGATTAAACAAATACAGTTACAAAAGTTCATCTACAGTAAGAAAAGTTTTGAGTTGAATAAGTCATTTAGACAATCTGGAAACTTGAATTTTATAGTTAACATACATTATTGTTCCCTTCTCAAAAGGTATTGTTCTCTGTCCCCTGCTCTAATGTTAGATGGAACAACTTTAATGCAAATAAATTTCATGTGATCCAAAATACATTGATCAACTTTTTGAAAGTGTGCCAACAAATGAGTTAGAGGTTTATTATGATCTTTTAATTTTGGGCTATTCTTGATATTTCTCAGTTGTTCTAATATATGAATTTTGAGATTGTATATAATAATATAATACTAATAATAATAGCATGTTCTTGTACAGCGCTGCTAGTTTTACGTAGTGCTTTACAGAGACATTTTGCAGGCACAGGTCCCTGCCCCGTGGAGCTTACAACCTATTTTTTTGGTGCCTGAGGCACAGGGAAATAAAGTGACTCGCCCAAGGTCACAAGGAGCCGACACCGGGAATTGAACCAGGCTCTCCTGCTTCAAACTCAGTGTCAGTCAGTGTCTTTTACTCCCTGAGCCAGTCCTGAGTTTTTCCAATATATTGTAGTCCACAATTATATTGCATTACATAAACTATAAATGTAGTCAAACAGTTACAAAAATTGATGATTGGAAATTCATGACCAGTAACTTTTGAACGTACTATTGTAGACGGTGTAATTTGTTTACACACTTTACACTTATTGCATTTCCTAATTGCCCTTTATTCCTAATTTGTATCTTAAATTCAACCTTTTTTTTTAAAAATTTTGTGAAGTAAGCTTGATGCCGGTATATTTTTTAGGGGTTGTGCCCGTCTAAAAAAACACTCCTGGTTTTGCTACAGTAGTAAAATGTCTGCATAAAATGTGCCAATGTTTAGATAGCTCTTTATTAAACGTATTATGTGCTGATTATTTTATTTTATGATTTGCAATAATAGTTATCTGAGGTTGTATACTGCTGCGGCCAAGTTTATTCGAGCATTTGCCCGTTCTTGGCCGCAGCAGTAGCCTGGCGCGCGCCCGAGGGTGACGGGCGCGCCGAAGCAGCGGAAGAGCGCCCTCCGATCGGGGCGCTCTCCCTACCGCTGCCGGGTCCGCCGGGTCCCCCGGAACCCCCTGCCGCCGTCCCGCGATCGTGGGACACCAGGGCTCCCTCGGGGAGCCCTGGACGCGCGTGCAGGGGGCGCAGGCTCCCGAAGACGCGTGACCGCGCGTCTATGACGCGCGGCACGCCGAGGGGCGGCCACTAGCAAGCCGGGAAATCTCCCGGCTTGCGGATCTGGCCGATGCGCAATAAAGCAGTGTATAGCTAGATATATAACAACTTTTGTTTTAATGTTTTTACTATTAGTGTCTATTTTATAATTCTACATATTTCTGCAAACATTAACATTGCTATTGAGAGTATATGAAGAAACACAGCAACTGTATATACTGTACAGTAGGTTTCTCCAAATAACGGGTAGACATATACTTGTTTAATGTTATAAGTAAATTGATGGAGCCCAAAATGAGTCACTTACTGTAGCTGTAGGTGCGGCTATAGTGTTTATATGATCTCTTGGTGAATGTGTATATGTATATACTAGACTAAAGGTGGGGATTCTCCCCAAAACGTTCTGTATTCTGCTGACCAAAATGTGAAAATAAAGTCGTTTTGAATTTTTAACTCTATACAAATGCAGCACTATGGTTGGTGGAGCTGCCACTCATAAACCCGCCTTGCACAGTGTTTTTTTCATCTGTGCTCGCGTGTGCTCGTGGTCTCAGTAAGGAGACTTAAAGAACCATCGGGATTAACACAGCGAGGGTTCTTGCATCTGAATGGGACTCGCGCTGTGTGAAAAAATAAGCACTGAATAAAATACATTACATTTCAATTAAAAAAACAGTTGTCAATAAAACAATTGATTGTCACAGTGATAAACCGCGTAAATGTATTTGTTTAATCATTATGTATATTCAATCATTGTCCATTCAGCTTGTATTTTTATATAGTTGTACTACAGCAGAGACTGCGACTATTCTAACACAAACCAGTGGCAATCGCCAAAAAGACCCAGATACACCAAGGTACATGCTGGATACATGCCTTAAACTTGCCTTAAACTAGACCCAGCATTTCTGCATTGTTTAACGGCTCATCAGATTAACAGCGGGGGTCCCTGGCAGTCCCATTTAAACTGAATGGGATTGCCAGGGACCCCTGCTGTGTTAATCCTATGGGTCATTAGTCAATGCAGAAATGCCTTAAACTTGCCTTAAACTATCCAGATTACACCCAGCACATACCCAGAATGTAACCGGGCTAGTTTAAGGCAAGCTTTAGAATAGTCGTGGTCTCGCCTGTATGTTCATCAATTTGTACTATAGATATTAGGACTGGAGATGGAGATGTTATAACACCTTTATTCATGTCTATTATAAAAGGGGCATAGATAAACACATTGGCAGTCAATGGGCAACCTAAACAAAATGCACAATTGCATAAAATACAATCAAAGTGTTTCTTCTTTGCCGAGATCCACCCTCATCATCTTACTCTGGCACTAACTCTTGACTCACTTGGCAATGCTCAACAGGCTGATGTGAAAAAGTCCATGATCCTCTGTTGATTGAAGAGACGTCTCTGGTAATTTGTTCCATTCTTTCTTTCTCTCTTTCTTTCATTCTTCCTTTCTTTCTTTTCTTCTTTCTTCTCTTCGTTGTAATCCACCGAAACAGGAGATGTTGCTGTGATGGGTTCTTGGGCACAAAAGAGACAGGACAGGCCTCATATAAGGCCTGTGATATCACATTTGACTGTCAAATGGTACACCCCAATCCGATTGGTTGGTACATCATGACAGCTTTTTTTTTTTTTTTTAAGGATGTGTTGTCATCTTAAAGGGAGGGAAGCCAGAAATCAGGAAGGATATGCTTTGCTCCCTTTAAGATGATGTCACATCCTTAAAAAAAAATGGAATCCCTCACATGGTATACCAACCAATAGTTGAGTGAATGGTCATCAACATCAGTTTATAGCAGGCAGCTAGGTGATATGATTATTTTTCATAATTAATTGCAATATTTTAAAATCATGTTTTTTTAAATGATTTACAATTTAACATAGTTTTGGACTTTTTGTTCTTTTCTTCTTTGGTTTTTAACATAATTTTTCACGAACGACTAATACAGGAGTACCACTACAGTATGTATGTTGTAATAAATAACTAGATAGTAATTATTACTCCTAATACTAGTTCCTGTTATCAAATATGTCTATGATTGGTGAATGAAATTAGATGCAATTTGGCATATTGCATATTACTGACTTTTTGACAAAGCACCTTGTGAGTGAAACGCATAAGAGTAGTCTTCACATCTCGGCTGCTATGCTGTTTGTCGTTCCTCAATAAATCTGTTTTTATCAGCAAGCTTATATTTGGACCCCATTTTTTCTTGCAAGGAGCGGTACTCTCGCCTTACCTGCAGTGCAGGTGATTTCCCCTTATTCATTTGATTGGAGAAGCATGCCCACGGAGTCCTGACGGGACAAATACAGTGAGCAATGGTCGTTCTCTGCTGATGCATCTTTTTGGATATGAGATTTTGTTTATGGATGTCTGGATATATGTGTGTCAATGTAACTTGAAGAAGTCTCAATGACGGAGGAATATGTGGAGAGAGCATGCAGTTTTTGTGTGATCTGGGTCCCAGTGGGATTGTGCCCCAACCGCCCTCCTCCTCCCTGTGGATTCAATACAACCTGAACTGTTATCTTATGGTTGTATGTGTGAGGGATTTGCCAATACGTAATTTTCTATTATAATAGAAGGACATCGCACTTATTCTGTACCCCTATGGGGATCAATCAACTACTCCAAACCCGGATCCTATAGGTTGTTATCCCTGATTTTTACTATCATTACATATGCAATTGATGTACTTGTGGAGATACTCTATATTCTCTCTATTCCTATTCTTACTTTGCAGCACTAGTTAAGAAGAGACACAGAACATACAGATAAGGCCCTATTAATGCACTCAAAATCTGAGGGGTAAGTCACCCTAGTAAAAAACCAACAACACAGGAATAATCTGAACCAAACCTATAAATAGTGTTTTAGTATGCTTTATTGATGTTGGTTAAAAAATGGTACCAGATTAAATGGTGAATAGAATGAACCGAATACAATGGTGATATTAGGGCAAATTGCCAAATAGTTAATCCAAAATAGTGTGAAAACTAAACATAAGCACTATAAATTACAGATAGCACACGATCAATGCCTATGGTGTAAGGCAGTGAAGGCTAACTGAAATGGATGACGTCACTGGAGCACTATATAAAATATATACATCCACTAGAGGCAATTCAATGTGTGTGAACTCTAGCTCACTGTAAACCATACATCAATGATGGGGTAGAAGGTGAATCAGTAGCAATGGTGATCATTAGTAACACACATAGATATTAGTACAGCTGACATACATAGATCGTTAGAACAATGGTCGTGTGAGCCCCACAAAACCTGTCCCTGCTAGTTAGTAACTACACATAGGGATAGAAATGAGGGAAAGGGGTACCCTACACACCAATATATGTTGACCCTGTGAGGAGAGAACAATACTGCAGGATCGTGTAACCCACTAGCTCTGACCCTCAATAACATACCCCTACAGCACACGGGGGGGAGAGGGGCAGTTGGAGGACAGAAAAGAGGGAAAGATGGCCCTGTAAACTTATCTGTGCTGGCCCTGGGTACACGATCCTAACGGTCAGCCTGGGAAGGTGTCTCGTGGAGTGCGCAGCTGAAGAGGACGTGATGACGTCACACGTCACGCTTTCAAGCATGGATGCCTGCAGCTTCTAGCGTACCTCACCGTGCCCACGCCAGAGTTCTCTTCAGCTGCGCACTCCACGAGGTGGGTTACACGATCCTGCTACTGATTCACCTTCTACCCCATCATTGATGTATGGTTTACAGTGAGCTAGAGTTCACACACATTGAATTGCCTCTAGTGGATGTATATATTTTATATAGTGCTCCAGTGACGTCATCCATTTCAGTTAGCCTTCACTGCCTTACACCATAGGCATTGCTCGTGTGCTATCTGTAATTTATAGTGCTTATGTTTAGTTTTCCAACTATTTTGGATTAACTATTTGGCAATTTGCCCTAATATCACCATTGTATTCGGTTCATTCTATTCACCATTTAATCTGGTACCATTTTTTAACCAACATCAATAAAGCATACTAAAAAACTATTTATAGGTTTGGTTCAGATTATTCCTGTGTTGTTGCTTTTTTACTAGGGTGACTTACCCCTCAGATTTTGAGTGCATTAATAGGGCCTTATCTGTATGTTCTGTGTCTCTACATCATACAGTGTTCTCTGTCTTCTGATTAGTCTCCTTGCCTTATTGCACCAGTCTGATTCAGTGATCCTAGCGGTCACACTAGTTTGAGCGGGTGCAACCCCCATATTGCTCACTAGTTAAGAACCTTCGCTTCTAATTTATCAATTTGCATAGTGCTGTAATTTCAATTATAAAAGGCAGTTAACACAATTTTGAAATACAAAAATCCCACAAGATTAATATGTAATAAGTAATGATGAGTTGTAATTAATAATGACGTTATTGATTGATGATAAATGAAAGTAAATGCAATTTGCTATATTGCATAGGAATTTGAAACAAAGGCCAGTGCAGCCTTGCAATCAAGAAACAGTATTACTCTAATGTAATAAGTAGTGCGTGGTAATTATTAATTATGTTTATGATTGGATCTATTTTCATTTAATATCAATCACGGTATTTGATTTCAATGAAGGCTGCATTATTGGTTGGACTTTATTTCAAATTCATATTTATGCAATAAACCTCATTTTGTATGATTGAAATGTAAATAGATGCAATTTGGTATATTGCATATGAATTTGAAACTAAGGACAATAACAGCCTTGAAATTAAAAAAAAGTTTTAATATACAGTGGTGGCCGCCTTTAACCTAATGCGGCTTTCTCCGCGGGAATTTTGAAACCGCGTGCAGACGCGGGCTTTTTTTTTTCTTTACTTTCGGCACTAGTTTCGGCGCTGCAGGAGCTCCATTGTTCAGCGCGCCTGCTCCATTTTTCAGCGCGCCTGCTTCATTGTTCAGCGCCATTAGCGCTGAACGGGAGATGGGCAGGCACGCGGCCGAGATGCGGCCAAGTTCGGCTGCAAAAGAAAACAGCCCCGAACAATTCCGGGTAAGTGGTAGATTAAACGTGGCCGCAACAGTAATATAATACAGTAAGTTAAAAAACGTACAGTATATTAAATATGTCAATGACTGAGATGATTTGAATCAAAGGCCATTAACGCAGCTTTCACTTCATTAGTAATAGTAATCAGGATTCATATAACCCAAACATTGTAAAGTATCTAACTTTTAGAAACATAATTAACTATAATCTTTATTTTTTTAACTTATATTTTTATTGAAATGTTCAACAGTGAAATGGGAGTAGGTCAGGTGCAAAATAAAGGGGGGGGGGGGAACAACCATATTGTACAAACATCAACAATCACATTTCATATCATACAACATTATATAGATGACACATTTTACCCTCTACACTTCGGAACCCTGCTCTCCTTCTGGGCTCATTTCCTTGTATTACCTTTCCTGTAGCTATGGATGGCTACCCATCTAAATCCTCTCTGCCCAATCCAGTGTCCCAAGGTTCCCAGACCCTATAGTACTTCCTCATAGTATGTTCAGAAATGAGGTGAGTTTCTCCATTAATTGGACCTTGTTAACCCTTCTAATAACTTCTCTTTTGGAGGGCGGGATTGTATTTTTCCACGCCACTGCTACAGCACATCTTGCTGCCATTAGTATATGCGCAATCAATTATAGTGTGCAGTAATTCACATTCTCCATAGGTTTGACTAGAATAATTAAAGTTGGATCTAGTGGGATCATGATACCCAACATATATTTTATTAATTCCAATACTGTCCTCCAGTATTTCTGCATTGCCGGGAAATATCACCAGATATGCTCCAGATCTCCTATCCATTCACACCCCCTCCAGCACCAGTCTGAGGCCTCCGGGAACATCTGCTTTAGTTTCTTGGGGGTGTAATACTATCTTAATAAAATGTTATATATATATTCTCATTTGTTGTCATACAAATAGAAGTTTTGCCTGCATTGTCCCATATATCCCCCCATTTCTCTCTCATTATTTCTGTCTGGAAGTCTAGAGCCCACTGCTCCATAGATTTATGGGCAGGAGTATCCTTTTTTGAAATTAAACCCTGGTACAGGGATGATATTAGCCCTGTTTGATATGTCCTTATTTTACATAGATCTTCGAATCGTGTGGGTCTAGGGAACTCTACACCTTGACCTCTACACCTTGTCTTACAAAGTGTCGGACCTGCAAATACTTAAACAGCTTGGATTGGGGTAGATCGTACTTTTCCATCAGTTCGTGAAGCAACATTAGTTTATCTTTCACCAACAAGTGTCCCACCTCAACAATCCCTCTATGTATCCCGGTACCAAAGCCTTGTCCTCGAAAACCAGGGAGAAACCCTGGGTACCAAACAAAGGGATGAATCAGGATGGGCTCGACATCAACTTATACTTCTTTTTTTGCCATCTTCCAGATTTTGGAAGCATCTGAAAATAATACAGAAGTCTAGGGAGAATATTAATCTTAACCGCAGTTATACGTCCTATCCAGGAAATATGGTGGGAATTCCAGGCTTGTAGATCTTTTATATTTTTGAAAACAGGTCTGGGTAATTACAATTGTATAATGAGTGATAGTCCCTAGTATAATATATCCCTAAATACTTCCAATGTGTCTTTTTCCATTTATAGTCAAAGTGTTGTTTAAGGACCTCAACCTCCTTATCAGTTAATGTTAGGTTAAGGGCTTCCGTCTTCCCCACGTTTACCTTATACCCTGTTAGCACAACAAATCCACGGAGACTGGACTGCAAGTTCAGGAGATATATCAGTTGGTTAGATAGGGTAAGTATAATGTCATCTGTGAACAGAGACAATTTGTTGCACTCATCCTTTTTTTTAATCCCTTGTATTTTGGAGGAGGCTCTAATGGTAGCCACCAGAGTTTCAATTATTTATGCAAAGAGAAGAGGAGAAGAGGAGAAGACGGAGAACTCCTGCCTGTTCCGATTCTTAAATATTATCAGATTCCTATCCCCACCCAGATGTTTCAGTGAGGCCGTTGGCATCTGATAGAATGCACGAACCACCTGTAGAAAAGCCCCCGAAAACCCAAATGCCTCTAGCGTTTTGTTCAGAAAATCCCACCATATCCTGTGAAAAGCCTTCTCGGCATCCAGGCTCAATAACATAGGTTTGGGTTTAAACTTGTGTATCTTGTCAAAAGCGTTAGAATTTTTCTAGTATTGTCCGACGCCTGGCGTTCATTCCCAAATCCCACCTGATCATAAGGAAATTATTTCGGAAGTGTTGGGTTCAGCCAATTAGCTAGAATTTTACTGTAGATTTTCACATCCGTATTTACCAGTGAGATTGGCCTACAGTATAACTGTCACAGCACATAAGGTCTTTCTCCTCTTTAGGGATCACCACTATAATGGCGTGATGTAGGAGAGAGACGAGAGGCACCAACTGAGGCACCGGCAGCAGCAAGTTAGGGTGTGCCAAGGCTGGCTATAGGAAGTGGTGGGGTGACATAGTTAGAGTGACTAGCAGGCTGGCCACTTTCTGTTCCTATATCTCGGTGATGAGTAGTAAAGGTGCAGTCCCACTTAGGGCCGCAGCATAGTTGTGACGTCAAACGCCATCCGAAGTAACCGTGCTGTGGGAGGATCCTATTAGCAGAGACGGCTCCAACTACCCTCCTTCTCTGCAGTATCAATGTGGCACTGTGGCAGGACGGCCTGTAGCCGAGGTCAGGGAACAGTCCACACGTGTTGTTTCAGGATAATGAAAACGTTCAGTGGCTTTATTTCTCCACAACATAACATAACATGTGGGTACAATGTCCCTTTAAACCAAAACAAAACCTGCTCCACATTGAGAGAACTGACTAATACACCAGGCCTATCTAGCAGGCATGCTGGCTAAACCATTACCAAACCGTAAGTGTATTTTAAGCAGTCAGGAAAAACAAATGAACAATTCTTACTTTGGTTGTAGTAGTGACTTTGGTGGATCCATCTGGCTAGCAGCTCACATAGCAGTGTTCTCTGGTCTAAGGCAGCCAGCTACTGCCAGTCACAAGATCCTTTTCTACCTTGCTGGTTATCAGGTGTCAGCTTACCTCCTGATTACCTAGCTTCTTCCTTAGTTAACCTTCTGAGTGCTGGATGAAGCACTCAGACATATGTTTCCCAGGCATAACTGATAGGGGTTGACTTCACCCTGTCACATACCTCCCCTGTTTGTGTGTGGCTGGGGTCCCACACGGCTGAAGCCCGACCCTCCACTCCTTCTCTTGACAAAAAATCAGCATTTCCATGGTCCTTTCCAGGTCTATGCTGTATATCAAAAGAGAGGGGTTGGAGGGCCATATACCACCTGGTCAACCGTGAGTTTGTGTCCTTCATGGTGTTTAACCATTTCAAGGGCGCATGGTCAGTGACCAGGGTGAAGTGTACTCCGGCGACATAATGACTCGAGGCCTCAATTGCCCATTTTACAGCGAGGCACTCCTTCTCAATGACGGAATACCTCACTTCCCTTGGGAACAGTTTCCGGCTGATGAACAGTATGGGGTGTTCAACACCATCAAATTGCTGGGACAGCACTGTTCCCAGTCCTACCTCTGAGGCATCCATCTGGATGATGAGGGGTGCTTTAAAATCTGGTCTCCGAAGAGCGGGGCCCTCTGACAGGCACTTTTTTAGCATGTCAAAGGCGTCTTGGCACTCCCAAGACCATTTAACTTGGGTCAGGGCACTCTTTTTTGTCAGATCAGTTAGGGGTGCAGAAATTTCTGAAACATTGGGGATAAACCGCCTGTAATACCCTGCTAACCCCAAAAGGGAGCGGACCTGTGTCTTTGTCTGTGGGGTGGGGACTTCCTTTATGGCGGCCACCTTGCTAGCGTGGTCTTACTATCCCTCCCCCAATGGCATAGCCCAAGTATTTTGTAGTGGATTTACCATGGGCACATTTTTTTGGATTTGCAGTGAGCCCTGCTTCTCTTAAGGACGTTATGTCTGTCCTTAACCTTTTTATATGAGACTGCCAGTGTTTGCTATAGATGACAATGTCATCCAAGTAGGCCACGGCATATGTCCTATGGGGTCGTAGTACCTTGTCAATTAACCTTTGGAACGTGGCTGGAGCCCCATGTAACTCAAATGGCATAGTGACGAATTGGTATAAACCGAGAGGGGTGGCGAAGGCAGTTTTGCATTTGGATTCTTCCGCTAGAGGTATCTGCCAATATCCTTTCATGAGATCTAGGGTGGAGATATACTCTGCTTTACCAAGAGAGTCAAGCAATTCATCCACCCTAGGCATTAGGTATACATCGAATCTGGATACAGCATTTACCTTTCGCAGATCCACGCAAAACCTCACCTTCCCATCTGGTTTAGGGACCAACACTATAGGACTACACCATTCGCTGTGGGACTCCTCGATCACGCCCAATTCCAACATGTCTATTATCTCCCTCTCTACCAGGTCTTTTCGGCCCTCTGGCAATCTATACGGACGGGACCGTACTTTTACGCCAGGTTCTGTCTCATCCTATGGGACACTAAATCAGTGTGCCCTAGCAGCTCAGAAAAAACATCTGGGAACTGGTCACATAATTCTAGTAGGTCTGACCTTTGTTCAGTTTTTAACTGCCCTCCCATGGGAACCTGATGGTCATTGTACGTACTACCCTTTGGAGGCTGTGGACCCAAATCCGTCTCTCCTTCCCGAGGGTGGATGAACAGCAATCTCATCGTTTTCCAGGGTTTCAGGAGGTTTACGTGGTAGATTTGTTTACCCTTCCTGGACCCTGGTTGAGAGATCTCATAGTTCACCTCCCCGGTGCGGCGGAGAACTTGGAAAGGACCTTGCCACTTTGCAAGGAGTTTACTCTCTGATGTCGGTAGTAATAGCATCACTTGGTCCTCAGGTTGGAAGACCCTCAAGCGGGCATTTTGGTTGTACTGCCTCTCTTGACGTTCTTGAGCAGATTTGAGGTTTTCCTTAGCAAACCGACCTATCATGTCTAGGGGGTTTCTAAGGTCTATGACATACTGAAGGGTATTCTTGGAGGGGGAGGGCTCCTCCTCCCAGGATTCCTTCAGTAGGTCGAGAATACCACGAGGTTTGTGTCCATATAGGTGGTCAAACGGGGAGAAGCCTGTGGATGATTGGGGAACTTCTCGTTCCGCAAACAATAGGAAAGGGAGAAGTTCATCCCAAGCTCGCTTTTCAGTGTCCACAAACTTCCTAAGAATGGTTTTTAAAGTACAGTTAAACCTCTCTACCAATCCATCAGTCTGAGGATAGTAGACTGAGGTCCGGACGGATTTTACCTCCAATAACTTCAGGACATCCTGCATTAACTTTGCCATGAAATTTGTTCCCTGGTCAGTTAACATTACTTGGGGCAGTCCTACCCTAGAGAACAGTTCTAACAGCCTGTGAGAAACCTGTTTAGCAGTGGCTGATCTCAGAGGATAGGCCTCAGGATATCTGGTGGCATAATCTACAACAACGAGTATAAATTTATGTCCCTTCACAGAGGGTTCTAAAGGTCCGACCAAATCTACCCCAATTCTCTCAAATGGGATGGCTACCAAGGGCAGAGGGACCAAAGGAGCCGGCATCTGTCCTTTTTAGCTAGTTAACTGGCATTCAGGACATGTCTCACATAGTTTCATGATGTCACCATGTATGCCTGGCCAGTAAAACCGGGACGAGATGCGGTCCGTGGTCTTATCCCTGCCCAAATGACCACCCCATGGGAGAGTATGGGCTAGGGTAAACACCATTTTAATCAACCCTTTTGGGACTAGCATCTGTCGAATGACCTCCCCTGTTTGTGTAACCTTATTCACACGATATAGGATGTCATTCAATAGTTCAAAATGTGGAAACACTCTTACACCTTGTTCATCTATTATCTTGTTGTTGACCTGTAACACCTTCTCATATTGTCTAGCCAGAGCTGGGTCTTCCCTCTGCCTCTGACGGAAGTCAGGAAGAATCCAGGTCTGGCAAAATTCCCGTATCTATCGGTTCCCCACCCTGGTCATCTCCGGCCATGACCTGCAGTCCTTTGGGCTAACTAATGTTACCAAGAGTCCCAGCCTTTCTTAACCAGTCCTCTTATTCCGCACGTCTCTGTTTACGTGTCTTTGGGATGTGGTGTCTACGGGGAAAAATCTCTGGGGGAAAAGGAAACAAGTCTCCGGGCTTCTCCGGTACCAGAGAAGTAGGCTCCGTAGGAGATGGGGCCAACAATGTTTCGAAGTGGGGTCAGTCTCGGACAAGTAGAACAGGAGCAGGTAGCCAGGGAGCAACTCCCAGTAGCAGGCTAGCCTCTTGATCCTTGATACGCAGTAGAATGTTCGCCGTCGGGTATCTCTTTGTATCCCATGGATACACTCGATATTTCACGGAGAGTCATAGGATAGTCTGTTGCTTGGAATTAGGCCCTCTAGGATCAGAGTTTTTCCAGATCCCGAGTCCAGCATGGCTTTGACTATTTCCCCCTCCAGAGATGCTGGGACTAACCACGGATTGTGGTCCCCTCGGAGAGAAGCTGTGGCAGTGGTTCTGCCATATGAACAGTCCATCTCATCATCTCCGGAGTCCACAAACTCGGTTGTCAGCAGAAGCTCTCGACGGGGTTCGGTGTTTGGACCTCTCCGCTGTTGGATGGGATCCTCCCTTCTGGTTGGTGGTGGTATCCTCTCCACCGGATGGGTGACGGGAGTCCAGGTTCTCGGGGAATACTGTGGGTGGCGGCCTCCCTTGAGTGATCCAATGGCCTTGGACCCGGGACGGGCGTCTCTGCAGGAGTTTGTACCAGGAACCCTCCGAGATGGGAAAGGCTCTTCCGATCGGGTTGACTGGATCTCCCGAGCTGGCGGGTTGAAGACCCCTCGATTGTCTGCTCTCCTGCCTCTGGCATCACCGGAAGCAACTGGTGTTTGCACAGACCATTCCCAGCTATCCTGTTGGGTGTCGTCGCCAAGGAAATTTTCCACCAAGCGGACCGCTGAATCCAGGGAAAATGCAGCATGCCTTTTTACCCAGGAGCGGGAGGAGGGGGGCAGTATCTGTATAAACTGCTCGAGCACAAACTGTTCAAGGATCTCTGCCTTGGTATGCTTCTCCGGTTGTATCCACTTGTACATAAGTCTACTAAGCGGTGGGCTACGACCCGGGGTCGGTCTCTGTTTGCATATTTGACTGTCCGGAACCGCTGTCGGTAGGTCTCTGGAGTGAGGCCTAAGCGATCCAGAATAGCAGCCTGTAGTTGCGGATAGTCCATGGCCTCGTCTGCTGGAAGAGCCTGGTAGGCTGCCTGAGCTTCTCCTATGAGGGGTGGAGCCAGAGTCGTTACCCAGCATTCAACTGTCCAGCTGTGGGCCGTGGCTACCCTTTCAAAAGTGAGGAGAAATGCCTCTGGGTCTTCGGTTGGCTTCATTTTAGGCAGCATCACCGGTGGGTTATTTGGAATCTCTGGTCTGCTTGGGGCTGGGCCTTCGGCCAGCAGTTGGAGTAGCTTTTCCTCTCGCCGGGCCTGTTGCTCATCTTGCTGGGCTTGTTGCTCAGCTTGCTTCTCTGCTAGCTGGAGCTGTTGCTCAAGGAACTGAGAAAAAATTGTCTCCATTTTTTTTTCTTTCTGTGTGGCCCTTCAGATACAGGGGCCGTCCGAAATCCAACTTCTGACACCACCTGTGGCAGGAAGGCCTGTAGCCGAGGTCAGGGAACAGTCCACACATGTTGTTTCAGGATAATGAAAAAGTTCAGTGGCTTTATTTCTCCACAACATAACATAACATGTGGGTACAATGTCCCTTTAAACCAAAACAAAACCTGCTCCACATTGGGAGAACTGACTAACACACCAGGCCTATCTAGCAGGCTGCCTGGCTAAACCATTACCAAACCGTAAGTGTATTTTAAGCAGTCAGGAAAAACAAATGAACAATTCTTACTTTGGTTGTAGTAGTGACTTTGGTGAATCCGTCTGGCTAGCAGCTCACATAGCAGTGTTCTCTGGTCTAAGGCAGCCAGCTACTGCCAGTCACAAGATCCTTATCTACCTTGCTTGTTATCAGGTGTCAGCTTACCTCCTGATTACCTAGCTTCCTCCTGAGTTAACCTTCTGAGTGCTGGATGAAGCACTCAGACATATGTTTCCCAGGCATAACTGATAGGGGTTGACTTCACCCTGTCACAGGCACCCTATTTGATGTGCCTGTATGTGTTGTACAGAATGTGAGTACAATACTGATTTTGTTTTTATGTTTGATAAATTTTAAATTGGTCTGCACTATTGGTTCTCCTTTTGTCTTTCTCTGAGACATACAAGACTGGATCCCAGATCTGTTAACTATATCTACATCCACTGCTGTTACCTATCTGCAAGTCTGTAAGTAGGCTCTCTATAGGAGCCAAGACTCTGAAGAGTTGCATTGTCACTTTTACATATAGAAGTGCACTATATTATTTCTCTTCTTATTTATGGTGGAATCCTGACGATCTTGCTCCCTCCTAATCCCTGGAAGTGCTACAGTATAACTGCCACAGCACATAAGGTCTTTCTCCTCTTTAGGGATCAACACTATAATGGCCTTCATCATTTGAGGAATTTATTTTCCGCTAAGAAAGCCATTAAATATCTCCAACAGACAGGGCCCACGAATTCCTATACATTTTTTATAGTATATGTTTTAAAAACCATCTGGTCCAGGTACCTTTGATGGTTTAAATGAGCTGACCTACCTCTCAAGTTCTATCTGGGTGATTTTTATGTTTAAAATGTTATGGTCTTCCTCCGTCAATTTTGGAAGATTACAATCCTTCAAATTTTCCTCAATCTGGACCAAATCAGGGATTTTAGCTGATGGGGTTGAATTGTCTAAATCAAAAAGCTTTGTGTAGAATTCAGGAAATTCCTGTGCAATCTTTGAAGGATTGTATGTCACTTCTCCCCCGTTTATCTTAATGGTTGAAACCGATGCTCTCGATTTTATCCCCATAAATTTAATTGCCAAAATACAGTCTGCTTTATCCTCCTTGTCGTTGTATGTCTGCTTGTCCATTTAAGAGCCTTCTCTAAATCCTCCAGCTGCAGACTTTTGAGTTCTCCCCTTGCCTGATTCAGGATTTTATAAATTTTCCTATATGAATTTTCTTTATGTTTACTTTCTAACACTATAATCTGATCCGTAAAATGTTTCTGACTTTTCCAATTTTTTTCTCTGTCTGTATGATGCTTACTGTATCTACGTCCGAGTCCGGGACCATGTTAAAATCACTTCCCAGAATCATTGAGTCTTCTCGGCTATCTCCCACTATGTCCCCCTGAAAGTATTTGGAGGTTCCTGCGTGTCAAAAAGCATTTCTTGCAAAAAACAATATCTGCATTCAGTTTCCTAAATTATTTTAGGGCTAATCTATGCTCACCATTTGCATTTAAACCCTTGACATTTCGGGACACTACCTTCAATGGAATTCGGTTAGTCATTCAAGATTTCGTGTCTCTCTTTCTCCCGTAAAAGTTGTGTTTCCAAAATGTTGATGGTTGTGTGGAGAAAGGGAGTGGGAATCAGGCGGGGGGGGGGGGGCACTCTCATGTCTGGAGACATGAAAAAAAATTGGATTGAAAAATAAGATGAGTGTACCCAGCCACTCATCCCAATTTTGCGGCCAGTCCCTACTTGGGATTGACCTGATGGGTATATGGCCCTACGGGGGTCACCTCACATCGGGTATACTGGTCTCAGTTCTCCACCCCACATATCACTATTACTTAATCTCCACCGCCTAATCGCACCTTTGTTTTAACTCACTTAAGGCATCAATCATTAATGTTTAAACCAACTTTTACCAACTTTAGCACATATAAGCATAAATAACTTTTACAATGTAACACAAGTTTTCCTCTTAGATCTGTCTCTTCCAACCCCTCTTTCTTCATCCCATTTAAACCATATACAGTTATTCTAACTCGGCTGCCACCGCAATGTGCGGGCAGACGCGGCTATCATTTTTTTTTTGCGCCGTGCCGCTCGTCAGCCGGGCGCCGGTCACGTGTGCCAGGCTTCCCGAGGACGCCAGACATCCCCAAAGACGCCAGGCATCCCGAAGACGCCAGGCATCCCGAAGACGCCAGTCATCCCCGAAGGAGGCTGCAGGTAAGGGGGTATTTTTTACTTTTTGGAGCGTGGAGCAGGGCGGAACAACCAGGGGGTCGCGGGGGAAGGGAAGGGGGGGGAAGATGCGGCTAGAATGGGCTGGCGTGCGGCCACGTTCGGCGCCAGCCCGAAAAGACGCGCGGGACAAGACGGGCAAATGTAGCAATAAAGATTGTCGCCACAGTATACATTTAAAGGTGGAGGGGGTAAATAACCTGGGGAAAAAACATACATCGTAACTGATATATTTCACTAAGCTGTTCATAGCTATTAATGTTTGGAGCAGGGGCTGCCCTAATTCTGTAGTGGAGCTTAATGTCCTTTGTATCTGTTTCCTGAGCCACAGTGTGGTGTGTAGCTCCCAAAAAGCCCATCCCTTCAAACTCCTTGGGCCTAGACCCACTCACCCCTCATCCGGGTTCTCAGACAGTTCTTTCCCCTACTCTGCAGGTATTAGTCTCTTGTAAACCTTGAAGGGTCTTCTCCCCTCCGCAGAGTTTATCCTACCGCACAGGCACTGAGCAGATGATCTCGAACTACGAGTATAACGGATCTGCAAAATAAAATTAGAGACAGAGAGAGACTGAAAAAAAAACAGCAGCTCAGCTTGGGTTTCTTGGGCAGCCATGGGCCACAGTCTCATCGGTCAAAGAGTCCATGGCTGACTCCGATGGGTCTTTCCAGAAGTTAATAACCAATAAAAACACGCCCCTGGACCTCTCAAGTTTATTTATTTATAAAAATGCTTTTCCAGAAAGTAATACATTGAGAGTTACCTCTCTTTTTCAAGTATGTCCTGGGCACAGAGTTATAAAAAATACATGGTTACTGTAGGAGGACATGTGCAGAGGTACACAATGGAGACTGTTGTAAGGTGAAATCATAACAAGGCTTTATTGTGCCTGTCGCTTAAAACACAGCAAAAAATACAACATAAGCGAAATAGTGAGCCAAACAAAGAAAACCTATCTCTGCTTTGGAGACTATCTACACATGTAGCTCAGCCCTCTCTGACTGGGTTGGTAAGCTAGGCTCTTTTCCAGCCCCAAATCATGGAGACATTTATCAATACACAGACCTAGATAATAGTCTTATATGAAAAAGTCTTATCTGTTAGCTGGGCTGCTGTAGGGGAAGCTTCTCTGCTCTCCTGGATCCGCACCCTTGTGTGCACAGAAAATGTCAGGCTCCAGGTTAAAATCTTGTCCTCTTTGTCTTGTGGTCAGCTTGTCGCTCAAGACATCTGCCCTTCCTTGGTTCAGCCAGTTGTGGACTAAGGAATCTCTGCTCTGTCTCCAAAGTTCAGCTCAGGTGTGAGCAAAGGAGTCTCACTTCCTGTCTCAAAAGATTTTTAGGCACTGTACCGTATATAAGTTTTTCTGGATGTGCACTGAGCTTTTTCTGTGTTTTATGTTATGTCTCTGGTTTTAAATATATATATTGCCATGCTCAGTAGCACTCCTCTGTGAAACTTATATGCTTATATATGTTGTGGGTATTTTGGGGGTTCAATATGAGCTTGTAGGTGTTCTGTATGTTTTATAATTCTTGTTCAGCTAGTCTTGGCTGATTGGAGGGTGGCAACCTCCTATCCAATTGAAGCTCACTCCCTCCCACATTTAAATGGTTAAAAGCTCACTCCATGGCATCTCTCACTATCAGGGGAACTTGCCTGCATGCAGTGTGATTGTGACAAATCTATTACAGAGTGCTTTTCCTGGTAATGTACAGGTTAATAAAAGCTTCAATCAGATTTAAAACGTTTGCAACTTATATTGACAGATTTATTATAAATCATTCTTCCTAGCAATGCACAGGTTATTAAGAATCTATATTAGTGTTAGGGACCCTTGAACGTGGTCTGCCGTGCAGTTGGCTCAAGGGCTTACAACAATTTGGCCAAAATGTTAAACTAAAAGACCATTTTATTTATTAGTTATTTATACATGTATGTTTAGGCACTGTACCGTATATAAGTTTTTCTGGATGTGCACTGAGCTTTGTCTGTGTTTTATGTTATGTCTCTGGTTTTAAATATATATATATATATTGCCATGCTCAGTAGCACTCCTCTGTGAAACTTATATGCTTATATATATATGTTGTGGGTATTTTGGGGGTTCAATATGAGCTTGTAGGTGTTCTGTATGTACCATATGTAGGAGGACATATGCAGAGGTACACAATGGAGACTGTTGTAAGGTGAAATCAAAACACAGCAAAAAAAAACAACATAAGCGAAATAGTGAGCCAAACAAAGAAAACCTATCTCTGCTTTGGAGACTATCTACACATGTAGCTCAGCCTCTCTGACTGTGTTGGTTAGCTAGGCTCTTTTCCAGCCCCAAATCATGGGGACATTTATCAATACACAGACCTAGATAATAGTCTTATATGAAAAAGTCTTATCTGTTAGCTGGGCTGCTGTAGGGGAAGCTTGCTCTGCTCTCCTGGATCCGCACCCTTGTGTGCACAGAAAATGTCAGGCTCCAGGTTAGAATCTTGTCCTCTTTGTCTTGTGGTCAGCTTGTCGCTCAAGACATCTGCCCTTCCTTGGTTCAGCCAGTTGTGGACTAAGGAATCTCTGCTCTGTCTCCAAAGTTCAGCTCAGGTGTGAGCAAAGGAGTCTCACTTCCTGTCTCAAAAGACAGGCTTTTCTAAGCAATCAGGCAGGTGTTGTTAGTTAATTGCCTACCAGCAGTTAACCACCACACTGCTGGATTAGAGGCACATTTGTGAACAGGGATAAGTCCCCTGTTACAGTTACATTAAAAGAATAGGGTTATACATACAATTTACAGACATTTCATAGACAGATAGAGTTGGAAAATTGGGTAGAGGGGATAAAGGGCTTGTGAGTTTGAGATTGAAATAGAGCAGCATTAACATTACTTTAACATCCCCAAACTTCAGCGAACAGCAGCAAACGGCTCACACCCTTTGGCTGCCCTTCAGCTGCACCAAAGGCTATGCACATTTGGTTCAATGCAGATATACACTAGGGGGGTTGACATTCAAAGCAGCTGTTGTTTGTATCCTCTTGGCTCATTAACATTCCAGTGGGTTGGGTTAACGTTCCACAAAGTACAAGCAAATATAAACCCTTAGCACGGTGGTCCTGTGCAGAGGGGAACATCTCTTGGGGAGCACCATCAGGCTGCCCACCTTTGGGGCAATGCAGATGTACTGTGGGGTGTTTGAGATTCAGTATAGCTGTAAACAAACAGTTATTTGTGTCCTCTTGGCTCATTAATTTTCCAGTGGTTGGGGTTGACGTTCCTAACCCAAAGCATGCTGGTCTTTTGCAGAGGGGAGCAACTCTTGGGGAGCCTCATAAGGCAGATGCCTTTGGGGCAACGCAGATATACACTGGGGTGGTTGAGGTTCACTGCGCTCGGCAGGTTTTGATTATTTTCTCCTCGGTCCGTCGTTCCCCCAGCTGACTGCTTTACCTATGGATTGTTGTCTTGAGTCCGTCGTTGTAGGCTCCAGACCTACAGATGCAGCGGCCGTTATCAAACATTTCACACGTCGTATACCTGGGCATACCCGTGTCATGATCGTGATTTCTTCCAACTTTACTGCGTTAAGACGCGTGTTGACTAGTGTTTTTATCGAGTGCAGAAAATGGCATTTTAGCGTTGTCTGCAATACTGGCGAGAAATTCAAGTGGGCGATCACAAGTTTTTGTCTTAAAAATCTAATAGCAATTCAACCTGTCTTTTATTGCCGTTCAGTACTTCAAATGTGTGTAATTGTAATGTGAAGATTACCGTTACGAGTTCATACTGTATAGTGTACATGCAAACAAAATCATTTCTAAGGCTCCTTAGCCATACACAAATCCTCTAACTGTAGAAGATTAAAAATATGAGCACACGGGGGCGTGTCCAGGATGCCGGCGAGGATGGTCGTGTGAGAGGAGAGCTCCACAGACCCTCGTGAATAACTACAATTAGAAGCGCTTTCCCCCCCCCAATTTTCAACCCCAAAAGTGATTGCCCTGGTCTGCTGTACTCGCAGGAATGTCAAACAAGCAGAAAACGCTACTTACCCAGGGGGTACCGAAGTTTTTTCTCCCCTGCAAAGGAGCGCTGAAGCGGCTCCTAAAATCCAAGATAGCGCAAGCTCAGCAAGCCCACGCGCCTCAAAGCAACAGGTTCCAGACCGGGACCGAGCGGAGGAGACGCAGAGCCCCAAAGGGTGTCTAACACGGGAATATATGCAGGAGCTGATGACATCAATGCTAAACAAGCTCCACATATCGATCCAGGAGGATCTAAAAGCGGCTGTGACAGAGCTCAGGCAAGAGATCACAGGCCTGACGGAGCGCACCTCCGCACTTGAAACTAAAATGGAGGAGACCCTGCAAGCGCAAATGGCTGAGGAGGATGAAATATTCAGGCTAGGCCTGGAGGTCAACAGTTTAAAAGACAGCCTTGAGGATCAAGAAAATCGTGACAGACGTCAAAATATTAGGATCCGTGGCATCCCTGAGTCTGTCCTTCCTGATCAGCTGAAATGTTACCTCCTGGATCTTTTCTCCACACTATGCGATGACCTAGACACCAAAGATCTAGAAATGGACAGAGCCCATTGCACCATTGGGCAGCGGTCAGAAGATCCAAACCGATCAAGGGACGTCATAGTTCGCCTCCACAGATACGCAATCAAGGAAAAGCTAATGGATGCATGCAAAGGAGCAGGAGCCCATCAAATTCCAAGATGACTCCCTGCAAGTCTACAATAACCTGGCAAAAGTAACAATCAGTAGACAAAGAGAGCTGAAGCCTCTGACCACACTGCTAAGGGAGAAAAAGATAAAATACAAATGGGGATTTCCGTTTAAACTCATAGTAAACAGAAACAGAAAATTCCATACCATCAGACACCCTACAGAGATGACCCGACTGGCCCACGCGGTGGGCCTGAATCCTCCCCCAGCGTGAAACTCTGATACCTCCAGGCCCCACAGACCGGAGACCGAAGAACCACGATCAGGGCATCGGAGAAACTGGCTGGACAAAAGCAGCAAAAAAAATAAAGAAAGGATTACTTACCTGTGTTATTATGTTCCCGGTAACCCGTTGTTATCCCGTTGAGCTCACTGCGGTCCAGTCACGTTGACTGAAGAAACCCTGGGAGCAAGTTGAAAGCCATCCGTGGTAAGCAGATGTACAGATCAAGAACACACAGAGGCCGCACACGACTTGTACTCCAGGAGTGAGGAGTGCAACCACCGGAAAGAGGCCCGACCTCCACCCCCTCCGAATCAACTGAAGGCTACCAACCTGTGGCACCCACTGCGATAGAGGAGGACGAGAGGACCGTCGACCCTCCTGAGACCACCCCGAATTATGGGAGCAGTCGCTTACCATCCTCCAGTTTAGGGGCAAAAGAGATAAAAGAGCTGAGGCTCTCAAGCAGTCGCGGAAGGAGTCGAATGCGAGGGGGTTGTTGTTTTTTTTTTTCTCTTCCCCCCTCCATGCTATCTCCTGCCAGGCACCCAAGGTGGGAACGCACTGGGCATATGCCGACTCGGCCTAGATTAGCTGCTGAGGCTAGCAGCCCCACGTCAGAATACCGGTGTCAAGGATTGGACTTCGGCTGAAGTGGATCCCAGTGGCAGGAAAAGCAGGGAGCGAAGTAGGGGTCACAAGCAGAGATCAGAGGCAGGTGGCAGATAGCGAAGTCAGGTAACAAGCAGGGGTCCGAGGCAGGCGGCAGGTAGCGAAGTCAGGTAACAAGCAGAGGTCGGCAATGAGGAGACTGGAACAGGATGATAGCAATAGCTAGCACAGCAGTAAACACAGGAACCTTGCAGGAGCTAAGGAACCAGTATAAACAGGCAAGGGAGGAACAGGAAAGTGAGGTTTATATATGCAGGCTGAGAGGTGGAGCACAGTTCAGAGGTGTCAGGTATCGAGTCTGGAATGTTCCTTAGTTTAGCAGCAGCAATCCTGGTGGACAAGTATAGGTACAGCAGGCTAGAACAAGACATTGAGAGTGGCAGCAGTCCCGGTGGCCAAGCATGGGTACAGCAGGCTAGAGAATATGATAACCGACTAGGAAACCCTGCATAAATGTGAGTACATTAGCCCTGTAAGCCTGGCACAAAACACCGAAGGGGGTCACCGCTCCGTAAGTAACCTCCGAAGTTACAAGAGCCTAAGCTATGGAGAGGAACCCAGACTGTGTACGATTACATATTGTAGATGTATCGGCAGACAAACATTATTCCCTAAATATGACTATGGCCGAAAGATATAACAACTACTGTAAATAACCCCTGCATTTAACTGATTCCCCTTCACTCCCCCCCCCCTGCCAATATTCAAGTTAACCATATCAAAAAGTGTTATGTCATAAAGGGCATTACTGTTGGGTGATTATAATGTATATAGTGACTGATTAATGCTGTGCCCAAAACCGTGACAGATTCCCCAGCCAACACTCCCCCCCTTCCACCCCCCCTAAAGGCTGGTTCACAACTGGAGCTAATCATGTCGAAATGCAATTATACTATGTCAATATGGTCATGTAATTAACCCCTTATCGCTCCCTCCTCCACCCTATCCCCCTCCTTCCCCACCCCACCCCACCCCCCCCGTTCCCTGATCATCATAGAGCAATGTATGTAATATATGAGAGTAATGACATACCACTCTCCCACTCCATATACACAACACTGAAGGTCCCCAGACCTAACCACATTCCCCCCATTTCTCATGGGGCTCCCCCATCCAGCCTGGTCAGAATCGGGGAGACTCATAGACCCAGCGGCAGACACCGTCACTTTAGCTTGTTGCGTCATTACAGAGCTCGGTCCACAAGCTGAGCAGTAATATACCAGTCAGTCAGGATATGGATGTTAATAGCTCGAGGTATCATTGTTAGCATGGTCACTCCAGTTATCTATGGTGTTATGTACAATTTTCATCAGGAGGGAGACCCTACCAGGGAGTGGTGCTGTAAATCATAGTTTCCCACACAGACTTTTCCGAGAGCCTAATTTCAGAGCCTCCTCCCTCCCCCCCAACCCACCCCCCATCCCCCTCCCACCAACCCGCCCCCCATCCCCCTCCCCCTACTCCACCCCCATCCCCCCCATAAGGATGGTCCCACTCTGAAACTTCCCATATCACCACACAGTTATAGGGAATATATATGGTTATATGAGTAACCCCTTGTTGTCCCCCTACCACCTTACCATTCCCCCGCGCCAACCTTCCTCCCTAAAAAAAACCCTCCCCCACCCGCCCCTCCCTTTTTTCCGACCTGCCCCCCCTGCCCCTACCATCAAAGTGCAATTTACACAATATAGGCAATGTAAGTAACACCAGGCTACTCCCCCTCCGAATGTATACATTACAGACTGTCCCCAGGTTTTCCCACATTCTCGCCATCTCTCGAAGGGTTCCCCCGCGCACCCCAAACAGAGTTGAAGAGACTGGTGGTTTCAGTGGCAGAGCTTGCCACTATAGCGTGCCATGCCACAGAGCTCAGCTTCCAAGTTGCGTATTTCTGTCCCAGTTAGTTATGTTACGTATGTTAATAAATACAGTCTTTCCTGAAGACACGGTCATCCCAGCTATCTATGTTGTTTTGCATGAGACCTTGCCAGGGAGTAAAGTTGTACTTCTCAGACTCCAATGCAGGTTCTCCCGAGAGCCAAATCCCAGAGCTCCCCCCCCTACCCTCCCTCCTCCCCTCCTCCCTCCCCCCACCGTCTCCCTCCCCCCTCTTCCCTCCCCCCTTTCCCCCCCTCCCCCCTCTTCCTCCCCCCTTTCCTGCCCCTCCCCCCCTCCCCTCCCCCCTCCTTCAGCCACGTCCCGCCCTCCCCCCATCTCATCTACCCCCCCGTCCCACTACTCCTCCTGTGGTAAACATAAATACGCCTGTATGAGAATACAAATGCAAGGGGGAAATCCTCAAGTTAACTGTATTAGAGGGTCTGGACCCTCTGTTACGCGCCGGCCGCCGATGCCAGACCTACCCCCGAAGGGGCACTTAGCCCAAACGCTGGTCGCCCATAGGACCAGCTACATGTTGTTAAGGTCTCATGTAGACCTGTTTTCCACTGCTCTCTATCTACTGGTTCTGTCCCAGCAGATCTTTTTTCTATCTCCCCTCCTCCAAGGTGTACTAGACCTAGAGAGTACACAACTCATACCCACCGAATATGTTTGCTGGGGCAACAACCAGTTTCTAAATTACCAAGTCACAACCTTCCGGTTGGGAAAGGAAAGGTCATATGGCTCTATATAACACAAAAACATGATGGCTAACCCTGCTGCAATCAAAATAGTCTCCCTAAATGTAAAAGGCCTACAAAACAATAGACAAAGGAGACTGGCTCTCCAAGATCTAAAAAAATCAGGGGGTGATATCATATTCCTGCAGGAGACCCATTTCACATCCAAGACCCACCAAATGTATTCAAGAAAGTGTTCCCAATGAGCTACTTCGCATCATTTAGTAGTAAGAAAAGGAGAGTAGCCATCTTACTCTGACAGGGAACACCATTCAATTATGTCAAAACAACAGTGGACCCAAAGGATAGATTTCTAGTGGCATACGACTCACTTGCTGGCTCGGCGATTGCTTTGATCAACATATATGCCCCCCAACGAGAACCAAATAGAATTCCTAACAACAGTTCTCGAGGGCATTGACCCTGCATATTTGTCATCAGTGCTGGTCGGCGGTGACCTAAATATGGTCCTGAACCCCACTGAGAACAAATCATCCGCTATGGGCCGCCCCCATACAACCCACTCCCAGCAAACTGGGAAAAGGTTTAGGGGGATCTTGAAAGACTTTTCACTAGTGGACGTTTGGAGGACCCAACACCAGGGCCAGCGGGACTACACCTTTTACTCGATGCCTCACCAGACCTATTCTCGTATAGCTACTTTCTGTAACCAAGAATATCCTAGAGGCCGCTTGTAAATCAGATATCGACCCAATTACCTGGTCAGACCATGCCCCTATCACCTTAACCCTCTCAATCCCATTTGTAAAATCAGATTCTTATTCATGGAGGTTAAATGACTCCTTACTGAACCACCCTGAGATAGAAAAGATCAGAACATCACTCAAGGATTATTTCTTTTTCAACCCAGGGTCAGGCTGCTCCTCCTTCTCTTACCGTGCACCCCAAAACTGGAACAACCTACCGGAGACTCTTACATCCACCACCAGTCTAATTTCTTTCAAATCTAAGGCTGTCACACATTTTAATGTGGTCTGTAATTGTTTCATACGCACATAATACAAATTATCTTTAACTGTGCATGCAATGTCTTGTATATAATGTATACCCTGCTCATTATGTAACTGTATTTGTAAACATGTATTATTTGTCTTAACTCTGTGCCCAGGACATACTTGAAAACGAGAGGTAACTCTCAATGTATTACTTCCTGGTAAAATATTTTATAAATAAATAAATCACTTCCCCAGCAATCCTATGGGAAGCCCATAAAGCAGCAATCAGAGGGAAATTCATCTCTATTGCATCCCATAGGAAAAAAGGCAAACTAAAATTGATCAAGGACCTCACGGATACCATTGTCACACTAGAGCAAGCACATAAAACTACCCCATCAAAGAAAATATATAAAACGTTAACTACAGCCAGATCAAAACTAAAACAGGTTCAACTACAGGATGTAGAAAAAGCTCTAAAGTGGACAAATCAACAATACTACGACAAAGGTAACAAGGCCGACAGACTCTTGGATAGCATCCTAAGAGGAATACAGAAAAGATCCCAAATAACAGCGATCAAGAATTGGTGTTATGTGGTGTTATGTACAATTTTCATCAGGAGGGAAACCCTACCAGGGAGTGGTGCTGTAAATCATAGTTTCCCACACAGACTTCTCCGAGAGCCTAATTTCAGAGCCTCCTAAACCCCCCCAACCCGCCCCCCATCCCCCTCCCCCTACTCCACCCCCATCCCCCCCATAAGGATGGTCCCCAACTGAAACTTCCCATATCACCACACAGTTATAGGGAATATATATGGTTATATGAGTAACCCCTTGTTGTCCCCCTACCATCTTACCATTCCCCCGCGCCAACCTTCCTCCCTAAAAAAAACCCTCCCCCACCCACCCCTCCCTTTTTTCCGACCTGCCCCCCCTGCCCCTACCATCAAAGTGCAATTTACACAATATAGGCAATGTAAGTAACACCAGGCTACTCCCCCTCCGAATGTATACATTACAGACTGTCCCCAGGTTTTCCCACATTCTTGCCATCTCTCGAAGGGTTCCCCCGCGCACCCCAAACAGAGTTGAAGAGACTGGTGGTTTCAGTGGCAGAGCTTGCCACTATAGTGTGCCATGCCACAGAGCTCAGCTTCCAAGTTGCGTATTTCTGTCCCAGTTAATTATGTTACGTATGTTAATAAATACAGTCTTTCCTGAAGACACGGTCATCCCAGCTATCTAGGTTGTTTTGCATGAGACCTTGCCAGGGAGTAAAGTTGTACTTCTCAGACTCCAATGCAGGTTCTCCCGAGAGCCAAATCCCAGAGCTCCCCCCCCTACCCTCCCTCCTCCCCTCCTCCCTCCCCCCACCGTCTCCCTCCCCCCTCCTCCCTCCCCCCTTTCCCCCCCCTCCCCCTCTGCCTCCCCCCCTTTCCTGCCCCTCCCCCCCTCCCCTCCCCCCTCCTTCAGCCACGTCCCGCCCTCCCCCCATCTCATCTACCCCCCCGTCCCACTACTCCTCCTGTGGTAAACATAAATACGCCTGTATGAGAATACAAATGCAAGGGGGAAATCCTCAAGTTAACTGTATTAGAGGGTCTGGACCCTCTGTTACGCGCCGGCCGCCGATGCCAGACCTACCCCCGAAGGGGCACTTAGCCCAAACGCTGGTCGCCCATAGGACCAGCTACATGTTGTTAAGGTCTCATGTAGACCTGTTTTCCACTGCTCTCTATCTACTGGTTCTGTCCCAGCAGATCTTTTTTCTATCTCCCCTCCTCCAAGGTGTACTAGACCTAGAGAGTACACAACTCATACCCACCGAATATGTTTGCTGGGGCAACAACCAGTTTCTAAATTACCAAGTCACAACCTTCCGGTTGGGAAAGGAAAGGTCATATGGCTCTATATAACACAAAAACATGATGGCTAACCCTGCTGCAATCAAAATAGTCTCCCTAAATGTAAAAGGCCTACAAAACAATAGACAAAGGAGACTGGCTCTCCAAGATCTAAAAAAAATCAGGGGGTGATATCATATTCCTGCAGGAGACCCATTTCACATCCAAGACCCACCAAATGTATTCAAGAAAGTGTTCCCAATGAGCTACTTCGCATCATTTAGTAGTAAGAAAAGGAGAGTAGCCATCTTACTCTGACAGGGAACACCATTCAATCATGTCAAAACAACAGTGGACCCAAAGGATAGATTTCTAGGGGCATACGACTCACTTGCTGGCTCGGCGATTGCTTTGATCAACATATATGCCCCCCAACGAGAACCAAATAGAATTCCTAACAACAGTTCTCGAGGGCATTGACCCTGCATATTTGTCATCAGTGCTGGTCGGCGGTGACCTAAATATGGTCCTGAACCCCACTGAGAACAAATCATCCGCTATGGGCCGCCCCCATACAACCCACTCCCAGTAAACTGGGAAAAGGTTTAGGGGGATCGTGAAAGACTTTTCACTAGTGGACGTTTGGAGGACCCAACACCAGGGCCAGCGGGACTACACCTTTTACTCGATGCCTCACCAGACCTATTCTCGTATAGCTACTTTCTGTAACCAAGAATATCCTAGAGGCCGCTTGTAAATCAGATATCGACCCAATTACCTGGTCAGACCATGCCCCTATCACCTTAACCCTCTCAATCCCATTTGTAAAATCAGATTCTTATTCATGGAGGTTAAATGACTCCTTACTGAACCACCCTGAGATAGAAAAGATCAGAACATCACTCAAGGATTATTTCTTTTTCAACCCAGGGTCAGGCCGCTCCTCCTTCTCTTACCGTGCACCCCAAAACTGGAACAACCTACCGGAGACTCTTACATCCACCACCAGTCTAAGTTCTTTCAAATCTAAGGCTGTCACACATTTTAATGTGGTCTGTAATTGTTTCATACGCACATAATACAAATTATCTTTAACTGTGCATGCAATGTCTTGTATATAATGTATACCCTGCTCATTATGTAACTGTATTTGTAAACATGTATTATTTGTCTTAACTCTGTGCCCAGGACATACTTGAAAATGAGAGGTAACTCTCAATGTATTACTTCCTGGTAAAATATTTTATAAATAAATAAATCACTTCCCCAGCAATCCTATGGGAAGCCCATAAAGCAGCAATCAGAGGGAAATTCATCTCTATTGCATCCCATAGGAAAAAGGCAAACTAAAATTGATCAAGGACCTCACGGATACCATTGTCACACTAGAGCAAGCACATAAAATTACCCCATCAAATAAAATATATAAAACGTTAACTACAGCCAGATCAAAACTAAAACAGGTTCAACTACAGGATGTAGAAAAAGCTCTAAAGTGGACAAATCAACAATACTACGACAAAGGTAACAAGGCCGACAGACTCTTGGCTAGCATCCTAAGAGGAATACAGAAAAGATCCCAAATAACAGCGATCAAGAATGGGTCTGGTGAGATACAGTATAGCGATAAAATAAATAGCAGCAGAATTTACTAAATTCTATACCAAACTATACAACCTGAGAAACCAAAATGGTCAATCCGATCCGACGGCATCGGAGGCCATAAAAAAATACCTAGATAACTACCACCTCCCCACATTAACAGAGGAGGAAAATGCGATATTTAACGCAGAGATATCAAAAGAGGAATTGTAAGAAGCAGTAAAAGTGCTGACGGTGTCAAAGTCCCCTGGCCCTGACGGGTTCACTAATGTGTATTACAAGAGATTTCTACCTATATTGTCCACGCATCTACTGAAAATGTTCAACTTTTTCATGGAAGGGAACCCAATCCCTACCTCAATGTCTCTAGCCAATTTAGCCATTATACATAAAGACGGAAGAGACCCGATGCAATGTGGAAGCTATCGCCCAATCTCCCTCCTGAACAACGACCTCAAACTGTATAGTTAAATCCTAGCAAATAGGTTGAATTCTATTTTACCCAGACTTATCAATATAGATCAGGTTGGGTTTGTCTTGGGCAAGCATCGGATAACACCCGCAAGATAATCAATATACAGTAATATACCATGTACACCTTACAGGAACCAAAGCAATCTTACTAAGTCTAGACGCAGAGAAGGCGTTCGATAGAATTGACTGGTTATTCCTAGATAACACCCTATGTAAATTCGGATTCAAAGACACATACCTAGAGGGTGTCTGTAGACTTTACCAAGACCCATCAGCTATGGTGAAACTCCCAGGTGACAATCTACAATGATTCAATATTAAAAACAGAACAAGACAAGGATGCCCTTTATCTCCTCTCCTCATTGCATTGACTATAGAAGCCCTGGCATCAAAAAATTGAGAAAACATAGACATCCAAGGGATAGAAATTGGAAGCAAACAATACAAGATTTCTCTGTTCGCAGAGATGATATAATTTTAACTTTATCCAATCCCCAAATTTCCCTCCCTAACCTCCAGAAAGAACTCCTGGACGTTGGTTCAATATCAGGATATAAAATCAATAGTGACAAATCTGAAGCCCTAAACTTAAACCTGCCAGAGCCAGAGGTGAAGCTACTTAAGCTAAATTTTAATTATCGATGGAGTTCCTCATACATTAAATATTTAGGAGTAAATGTATCCAGGAATTACCAGTCCCTACACCAATGCAATTACCCAGCCTTATTCCGTAAACTTAAGGGCGACCTAGATAAATGGGAAGGGTACCAAATATCATGGAGAATGATCTCGGTCAAAATGAACATACTCCCCCGATTACTATATTACTTCCAGACTCGTGGTGTCCATGACGTAGGAGGGTAGAGTGTGTGCTAGTGGTTGAAGGAAGTGATCAATGTACTGTGAGAGGTGTTCACCCAGGGAAACAATGCTGGAAATAATGGGTCTACCTGGGGGTGCAGTGAGTGTCTTGTGAATTTTGGGTAAGTGATGAAAAATGGGAGTGATGGGGTTGGGAGTGATGAGGAAGTCCCTTTCGGCAGAGGTCAAAACATTCAACATTTCTCCCTCTGTTCATGTAAACATCGTTTTTTACAAATGTATTGTTATTTACTCTTATTGAGCAGTATACTTACCTTCCACTATATATGTGTATTAACACATCAGCCTGTCCCATTTACTAGCCCACCACCGTTCGGTCCGCGAGGATTTTAAATCCAGTGTGTGTTTATATGTTTCCCATAGTTGTTAAGTTGCGTCGGTCATTTATTTAATAAAACTTTATTATTTTTGGTTTTAATTGCTGTTTGTAGTCCGTTGTCTGGAGGTTAAATACCTATATTTTTGGTCCTAGTGATTACACTACTATCCATCCCCACCGTGTATACATGGTGACTTTGAGTGCTGTTATTAGGGCTTTAAGTGACCTTTAGTCACTTGTCCAAGTGTTTATGTGTTATATACTCCCTAAGCACCGAGGTTTTTATCTCCCACTACTACTAGGAGAGCGACTAGTCATTCTGTTTCTGTGTATTAGTGTTAGCGATACTTGGTATCTCTTTTCTTTGACTTGTCAGCTCCCAGGGAGTGGTTAATACTACACTACTATACATATTTAGGTTACACGTGGTTGTTGGACCTATCTACTAGTCCTATTACTTTTGGTCATATCTTTTGTGCTTACTGTGTGATTCATGTGTGATAAGATGTCTAGTTTCCTTATGTGTAAACCTGACTTTGAGAGATGGCAGGAAGAATCTACACACCTCTTCTCCAACCTAACCCCCCCCCAATCCCACTACCAATACAGGTACTAATGATATTAACAAATATTTTTCGGACCTTGAACGAACATACAGTTCTAGAATAAAAATTTGGTGGGAGGTAGCCAGTCTGAATAATTATCTCAGAACTGACCTCGTTCCAAGAGGACTAAGAGTATATATCTCACCCTCCCACCAAATTGAAGATCCTAAATTTATAGAGGAATGGGAAAACATTCTACTCAATTGTTCACGTACACTCATGAAACATCTAATTGAGTCTGAGAATAAGAGGTTGGAATTAGTCAATGCAGAGATTGACACACTTCTATCCACTATGGATCTATGGAAGTCTGACACAGAATTCAATAAATTGGAGAATAAACTCCAATCACACACAGAGAGATTGACAAAAGAAATCAAAGACAGAAAACACCTTAAGTACTCAAGAGACTATATAGACTTTAAAGAGAACAAAATATTTAGATATAAGATCAAAAAAGAAAATAAATCTAAAACTGTGATTAGGGCTGTCGAGACATCTACCGAATGGGAGGCATCTGCTAGCGATTTAGAGTCTGAGACACCAATACATCCCCCCGCCAATCCTAACACCAGATATGACGGTAGATACCCTATCCCTACCACATCCTCTGCTCCTTTTTTAGACCTTACAGGCCCTCAATATGTGGCAAGAGGACCAGAAAGACCAGGAGAGGGGCGAGGGGAATATCTCAGAGACAGAGCAGTGTGGGCATACAAGGACCAGGGGACAAGGAGACCCTACAGGAGGAACCGCAAATCAAGACACAGGTGATCAATTTGTCCAAAAAAACTCTGGACAATGACCACATGACTGTCCTATCTAAAGGCCTTACATTCTGCCCCACTAATAAGATCAACATCTTTGAATGCGTGAAAGATTTAAATCTTTTTTCACGCAAACTCTCCCTACACAAATTCTTCAGGAGACGACAAATTCTAGCTAGCAAAGATACCCCTATTGCAAATTTTGATCATAGAGATCATGCCCTCTTGGCAACCATGAATAGCCTACTGCAGGAAAACATTAGACCTCCCAGTGAAGGCCCATTTACAGAATTACGGAGTAAATCCAAATTTACCCCACCTCCAGAAACATGCACCAATGTAGACGTGTTCAACAAACTAGTCACACAAGACATTATGAATCTACCTCCTAAACAAATCAAATATAACCTGAAGTACCATGAATATAAGGCACTCCTAGACCTTGAAAAGGATGAAACTATCATCCTCAAACCATCAGACAAAGGTGGGAATATTGTAGTTCTGGATAGAGATTCATATGTCACTGAAAGCATACGACTGTTGTCGGATAAAACATGTTATAAAGTTCTTCAATCTGACCCTACAGATACTTTTCAAAAAGAACTCCGCAACATCTTGCAATTAGGCTTAGACTCTAAAGTCATTTCCCAGGACGAATTTAATTTTATACTGATAAAAAATCCTACGCTTGCTACCTTTTACCATCTTCCAAAAGTCCATAAAGAAAAGATCCCTCCGCCAGGTAGACCCATCGTATCTGGTATAAATAACATCACTTCCAATGCGAGTGTCTACCTGGACAGGTTCCTCAGACCATTTGTGAGTACGTTACCTTCATATTTGAAGGATACCAAGGATGTACTACTGAGGATTGAAGATGTTATTGTGGACACTGACACCTTATTAGTGGGAATAGACATTGAAAGCCTATATACTAGCATACCACACAAATCAGGTATTCAAGCTGTGGAATTTTTTCTGAAAGCTAGGGATGCTAATTGTCAGATACACAACAAGTTTGTTCTTCAACTCCTAGAACTAGTTCTAACTAAAAACTATTTTCTCTTTGACCAGAAAATATACCACCAAATACAGGGCACTGCCATGGGCACCACGTGTGCCCCCACCTACGCGAATCTATACTTAGGTTGGTGGGAGGAAGCCGTGGTGTTCACGGATGATCACGACCTATATACAGACCACATAGACCTATGGTCTAGATATATAGACGACATCCTGTTATTGTGGAGTGGCACCCCTGAACTGCTACAGGAGTTCATAAACAAACTGAATTGCAATAATCACAACCTGAAACTGACATATGAGGCAAATAAGGAAAGTATCAACTTCCTAGACCTGACTATCTCTAAAGGAACAAATGGCAAACTGATATCAACTATATTCAGAAAGGCTACATCAACGAATAGCCTATTGAAGGCCGAAAGCCATCACCCGCCACACATGATTAAAAGTATACCCACTGGACAATTCCTTCGATTAAGGAGGAATTGTACCAACATTCAGGAATACAAACATCAATCTAAGGACATGGGGAAAAGATTTTCTGATCATGGCTATAACAAAGGCACCATTAATAAAGCATACCAAAGAGCCCTCAATACAGATAGAACTACACTTCTGACTAAGGGCCAAAGAATACAGCCAGCTTCTGAAAACACTATAAGATTTGTCAGCACCTATAACAATCAATGGGGGACGGTGAGACAGATCCTACAAAAACACTGGCATGTCCTATTACAGGACCAAGACTTATCAGAAGTGCTAAAAGAGTCACCAAACATGGTATGTCGTAGACCTAAAAATCTGAGGGACCGACTAGTGCATAGCCACTTTCAAACTATCACCACCAAGACATGGTTGGGCACAAAACCCTGTGGTTTCTATACGTGCGGGCGGTGTAAAGCTTGCACCTCTATGCATGTAACTAAAACATTTTCAGATTCAGAGAATAAGCAAATATACACCATTAAGAGCTTTATAAACTGTCTTACTACTGCAGTCATATATCTCATTACATGCAGATGTGGCAAACAGTATATAGGAGAAACTCATAGACCACTTAAGACCAGGGTCTTAGAACACCTAGGGTCCATATGCAACGAAACAGACACACCAGTGGCACGACATGTACTACTTCACCATCAAGGTGATTCCTCAGTTCTAAAATTTATCGGCATAGAACATGTTCCATGGGGGCCACGGACAGGAGACTGGGACCGCAGACTCCGCCAAATTGAATGTCGTGGATATTCTTGCTCCATACACACTTTCCATTAGGGCTGAATGAAGGTTTTCTTTTTTCACCATTTATATGATACATTAGTAGATAGTGAGTACTATAATTTATTAGTGAGAACGTATTGACCAATTCGAGTGCTCTCTACTAGTACAGTTCAATCCTACACCATACATGTCACTTAGTCACCACATGATTTATTTCACTACGGGGAATGTATGGGACCCAGGTATATAGTTAAGATACGAGCAGGTTCTGTTTTGACCACTTTGGGCAGTTCCGACATTATATCACAATTCTACATCACTTTATACATATCACTATCAATTTGGTTATTTATTGTAGTTTTAATTTTACACTTATTCATTTAGACACCATTGGTAAATCCTTTATTCAGCCCCAATATGCACAGATATTCCACCATGCAACAACACTCCTAGTCACCTATCTGGCACTAGATACATTGGAGAGTGTGACCATACCACTGCCCCTGCTGGAGTCTGAGTCAACCATCCTCTTGCCCATATGTTCGATCTATATGTCCCCAACCATCTGTGGACGTAGCTCTGGTAGTCACACAATACCTTCCTTATTCAAATGTTTTATTAAGTGTCCTCAAACATCTGTGGACGTAGCTATATTTTGGTCTTATTGGTAAGCAGTTTTAACCCCTATGCCTCACCTTATCATGTGGAGTCTGGAGGTCGAGTTAATTACATTATTGTTCAAATGTTCAATTTAAGTGTCCTCAACCATCTGTGGACGTAGCTTTGTAGCCATACCCAATACTTACCTGTATTCAAATGTTTTATTAAGTGTCCTCAAACACCTGTGGACGTAGCTATCTCATGATCAGGACTATCTCTATATTGATATTAGTAGCAAGCATACTTTATTATCATTATACACTGTAAGCTGTCCTGCACAGGTCCATATAATCACCAGTAACCCTGTCACAATATAACTTATGTCTCAATTATTCTATGAGTACATAAGACGTATTAACCCCCTGTATATGACATTATTCACGGCTAATCAGCCGTGTGCCAAGTTACCCTGTGAGGCAGAACCAATTACTACCTACCATTGGTTGATATCATGGCTCCTCCTAGCCTTCTAGCTACAAAACGGAGCAGCTCGCATAGCGGGGTGTGACTCCTCCCCCTGAAGAAGCGTGCCCAGCACGTGAAACGTACGTCGGGGTATGGTGACGTCAGACGCTTGACGCACACCAGGAAGGACGGTCTGTGAGGGCAGGGACATGCAGCGAAGGTAGTATCCTCACACACAGCGACACACTGTTTTTCTAACGCGGTAGCTGCCTGGATTCTCAGTGACAAGTAATAGCGTATTCAAGCTGCTTTGTCCACGAATTAGAGCACATTACATGGGGTGTTCTCTCGTATGTATATCTATTGATCTGATGCACTGCTGTTGACTGCGCTATACGCTGCTTTCCGTTCATGCATGGGGGAATGATATTAACATCTCTAATAGATTTTTCACCCTATCACGCGACATCTGCAGCATGACGCTCATTCAATTACCAGTATACACACTGCATCGTTGTTCTGGGTTGTATTGAGCAGTATACTTACCTTCCACTATATATGTGTATTAACACATCAGCCTGTCCCATTTACTAGCCCACCACCGTTCGGTCCGCGAGGATTTTAAATCCAGTGTGTGTTTATATGTTTCCCATAGTTGTTAAGTTGCGTCGGTCATTTATTTAATAAAACTTTATTATTTTTGGTTTTAATTGCTGTTTGTAGTCCGTTGGCTGGAGGTTAAATACCTATATTTTTGGTCCTAGTGATTACACTACTATCCATCCCCACCGTGTATAGACTTATACATGGTGACTTTGAGTGCTGTTATTAGGGCTTTAAGTGACCTTTAGTCACTTGTCCAAGTGTTTATGTGTTATATACTCCCTAAGCACCGAGGTTTTTATCTCCCACTACTACTAGGAGAGCGACTAGTCATTCTGTTTCTGTATGTTATTTACTCTGTAACAATTATTTCTGCTCTTTTTGCCCCCCTTCCTTTTTCTTTGCTTTCAATCTTTTCTTTCTTTCTTTTTCTTCTCCCTTTCTTTCCCTTTTTCCCATCCCCTTTCCCCTTTCCCCCTTTCCCCCTCCCTCCCCCTTCCCCCCCCTTTTCTGATTCATCCCTCTTTTTTCCTTTCTTTTAGTTCACACTTTTTCTGTTTCTATTTGGGTTTAGTGATACATTTTGATCATAGTCTAATAGTACAACACAATTTATAGTACATAATGACAGATCCACTTTGCAGCATCTATTTAAAACAATAGTTTTTATTTTTTCAATGTTATCTTGTTTGTATACAATGAGCATCATTTAGAGACTGTTTGATATGTGCTTTAATATATTATGATTCAATGAGAATTATATTAATAATGCTGCTATGTGTCACCCTGCAGCTAGCTTAATAGATTAGTTCCCCACTTTATGCTCACAGCTGTTATGATTTTAATTAACCTCCTGTTCGTGGGGTTTGTGCTTTAAATATGGGGCTTGCAGGCACCCTCCTTACTCCAAGACGAAGCGCCTGTGTGCGTGAAACGCGTAGAGGAGGAGGCTGTGCTGCAGCCTGCTGTGTCCATTGTGTGTCTCCAATAAAGCTTTGATGTTCAATTTTGGACTGTGACGTCATTGGGCTGTTTGCTGTTTCTCCGGATGCACCTTTCCCTTCTACATGACCTCTCTGCCGGATGCATGCTGTAGGACTCACTGCTGAGGAATTATTGGACCCAGGACGGATTAGCTGACAGGGGTAATATTGCTGTTTTGCCCCTGAGCCCCAACCTTTATAGTGCTCTTTATTTATCCTCTCAATTTCCTACAAGCCCTGCACAATCAGTGCTTCATTCAACTTTAGCCCAGAAGCGCATGACAGACATATATCTCATCACATTTATGCACATGCGTGTAAGTCTAATTGCCTAACAAACAAAAGTGAATAAGTCCTTCATGGCGATTTGGAGAGAATGACTTCACATTAATGTGAATTTCAAGTCTTGATAAAAAAAAAGAGGCATCCCTTTCTTTTTCTTGACAGGGGTTTATGGAATGTGGGATTTTAATAAACCATTATGTGAAGCATGTTTTTTATACTTTATCAATTTTTGCAATTCTTAAAATTACTTACTTTTTAATTTTACTGTACTGTGTACTATAAGAGGTGGCATACAATAATTTTTACACCATTTTTAAACCAAAGTTAAACCAAAATGTATATTTAAAGAATGGGCAATTTTATTTGTACAGGATAATAAAGGAGAAAGGAATAATACAAAGATACAACGTCGCCTCTTCTTCAAAATGTACAATCTTGTCTTTATCTTCTTCGTAATGGCTGCATTGCATTCTGTAGTTATTTGTCATTGAAAGAGGGGGGGATTCGGGCAAATTACTGACTGCTACTACATTAGGCACACAGTACAATAAGTTTGCACATCCCCCCCTTCCTGAAGTGCTGCATCTCTGAAAGGAAACAACAAACAGGATTAGTGCATTAAAGGCCTTGAGTATTTCACAATATTGAACTACAGTATAACTACTGTCTAACTATACAGTTACATAACTGTATAACTACAGTATATACTGTAACTATATACTGTATACAGTATAACTATAATAAGTTATTTATTGGAGCACTGTGTCTTAACTGGCACATGCAAAACAGAAATAGAAAAAAATCATGCAAGGTTATTTTGGGTAGTGGATAGCAAGCGTCTATAAACTTCCAATCATGGTACAACCGATGTCTGTGACACCTGCCACTGAAGCCACTGAATGGACTCGTTGTGTTTGGCCTCAGTGAAGCTAGCTAACCGTACTTGGGCTACTTGGTCGTGAAGTTGTCCCAAGGAAACTGCTTGGGTAGATGCACCACTTGAAGTAGTGGCACTAATATGTCCTGAAGATGTCCTGAATATATCCTGAACATGTATGTCGAATTGAAGAGAAGGTGACCCTCCATCAAGAAGTAAAAGGTTCCACTGTAATTATAGAAGACCCTGTCACCGGAAAATTTCCTGGGAGACTATTAGTAAAGGATGGAGTGCTGTCCATAAAGAAAGGAAAAACAGATACAGAGTGGAAGTTAGAAATGAGAAATCCCATGACGTGTGGATACGAAGAGTCACTGTGAGAGCTCACCTGTACAGTGCTGAAGTGATGGGCCCAACCGGGTTGAAGAAGACTCATAACAGAAGACTGATGCCAGACGTGATCAATTTTGGGGACAGTCCTATTCCAGAACACTGGAAGAAATGGCTACAAGAAAAAATGGCTCGTAGGCAAGAGGTTTTCTCCACTCAAGAATGGGATATAGTAAAAAGCCATGGAGTGCAACACAGATTCATCTTCATGAGGCTCGCCCATTTAGTGAAAAGTCACAGAGATTGGCCCCGGGGAATGTGGAGGATGTGAGGAGATACCTCCAGGAACTAATAAGAGCTGGCATAATTTCTGAATCCGTAAGTATGTATGCCTCGCCCATTGTGGTAGCCCGGAAAAAACCCAGAGTTGTGAAGATGTGTATTGACTGTAACACATTGAACAAAAGGACCACCCCAGATCAGTACACAATTCCACATATAGAAGACTTATGGATTGCGTCACTGGGAGCAAGTGGTTATCCGTTTTGGATCTTTGCAGAGGATATTATCAGATCCCAATGAGCAAACAGGACATAGAAAATACTTCCTTTATATGCCCATTGGAGTTCTAACACTTTGAGCGGATGCCTCAGGGAGTGTCATGGGTCCCAGATATGTTTCAAAGGATAATGGAATGAGTAGTGGAAGATATGAACCTACTTGAAGTGGTGGTATACCTGGACAATATAATAGTATTTGGGAAAACCCTGGAGGAACGCAAAGCTCGGTTGATGAAGGTCTCAGATCGATTAAGGGACAGTGGACTAAAATCTTTCTTGGGATTCTGCAGGTATTACAGACGGTTCATGAACAACTTCTCAGCTGTAGTCCAACCATAGCTGACAAAGTGTTACCCACCACCTAAAGGGCATAGCATGGCTGCAGGGGCCACCAGTCAAGATTATTTCAAAATGAATTAACCATTTGGGAATAGATGGACTCCTAAGTGTGAGAAGGCTTTCCAAGCCATAAAATCCCACCTGATGAAGATGCTAGTACTAGCATTTGCAGATCCACAAAGCCCTATGTGCTGCATGTAGACACCAGTTTGGATGGACTGGGGGTAGTGCTTTACCAAAAGCACCAATGGGGACTGAGACCAGTAGCGTTTGTGAGCCGGGGGTTGATGCCATCCAAAAAAAAATACCCAGTACACAAACTGGAGTTTTTGGCTTTGAAATGGGCGGTAGTGGATCAACTCCATGACTATCTATATGTAGCAGTGTTTGTAGTGCACACAGACAACAATCCACTTACGTATATTCTAACATCAGCAAAACGGATGCGACTTGTCACAGGTGGTTGACAGCATTGGCCACTTACAATTTCAGTCTAAAGTACAGACCTGGGAAACAAAATATTGATGCGGATGCATTGTCACGAATTAACTGGGATGCTCAACCCCAGGATGGACTTTTGAAAAACAACATTACCGCTGCAGGAGTGCACGCAATATGCAAGCAAGTAGAAATGCCGAGACAAATTAGCATAGAGAATCCAAATAGAGTGGCTGATAGTCTGGGGATCTCTCCCACTGGAGTTCCTTTAGTGTACTCTCACCCGCAGAGTTGACAATGGAGGGATTACCCCAACTAAACAGACACGATCTATCCCAATCAAAGCAGACAGACCCAGGACTGAGAGAACTGGGGTCGGGTCTGAGTGCCCGGAAGTCGCCTCGGACAGTCATCGGGGAGCATCCTGAGAGTCAACTGCTTGTGAGGCAATGGGATAACTTGATGCTTAAGAATGAAGTCATGTTCAGAGTTGCTAAGAAAATGCAGCACCTGGTGACTAAGCAACTGGTACTTCCATACCGGTATAGGCAAGTGGTTCTACATTCACTACATGACGATCACGAGAAATAAATAGGAGGAAGTGATAAACACCTGTACAGTAAATCCAAGTAAAAAATAAAACACTATAAAAATAATCTTAAAAAGGGCACAATAATAAATTAACCTAAAAACACCAATATCAAAGATAAAACATATCATAAAATAGTTGAAAGTCCAATGTGTGAGTCCTGCTGCCACTGTCCAAATCAGGGGATTTTCTGATCCTCTCAAAGAGTAATTAAATAAATCTGGATATTTGGGGAGCGGAGAGTCCCTAGGGGAAGATCCCATCAGCCCGGAGTGAGAAAAATAGACTGCCTCGAGAGAGGATTCTTGTGGTGGAAAGCTGGAAAGCTAAATATTCAACTGCGCACACAACAACTTCTGTTTGTGAGTTTGCAATTGCATTTCTTTTAAATACTTATTAAAACATTATTGTGCTATGTTGCTCTCTGTATTGCTTCATTAAGGTGCAGTTCCCCACTATTTGAGGACTACAGAAGAAGTCTTCACATCAAAACATCCTAAAGAACTAGTCTTGAGCTAAGAATCTTTTTACTGAACTTTTTCCTGCACTGCATTTATACATGACAATCATGGCCATTTGGGCACAGACAAAACAATGGGATTAGTGAAAGATCGATTTTATTGGCCCAGAATGGCACAGAATGTCATAGAATATTGTTAGAACTGCAGAAGGTGTGTGACCAGAAAGACTTTGCCTACCCAGGCCGCACCCTTGACAAATAACACCAAAAGTGGTCAGCTGAACATGGTCCTCCTGTCATTAGAGTCAGATAGCAAGAACACCAGTAATATCTTAGTGGTCCCCACAAAGGACCAATGAGACTCTACAGTCACCAAAGTGTTATGGGACAAATATTTTGTCCATTATGGATTGCCAGCAAGGATACACTCCAACCAAGGACGGGATTTTGAAAGCCAACTTACCAAGGAATTACTGCGCATCTGTGGGATAAAAAAAAATCCAAAACCACGCCTTACCACCCACAAGGAGATCCGAAACAGAGAGATTCAATAGGACCCTATTAAATATGAGGGGTAACCTAAATAATCAAGGAAAGGAAAGATGGAGTCCGCATGTATACAACTTAATCCATACTTATAACGGCACCAAGAATGAATCCACTGGGTATTCACCCTATTACCTAATGTCTGGACAGGAAACCTGATTACCCATTGACCTGTTTTTCAGAGTGTCGGCAGATGGCACATCCCCAACCATGTACATGCAATATGTACAGAAACTCAGCGACCAGTTACAAGAATCGTTCAAGCTGGCCACTTCTGCTGCTGACACAAATAATCATGGAAACAAAAGCCGTTATGATTAAAGAGTACACGGGCAAGAGCTACAATGACATGACAGAGTCCTTACCTGGAAGCTGGGGATACCAGGAAAAAACAAAATAGCAAATTGCTGGAAAACCAAGCCTTATGTGGTAGTTGAGAAGTTAGAAGGAGTCCCCATCTATCGACTGAGGCCTGAAAAGGAAAATTGACCCACAAAGAATCAACATAGAAACCACCTCCTGCCAATAGGTTAGTTAGAGCACTGCCCTGAGAGAGAAAATATTCCAAGAGAACCCCATAAGCCCAGGAGAATTGATCAATTGAACAGAGGACAAGGTTTCTGGTACAAATCCAGTTACCCAGTGATGAGGAGTCCGAACAAGAGGAAGGAATGTTAAGGCAATTGTCAAATATTTTGAACAGGGAAGAACTGCCTGCCCCTCAACCAGGTCCCCAAATACAATCAGTAGTGTCTCAGGATTGAGAAAAACGGTTATTCATGAACTGGATCCAAGAGCAGAGGAATGTACCCTCTTAGGCCCTGATTCTTCCATGATAGATGACTGTGAGTCTTCCCCTAGTGCAGGGCCCGCAATATCTGAGTCACCGGTACCATATGAGTCCCCTAAGGTGGAAAGGGAGATAGACGTCAAACCTCGGCATTAGCTTCACGTCCTAAGACGAAGACTATACCCCCCATGAGACTGACCTATGACTTACCGGGAGTTTCGACTGAGGTCCCTGTGGTTAGTACTGTTTTTGATGGGTAGTACCCATGAACCTGGAAATAAGAGATGTTGGGGAATGTACACTGGCGACACACTTTATTCGAGCTCGGCTAGTCCCACGAATTCAGGTATACCCGGGTGTATTGAGGTTTGTGACTGTTTTCTGCCCGAGTGCATTGAGGTATTTTCCAAGCAGGGATTGAAGCATTTTATTCCCGCTGGCTGCAATACTGCACAGTATATATATATATACTGCATTACAATTCATGAATTTATGCCATCTGGTAGACACGCGAAGCATTGCAGCCTATTAAATCCTAATCATTATCATTTAACAGATCAGCCGCCCGTCAGCCAGGCATGAACCCAGGCTGGGAAGGCAAACGCAACGGGGCTTGTCAGAGGTGAGGAGCGGCGCATTCCAGGTATCTGCCAGGTACATACTGGGTATTTGCTCGAATAAAGTGTGTCGGTGCAGTAGAACATTCTGGGTAGCAAGAATGCTATCTGTCAAAACTGTTTGAGTGTCATATGTACTGTACCTATGATGTTATGTTCCTAGAGAGGAGTGGGAAATTGATTGCTGAGGGGCCTGGTGGGGCAGTTTGTTTTGATATGGTGAGGCTGCAGCAGAACACTCTGCAAGGGCCTGACCGATCCATGGAGTAAGGAGACTGGTGGATTTTTCTGGCCAATACAAAGTACAGGGACACCTCAGGGAACACTGCAACAGCTAAGAGGAGAAATATCAGGATTTAATAGCCAGAGGAAGGAAAGAGATCTCCCTGCATTGGAACACAGTTTATGTTTTCAAATTAACTGTAAGAAGCAGCAGTCTGCATCTGTTTGAATCCAGAGTTCAAACGAAAGGTTATTGTATAAATACCCTGTCTCATCAACAGGGTATGTGAACTAATAAGCAGTGACTGTAAAATATATAAAGACAGAGGAGCAGTGTTAGTGATTTGTTTTAGTATGGTTGCATAATACTGTGTGGTTATGTGGTATCCCTGTGTACAGTATGTATCCCTGTTTAAAATGATAGATAAAGTAATATAAAGTTTGTTATAATTCCTTACAGTTTTGTTGTGTCTAATTACTTCTGTTTCCTACTCTGTGTACCACCCACTACAAGAGTTAAACCCCAAGTTAAAGGACTCAGGCCCTACCTCAGTGACAGGTTCTATAGTCTGAGGTAAAGTAAAGAGGGGTTACACTTGTCTTTGGCCACGTATTTATGAAGCTTCAACACCACATCCCTACTTCTTTTAGGGTCATTGTAGACGGACGTTCACAAAGGTATGCAAGAGAGACTGATTATTGTGAAAATAAAGAAGGCTTTTTATTGCGCCTGTTTTCTCAACATCAGGAAACCATCCAAACAAGGGGTAAACAAAGCTTCTATTCATTTGGAAGTATTTCTAGTGAAACACTATGCAGTTCACAACTCCCCTAGATAAGCATGTCTCCCAGCCCCAAAACATATAGCATGAAATAAGCAGATATACGAAGTCTCTTAAGAATGAAAGTCTTATCTGTTCCTTGGAGGGAAAATCTTCTCTGTTTATTAATTGACTACCAGCAGTTAACCACAACACTGCTAGATTAAAGGCACATTACTTGAACAGGGATTACTCCCCTGTTACATACCTCCCCTGTTTGTGGAAAGCTCGGGCTTGCCACGGCCAAAGCCCATCCTTCCACTCTCATTCTAGATATCTCTGTGACTTGAATGAGAGTGGATGGAGGAAGAGAACCCTCAGTCCTGCTGGGATTGGAGCCCTTTCTCCAGTTTATTCGTGTCTCCTCCTGAAGGTGCTTGAGATCAGCACCCCTCAGTCGCTCGAGGAGGACTTTTTCCAAGTATAGTCTTTTTTCTACATGCGTGGTCATGAGATTTCCCTCGCGTCGGGTGCTCGTCTTATTGTAGGCATACTGTGTGGCAGCAGTTGCAGAGCGTTTAAAAACAGCCCTTAGAGTTTTCAGCTCTTGAAGCTGTCTCTCTGCTCTTTTCCCACTCAATGGGGTTGCTAGTTCAGCCTCTTTGAGATTAAGTTGCAATTCCACACCCACTTCCAGAGAATGTCCCATCTTTTCAGCTTCATCAGCTAAAGATTCTTCTGGTTTTAATTCAGCACGTGTACCTTCGTTTGTTGCCTGCTGGGTGGCTGAAGGTTTTGCTAGTGCTTGTTTAGGTGGTTCAAATTTTGCAACCTCGTCTTTCAGATGAGCGGTATTCCCAGCTCTCACTGTACCCTTGTCTTCATGGGTTTTTGAGGCTGTGGGATACTGATGCTTAGTCAGGGTCAATATTTGTCCTTGTAGGACTGTAATCTCATCCGCGAGAGATCCCTGTTTTTTGAGTGCGTCTTGCAAGTCTCTTCTCAGAGAATTTATCTGCATGCTTTGCTTTCTCTGAGCTTGCTTCCACATTTTAATTGCATTGTGAAGCACTATGAACTTCTTTGCTTGGGCCACAGTTACTTGTTTCAGTTTCTGGACCTTCTTGTGCTCCCTTTTGTGCCGCGTCACCTGGGTTCTAAGCTTGGCTTTTAGCGTTGCTTTGGTGATGCTCAGGGTAGCCTTCAGTTTCTCATGCTGCTTTGCGGGGACATACTGGGTGATCAGATGTTCCTGCAGCACTTGAATTTCTTTAACAGCCTGCAGATTGTCATCCTGCAGAGTTTGCAGCTTCTCCTCTGCCTTCTCGAGGTGCGTACGCAGAGCTTGCAGTTGGTTCTGCAGTCGGTGCTCTGCTTCAAACTTCTCACCTTCCAAAAGTCTATTTATTTATTTAAGCTCGTGCAGCTTTTCATTTTTTTCCTTGACGTCGTTTGTCAAATTAAAATTTTCTTCTTTGAGTTTTACGTTTTTTCTTTGTAATCTTAAATGTTCTCCTTTTTCAGTCTCTGTACTATTCAGGGCCTCTTTGCAGTCCTCCTTCCATTTACGCACATCTGCTTAGAGACTGACAGTCTCCTGGCGTGAGACATCCTTCTCTAGGTTGAGGGTCTGAAGCTCCTTCTGGGAGACTTGGAGATTTGTATTAAGATTGGCAATCGTTTCTTTAGAAATGTCCAGCTCCTCAGTGAGACTGTGTAGTTCCTTTCTGGAAACTTCCAGGTCTGTGCGGCAGCTGTTGGTCTTATGATGTGAGGCATCCAGTGCTCTGTGGAGTGTCTGAACCTCTTTCTGAGATACGTCCACCTCTATCCGGACACTGTTGACCTCCTGTTGTGAGGCATTCAGCTCTATGCGAAGAGTGTGAACCTCTTGCTGGAAGACTGTCATCTGCTTCATTGCCTCCTCATACTTCCGCTTTAGCGTAGCCACCATTTTATCACATTGGCTCTGCTTTTCATCCATGGCGGAAATAGTAGCATTTGCAGTATCTAGCTCAGTCTTGAGATCGTCCAATTCTGTCCCAGATTCAGAGTACATTGCGAGCACCGTCATCTGTAACTCAGCATTATTTTCTCTCTCAAGTTTCAATTGTTCTCGAAGTAGATCACAGTCACGCCTGGCAATTTTCAGTGCGTCTTCAGGGCTGGTCAAGGGATCGTCACTCACTGGTTCCGGCTCCGCTTTTCTGGGATGACTGGTTGAGGGTTCCTCACTGTTGACACCGGACAGACACTTCTTTGGGGTACACGACTTCTGCCTTGGGCCCTCTGGATATTCGGTTATCCGCGGGACAAATTCTCCATTTTCTCTAGGCTGCAGGGCAACTCGGTCCCCTTTTCCTCCAGAGGATCTGCGGACGTGTCTGTTCCTTCCATGGTAAGTGAAGAACCGCTTTTCTTTTTTTTTCCTCCTTTTTGTTTTGGATGACTCCATCCCATCAGGAATACTGGGGTCTCCTTTATTTGAAATTTTAGCAGCGTCACTGGATCCACCCGGCTTTTCTTGCAACTGTAATAGCTGACGGAAATATTCGGTGATCCACTGCTCCCGCTCTGTCTCCTGCTGATCATATTCGTCATCAAAGGGAGCGGTCTTTTCTGTTCGTGCCAAGTTCAGGCACCCCCACCATTCTTGGCGTGTTTTGTGGGTGTGACTCGGCTCGGGTTCCCCGTAAGAGATGTCTTCCTCTTTATTGGACTGGAAGGGCCACTCTTCCATGGGGTAGAGTTCATTACAGGAACGCGGCATCTTGTCCTCCATTTTTAGGCTATCAGGTATAATTTTCTTCCTGACCTCAGGAGTGGCTATTGCAGCTGTTGCCACTGTATTTGCTAGAACCCCCAATTGTGGTAGTCCTACAGGTGGGCATATTTTGCGTGTAGAGGTCATAGCTCTCACAGGCATCTCTGTACAATTTTTCTTTCTTGGATAAGTTTTACAATATCAGCAGTACTGTGCATGCATTTTCTCTCATCAGGTATAGAAGATGTGCAGTTGCTAGGTAAAAAAAGTATTTGCTTTACACAATTTACTTGCTAGGTCTAATCTCTCATTAGGTATGCTGAATGTGTAGTTGCTAGGTAAAAACTTCTGTTGGCTTTACACCATTTACTTGCTAGATGCAATCCCTCTGCTTCAGCAACAGAATTTGGTTTTCTGCTTGAGTTCAGAAATTTTCAGTCTCATCTTTGGGTATTATGGCATTCACACTTCACACTTTGGGTGTCTGTTTTGCTCCCAAGATATATATAGGCAGACTTTTTTTTTTTACTTGCAGAAAAAAACATTCTTTGCGGTGGAATATTTCTTTCACTCCCGGCAGGGTAACTCAACACTCAGCAATTGGCTTTGAAATACCTTTAACACAGTTCAGCAATCCCTTTTCCCCTATAGGGCAATTTTACACTCAGCATTTGTTTGCTAAAAATTCCCCTGCTTCAGCACAGTCTTGTATCAATTTTCACACTTTTCTGCATATACTCCATTCACAGCTGGTAGTCCTATGCGGTGTGGCAACCTTTATTTGCAAAAATCAGTACCACTCGTGGGTCACCATCTGTATTCACTGCTTCAGCAAAACTTTTGAAAACAACAAACACCTATCCCTTTTTAAGGGCTTACTCACTTCTTGAACCCTGACTATGGCTGGAAGGCAAAACCCCTAATTCAATGACCATATTACACTTTGTGATAGGCAAATAAGGTTTAGCTGCTTCAGCAGTCTCTCTCCTCTTGGGATTGGGGAAAAGAGTCCATCTGTGGTTTTGTAAGTTTCAGTGCAGTGTACGTTTCAGTGGTGTGTATCACTTTAACTCTGGTCTCTGCTTTTTTAAGTTGCTTAGACTGTTTGTAGGCAAAAAGCATAAAAAATTTCACATAAAAAATCTCTGGTCCTTTTTAACTTCAAAGACACCACTCGTCCCACTTCGGACACCATATGTAGACAGACGTTCACAGAGGTATGCAAGAGAGACTGATTATTGTGAAATTAAAGAAGGCTTTTTATTGCCCCTGTTTCCTCAACATCAGGAAACCATCCAAACAAGGGGTAAACAAAGCTTCTATTCATTTGGAAGTATTTCTAGTGAAACACTATGCAGTTCACAACTCCCCTAGATAAGCATGTCTCCAGCCCCAAAACATATAGCATGAAATAAGCAGATATACGAAGTCTCTTAAGAATGAAAGTCTTATCTGTTCCTTGGAGGGAAAATCTTCTCTGTTCCTGGTTCAGCTCCCTTCCCTCAGCGTGTGTCAGCATTCAGGTTTAGAAGTTTTCCCTGTGTCTTGAAAGCAGCTATGCTGTGTCTTCTGGCAGAGCTCAAGACAGGTTGTGAGAGTAAAGACAATCTCTCCTCTCTCTCCAAAGTTCAGCTCAGGTATGAGCTAAGGAGACACCCTTCCTGTCTCAAAAAACAGGCTTTTGTAAGCAATCTAAATCAGGCAGGTGGTGTTTATTAATTGACTACCAGCAGTTAACCACAAAGGCACATTACTTGAACAGGGATTACTCCCCTGTTACAGTCATCAAATATCAGACCCAACGCTTTATGAGCTCTGTCCATCAACAGTTTGCTATCTTGTAGTTGGGGGTCAATTGAGAGAAACAGCCTTTTAATATAAGTCTGCAGTGCCTCCACAGACACTGACTCTGGCATGTGATAGATTCGCAGGTTCTACCTTCGCTCCATGTTCTCATAATCATCATGCTGTCTCATGGCTCTTACTCCTTTTAGAGCCACAGGACCTCGTCATCTGTGTTCATTTGATTTTGTAAAGTAGGGTCCATTGTGTTTTACGGGTTCGTGGTCCTTTTAGTCAGGGTAGAGATTTCAGACTGGAACTGCAGCACTGCCTTGTGGTGATGGAGTGGCCTTGTCGGTATGGTCAGAAAAGAGCTTACACCACTTTGTTGCAATAAAAAGTACTTTATTTCCCTTATCAGGGAAGCAGGTTGTAGTTGAACAGAGAATAAAGCAATGAAAGTAAATTCCATAAGTCTGCAACAAAAACAATAGTCCTTTGTTCCAGGTACACAACAGGGAGTTCAGGCTCTCCCCTCAGCCAGGGTCTTTGCAACCTGTTTCTTCCCAGGTTGAGAGCAAAATGACAGCCTGGAAGAAATCTGCTGTCTTCCTTTTGATCCTCCCCTTTCCAATCAGCTAGCAGACCTACAGTACCAGCTAGGGTGTGGTTCATTTGGTCTGATGAAGTGAGAGAGTTTTTTAAGCTCTTGTATACTCCCTCACATACCTTCCCCCACAGAGTGTTGCTCACACACTTGCTTTGTGAAACAATCCCCCTCCCCTTCCCAGGACAAAAAAAATCTGCATTAGCGTGTAACTTCACAGCCCTATGTTGTACCTGGAAGGTGAAGGGTTGAAGGGAAAGGTACCAGCGTGTGACTCTGGGGTTTGTGTCCTTCATTGTATGATGCTACTTATGGGGAGCATGGTCTGTGACCAGGGAGAATGTGATACCCAATATATAATACCTGAGTGCTAATACTGCCCACTTCACCGCTAAACACTCATTCTCTATTACAGAGTAGGTCTGTTCTCTTTTAAAGAGCTTCTCACTAAGGTATAGGAAGGGACACTCTTCCCCACCTACCTCCTATACAAGACGGCCCCTAAACCTACTTCTGAGGCATCTGTCTGAAGAATGAAGGGCTTCTCAAAGTCTAGACTCTGTAAAGCAGGTTCTGAGTAGAGTATCCCTGAAATGCATCCTGACATTGTACTGTCCACTGGACGTTATTGGGTGCCACATTTCTTATTAGATTGGTCAGGGGGCCAAGGACTGTGGAAATATTTGGTACGAATATCCTATAATACCCTGCTAAGCCAAGGAAAGCTCTCACCTGCTTTCTTGCCATTGGTACTGGACAATCCATCAACGACTGCACCTTGCTGCAGACAGGCTTTATTTGTCCATTCCCAAGTATGTAGCCTCAGTACTTTGTTTCACTTCTCCCTATTGAGTATTTTTCTGGATTGGCAGTCAGGCCTGCCTATTTAAGGGACCTTAGTACTGCCGACATTTTAGCCAAATGTGTTTCCCAATCTGTGGAATAAATGACTACATCGTCAAGGTAGGCTGCTGCATATTGGTTATGGGGTTAAAAAATCTGATCCATTAACCTCTAGAAGGTAGCTGGAGCCCCATGCAATCCAAAAGGCATGGTCCGAATATGAAACAACAGGGAGTGGCTTTTATTCCTGTGACTTTTCTGTTAAAGGGATCTGCTAAAATCCCTTGGTCTGATCCAACATAATAATATAATTGGCCTTCCCCAGCCTCTCTAACAATTAATCAACTCTGATCATGGGGTATGTACTGTATCAAATTTAGTGATCACATTTACTTTTCTAAAATCTATACAAACCGTGTAGACCCATCGGGCCTAGGGACTAACACGATAGGGCTACACCACTCACTCTATGACCTTTATATCACCCCCAATTTGGGCATGTTTTATAGTTCTGTTTCTACTACTCCCCTTAATTTTTCAGGAATTCGGTAAGGTCTCTCTTTCACTTTCTTACCTGGATCCGTTTCGACATGGTGTGCAATCAAATGTGTTTTCCCTGGTAATGGAGAGAACACATAAAAAAATTGTTCCACCATCTTTCGTGCCTGTACTTTCTGTTCCAAGGACAGATTCTCCCCCAGTTGGACACTCTCCTTTTTCCTGCCAGGGTCTATTTGTGGTCCCAAGTCTAACTCCTTCTCTCCTATTGAGACAAAAAACTCTCTTGAGCTTTCCAGGGCTTCAAAAGATTTTTATGATAAATGTGTTTTTCTTTTCCCTGGCTGCAATATTTCGAAGTCTACGGGTCCTACTTTTCATGCTACCTCAAAGGATCCTTGCCATTTTGCCAACAACTTCGACTCTGTAGTTGGAAGAAAAAGCAAAACCCTATCCCCTGGCTGAAATTCTCTTGTGTGAGCTCCTCTGTTATAATTCATTTCTTGTTTTATTTGGGCCTCTCACAAATTTTCCTGTGCAACCAACTCTAGACTTTCTAACCTTTCTCTTAGTTTTAATACATACTGTACTACATTACTTACCTTTAGTATTTGTTCTTCCCACATTTATTTGACCAAATCCAGGATTCCTCTTGGTTGTCTTCCATAAAGTAACTCAGAAGGTGAAAACCCTGAGGAAGACTGGGGAACTTCCAGAATAACAAAGAGAAGAGGTGGAAGCAGTTCATCCCAATGCCATGTTTCAGTTGATATAAATATCCTTAACATATTTTTAAGCGTCTTATTCAACCGTTCGACTAATCCATCTGTTTGCGAATGATAAAACAGAGGTCCGTACCGACTGCAATTTTAACAGACGACAGACCTCCTTCATGAGCCTGGACATAAAATATGTTCCCCGGTCTGTTAAAATTTCTGTAGGAAGCCCTGCTCGGGAGAAGACCTTAATTAGTTTGGTCGCTACAACCTTAGCGGATGTCATTCTCAATAGAATAGCTTCTGGGTACCTTGTAGCATAATCTACTATGACGAGTATATACTGGTACCCTGCAGCACTTTTTTCCAGGGGACCCACAATATCCACATCTATCCTTTGGAAAGGGGTCTCGACTCTTGGAAAAAGCACCAAAGTGACCTTGGTGTTCCCCTTGGGGGCAACCATCTGACACTCAGGGCACAAATTACAGAAGTCCCTTAACGCTCTATAAATTCCTGGCCAATAGAACCGTGCCATGAGGCAGATTCGGGTTTTATCCCTTCTCAGATGACCTGAACAAGGAAGAGTATGAGCTAAACATAATACCTCTTTTCTATAGGGTCTTGGAACTAGCAGTTGCATTTTTTTTTTTTTTTTTTAGTTTTCTTCTCTTTCTCAACTTGGTATAAGAGATCATTATGCAACTCAAAATGAGGAAAAATAGTGACTCCCTGAGGGTTTATTACTTCCTTATCTACCACTGTCACCTGGTCATAAAGCCGGCTTAAGGAATCGTCATTTATTTGTTCTACCAGAAATTTTGAAATCCCGACAACATCTCAGCATCCAATAAGGGAGGGTTATCTATTCCTTGCCACTCTACCCATTGGGGAACAAATTTATGATTAGTTTAGGGTGCCTTTAACTCTTGGGCAGTACTAACTCTTACAACTTGGAAGGAAACAGTCCGGGTCAGTAAAAGGAACAATTTCCCCAGTGTTATCTCTGTATTTCTCGTCACCTGGGCCCTAAGGGACAAAACAGAATTTGTGAATAATTTGTCAAAGAACCTCCAACCTCAACCTAAGATCACTAGGTATGGGAGTTCCTTGACAGCTCCCACCAACAAAGACTCTACCAACAAAGACTCTGAGCTTCCTCCCACAGTTAGTTTTACTCAGGCACGGGGGTACTTCTTGACATCCCCATGTATACATTAATGCATACCTGGGCAGACCCTTTAAATTTATCTAAGGCCACCAGTTCCTGCTGTACCAGTGTCTGACTGCAGCCAGAATCCACCAACCCCTCCACCTTAATTCCTTCTACTTCCAAAGATATGAGGAATTTAGTTCTGGCAGGGTCTATCGCCTCCTCAGGGTCAAGTAGGCGTTAGCATAGTTACAGTCCATGTGTGGACAATGTCGGGACATGTGACCCGGTTCCCCACAGGAAATACACACTATGGGATCTGTGGCAGACACTGAATCCCTCCTGGCTTCCATAGTCTCTTGTAGGCCCCCATGAGACACCCTCTCAGTAGGGCCTGGTTGGCACATGTCCCCGGAGCCCTTCATTTGGCCACGGAGCCTCTGCCTGGTGGAGGAAAATTGCCTTTTCCAAATGTACTGGGTTTCTTTAATGGCACCTTTTTTCCCCCTCGGAACATGCCCACAGGACTGTTCTGGGCCAAAAAGTTCTCCATTAGTTTGGAGGCTTCAAGTAGGGTCTTGGCTGTATGGCGACAAACCCACTCCCTTCCGCCTAGGGCAAAACAAGCAAAAACTGTTCTAGGGCAACTAACTCTGCAACCTTGATGGAGCTGCGGGTCTCTGGTTCTAGCCAGTGCCAGCAGTAGGCCTGTATATGTTGGGCTAGGACATGGCGTTGCATACCTGGGAAATACGCTCTTCTCGGAAGCCTTGTCAATAGGTATCCTCTATAATCCCCATGCGATCCAGGATTGCCACCTTGACCTGAGCATAGTCAAGTGCTGCGGTATTGTCAAGGGTGTGATATGCTGCCTGTGCTTCTCCTGTTAACTTTTGGGGCTAGGTGGGTGGTCCAGTCCTCTTTGGGCCACCCTGAAAAAAACACAACTCACTCAAACATGATGAGGTAGGCCTCTGTCTCGTCATTAGGTCCCATTTTCGTCAGCCTAATGGCACGTCTCTGATTTTAATGCCTGGGTTTTGTGAAGCGGGACTTGGGGAATTAGCGTTTTATGCAGCTCCAATCAGCAGTACTGGCTGCTGTTGAGCCTGTGTCTGGTGAGCTGTTAGCTGTAGGAAAAACTGCTGCTGTGCTGTCTGGTTTTCAGGCTCTTGCTCCTTTTGGGTTGCCTTTTGTTGTTGCAGTATCTGGAACTGCTGTTGCTGTGCCGATCAGTTTTCAGCCTCTCGCTGCTGCTTGGCAGCCTGTTTTTCTGCCTTTCGCTGCTGTTGGGCGGCTTGTTGTTCAGCCTGTTGTGCAGCCTGGTTTTCCACCAGATACTGTATCAATTTTTCCATCTCCATTTTGGTAAATTCAGGTGTGTTCTATATACTGCCCAGAGGAGGCACTCATCCCTCTTCTGACACCATATGTGCTTGAACGGCCTTGTCGGTATGGTCAGAAAAGAGCTTACACACCACTTTCTTGCAATAAAAAGTGCTTTATTTCCCCTACCAGGGAAGCAGGTTGTAGTTGCACAGAGAAAAGCAATGAAAGTAAATGCCATAAGTCTGCAAACAAAACTATAGTCCTTTGTTCCATGTACACAACAGGGAGTTCAGGCTCTCCTCTCAGCCAGGCTCTCTGCAACCTGTTTCCTCCCAGGGTCAGAGCAAAATGACAGCCTGGTAGAAATCTGCTGTCTTCCTTTTAAAGCTTCTCTTTCCAATCAGCTAGCAGGCCTACCAGCTAGGGTGTGGGTCTTTTGGTCTGCTAAAGTGAGAGCATTTTTTTAACCTCTTGTATACTCCCTCACACGACCAAAGATAACTCGAACATTGTCTGCATTTCTTGAAACATCACTTTTACAGTTTAGTTGTTGCTGTGTCTCTCTGTGCTCCGTCTGCGTGCCTTGTCTCCATCTTCCTTCCTCTCTGGCATCGTGGGCTGCTTGTGCCAGAAACGGTACAGATTCGGAGTGGATATTTTCCTGTTCTTCTTGGGAGACATACCAAGTGGTTCCCCCGCCCTCCTCAGCTGTTTTGGGGGGAGATACGAGGTGCTGATTGAAGGCTTTACGTAAATATTATCAGCGGCATGCACGGAGCTCTTTAGCAGACGTGCATGCACTGTGACTTCACGCACGCTCCCCCAACTATAATCTTTTAACCTACGATTTAACATTTGAAACTATGTTTTTTACTGTACATTTTTTTTAAATTATTTTTTGTATTTTTTTTAAACTTTAACATAAAAGAAACAAACCAAACACAAAATGTCCAAACCATGTGAGAAAAACCACCCATGTTCAGTAGCAAGCATGAAAAACATGTAGTGTGCAGTTTTATTTGTTGGAGAAGGAGGTAACTCATGTAAGGAGAAGGAGATAACTTGTGTAACATCTAAAACCATAATGAAAAATTGATACGCGCATCTTTGTGTGCACACTGTCAAAATAATTCCCTGTTATGTATAGTGACAGACCCCAACAAAAAAGGATGTGGTCCAGGAGTGAAGGTAAGACAAAGTAGGCCTAATAAATTGAATCAGATCATTTAAAACTGATCCAATTGCTTTCAGAGGGATTCAATGGGTTATCTGACTCTTGTCCAACAATGAAAATGTACCTGGTCTATCTCTCTCACCCTCACACAATTGTCTCTGGCATGGTGGTGTATGTGAGGGAGAAGGAGGCTAGGCAATAAGTGGAGAAGCAAATAAGTTACTTTTCATCTTGCCCTGGCAGGATAAAATAAAAGTAAAATAAATAGAAAACATAAAAATGTGTCTCCAACTGTCTCTGTGTCTCACTCTGTGTGTGTCTCTCTCAATGTCTTTCTGTGTCTCTCCCTCAATCCCCAGTCCATTAGAGCTGGGCAAATTAGCTCAAATCAATTTCCCAGATATTTGCAGATTTTCCAACCCAAAATCTGTTTTGCGGTGTTAAATCCACAAATGGATTTGGTCTGATTTTATCCACTCGTATTCATCAAAAACTGTCATTGAATATAATTCGTTGACGGATTTGTGGAATCCAATCGGCAGATTGAGCAATCCGTTGGTGGATTCTTAAAAATTAGTCAAAGGATTGCTGAATCCATGGATTGCATTCTACAAATCTGTCAATGGATTGAGGAATCCGCGGAATGTATAGGCAGTAATAATTCAAAATCTGCAAAATGTGAATTGCCCTTTTTACGTTTCATCTGCGTAAATTTCCGGAGCAAAGAAACCGGTCGATCCGCTACAGATTCAAATCCGCCGAAAACATTTGCACATCTCTACAGCCCACCATTTCCCTTTCCTTACCAAAATCGGTATGTAGACTAGGCAGGAAGTAGAAAGGTCACTATTTAGACCTCGGTCTTGGATTTTTTTTTAAACCTATAATCCAAACCTCATGGACAGAATTTAAAGCATCTGAACCGACTAAAGTAAATTACATCCATCATTGGATTCTTTAAAAACCCGAGCCCCATGGACAGATTTTTAAGAATCTGAGCTGACTAAAGGGGATCAGATTTGGCCTGACGAGCTCGGGAAAATCCATGGACCAGATGAAGACAGGTACACTCATCTCCAGCTGTAAAAAGCCTTATGACTTGGCATTTGTTAGTAAAAATGTTTTTGTATACTATCTGCAACTTATTGAATGAAAATTGCACATTTTAAACTTTATGGATAAAGTTGAAAAACGATTGAATTATTATGTGAGATGTAAAAAAAATGAACTTTTATGACCATCAGCTGAAAACTGAGCAACTAAAAGCTTTACAAATTCTGCTGCTGGCATGCTTTGTATTCATTACACTTTACTGGCCTTTTTGCTGTCAATGAGGTAGGAGGATGAGCTGAGTTGCAAAACAATTAATTTCATGCCCCATTCTTAAGCACTAAAGGATTTAAGCATAATTTCTTGCAACACAAATTTGCAATACAACATTATATTGGTAATGCACATGTTTCTAATCTATTTATATAATTAATCATTTAATTTGTTTTTATTTTAGTAACATTACATTAATTAAGTGTGCCGTATATAATTATTTTGGTATGCAAAGCTTGAAATACTTTAAAATATTTATAAGCATATTGTGTATCTTTGCCATGCCCTTCTACTAAAAAAGCATAAAGCCAAAACTAAATTATTGAGCAATGAGAATAAAGAAAGCAGGTAAGTGGAAAGGAAACAACGACCAATATTCACTGAACTATGATAAAATGTTTAATCTTTGTTATAAGCATATATTGATTTTTAACCACATCACGTTTTTCTCTAATTCCTTTAATCATCATAAACACAGCAAATCTGCCCAAATCCGTTACCCGGATATTCGCTGATGTTACCCCCAAAATCCATTTTGCTGTGTAAAATCTGCAAACAGATTTGGGCATTTTCAATCCACATGGATTCATTAAAAATCCACCAATGGATACAACCTGTGGCCGAATTTGTAGAATCCAAACCGTGGATTCAACAATCTGTTAAAAATTCGCAAAGGGATTGCTGAATTTGCAGATCGGTTTTTAAAAAACCCGTCCATGGTTGCGGAATCCAAGAAGTGTATTGGCATTAAAAATAAAAAAATCCGCAAATCGGGAGTCACCCTTTTTTAAATTCATCCGCTGAAATCCACGGACCAAAGAAACTGGCCGATCCGCTGCCGATTCAAATTCGCCCCCAGCAATAAGAATGTGTACAGTGGCGGCCGCCTTTACACTCGTGCGGCCGTTTCAGCTCGACTTTGAAACCGCGGGCAGATGCAGTGTTTGATGCGGCATGTTCCGGTATTTAAAGCCGTGGTCGCGTGCATTTGTATTAGCGCTGGCTCGGCATGAATACGGCATGAACGCGGTGAAGTGCGTGGCATTCGAAAAAAATACCCAGACAAAATCGGAGATGTTGGAGAATAAAAGGGGCCGTGACAGTATGTCATTATTAGAGATGGGATTTTTTTTTTTTGGTGATTTAGATTCGCCTTCAATTGGCGAGTTCCATTGTTCTGCAGATTTCCACGAATCAGTCTCAAACATGGTGATCTGCAGTTTCAGATTTTTCTAATTTTATTTTTAAAATAAATCCGTGGCAGGATTGTTAAAAATCCAGAGACGGATGAATCTGTTGTGAGGGACATCTCTCTCGCTCCGTGGATTAATCTACACGTGGATTCTTAACAATCCAGACAGGGATTGTGGAATCCTCAGATTGGATTTTTAAAAATCCGTCCGGATTGTATCCAATGGTGGATTTAGTTTAATTCACACACATTTTTTAGTGCTTAATCCACAGACAGATTTTGGTGGGGAGAACAGATTTGGTCTAAAGAAATCTGTGACATTCCGGGAAACGGATTTGTACTGGTTTTCTAGTACTTATTTAAATTAAATCACAAATTATTGTTTCTCATTGCAAGAGGATTCAACAGGCATAGACTGTTATTTCATATTCAATTAATGTTAAAAAAAAATCTTCTCCCATAAAAAAAGTATAAAGGGGAAAAAAAATAATCTGCAATTAGAGGCCGTGGAGATGGGTGAATTTTCACACAAATGTTTCTATTTATTTGTGAGTCTGCAAAAGTTCCTACAAACATGTTGTTATAAAAAGTTTGCGCAAAAGTATTCAGGAGAAACAGACTGCTGGAGGCAAGTGGTATACTTTACCAAATTAATAAAGGCACGCAGTATAATTATTTCTGTTGTTTTTGACTTGGAAAATCTGAACTAGGTAAATACCTATGTGAGCTTTTGCTGTGCATAGTTTTGATTTTTAAAACCAAAGAACTCTGGTTTTCTAATCCATGGGGCAGATAAATAGAGCTCCATTAAATCAGGGCAAATAATGTGACATTAACAAGATAGGCAACAGACGTTTGCTTCCCTGCATTTAACGGAGATCTCCAAAGCTAATTATATTCCAAAACAACATCAATTAGAGCCCTCATTAGCATATGGTTAATGTAGTGGTAGCCAGATAACATGACACCCTAGTGCAAGCTGCCACTACTGCTAGCCTGCATTAGCTTTATTCTAATTGAGATGCATCTGCCTTTAAAATCATTCTTTTTTATTAACACCTTGGAAGTAATTGTGGCCATGAAGGAATACAAATACCTTATCTACCTTACTACCCATTGTATGGCACAGAGGTATAACTGCTATGGCATACAATGGGTTATTCAGCCCCCTTACGTAATTCCCCAGGGTGCTATAACCTCCCTCCGCAGGCTCACCTACAGTAGGTTCTTTCAATGAGAGTCTAGGTAGCCACAATGGCGCTCGATTGGTATCTGAAAAAAATACTGGCCTTACCCCAGCCTAGTTGGTAGCCACCAACTTCAGGGCAATGAGCCCCCAGGAAACAATACCCCTGAAATGGCCAATACCCAAACAGGCCTGATGACAAAAAAACATAAAAATAATAAAAATCTCCAAACCAGCAAAATAAAAAACAATCCACATGTTCCATGGCAAAAATAAACCTAAAAACACTAAGAGAAATCAAATATACAACCAAATATATCTAGGCTCGATGGACTATTTGTAATCTTAGGCCATCCTAGTCATCGTGTCATCAAGGGATCTTCATTTTGACTAATGCCCTCAATGCTCCATAAAGTTAAGATTCTCCATCTGCAATTATTTCTTCATGAATGTTCTCTTCTTTCTTCATTTGTTCCTATAGACGTCTTCTCTCTTTACTCTTGATGAGTACCCCTGTTCCTGATTTTCTCTTATCTTCATTAAGACCATAGCATTTGTCTGCCCGTCTTTGACCATTGTTTATTACCATATATATTTTTAATTTTTGATTTTCTGTCTTTGACTCCCCTTACCATCGTGCTGCTAGTTAGATTATCTGTCTGCATTTATGGAGCAATTTCGAATCATCTCAGATGAATGTAAAGCTAATACAGTTTCATTTATGGACCCAGAACGTGAAATACAATAAATACTATTTAAATCTTCTTACCAAGAGGCCTTTGGTGATGATAAACCATCTGACTTTCTCAAAGACCTTGAAATACTTAAGAAACGGGAAATAGAGCTACAGCGGCATGGGCTTACACTAACCAAATACTATAAGGATGGCAAAATCCCTAGAGGATTTTGGATAAAAAATCAGCCTACTATTGGGAGGAAATTATATAATAGTGAAAAGATAAACAAGCACAAATAACATTACTAATAAATCAAATAACACAGATGGTATACTATCCTTAATGAGTGCAGCTCCCGACGTAGAATTCAAACCAAATTCAATCAGCAAACGAAGGAGAAACAGGTGCGCAAATCACATCAGGACATGGAAAGAAAGTAGAAACACAAAATAGTGCAATATTGTCAAACACCAACAAATGATTTCAGTGTTGAAAGCTCTATAAAATTTGCACTCACGTGTATAACGGGATATGAAAGCGTTGTGGTTATCAGAAGTTACCAACTTTTGACTCCAGGTGTCTCCAGATAGGTACTCCAGATCCATAGAGAGGGGGGGAAATCCATATACAAAAAAGGGAAAGCAAAAATAGTATAGTACTGTTTTTAATATTAAAAACACACTTACATAAGTGCCTTTGTTTGTGAGCATTCAGACCACCCTGGGTCATATGGTGAGACAATGATTTTCAAAGCAACAGCATCTGCTCCGCGGCCGTCACAGCATGCACTGGGCTGAATGAAGTCGTCTTCAACTCTGGATTTCATCAACAAGGGCCACTCAGTAATCACAGATTCACCCAACGTGCGTTTCCATTGCAAAGTCTTCCTCAGGGATGATTAGCCCCTGAGGAAGACTTTGCAGTGGAAACGCGCGTTGGGTGAATCTGTGATTACTGAGTGGCCCTTGTTGATGACATCCAGAGTGGAAGACGACTTCATTCAGCCCAGTGCATGCTGTGACGGCCGCGGAGCAGATGCTGTTGCTGTGAACATCATTGTCTGACCATATGACCCGGGGTGGTCTGAATGCTCACAAACAATGGCACTTATGTAAGTGGAACATTTTGTGTTTTTAATATAAAAAACAGTACTATGCTATTTTTGCTTTCCCTTTTTTGTATATGGATTTCCCCCCTCTCTATGGATCTGGAGTACCTATCTGGAGACAAAAGTAGGTAACTTCTAATAACCACACCGCTTTCATATCACATTATACACGTGAGTGCAAATTTTATAGAGCTTTCAACACTGAAATCATTTGTTGGGATTGATAATATTGCACTATTTTGTGTTTCTACTTTCTTCCCATGTCCTGATGTGATTTGCGCACCTGTTTCTCCTTCGTTTACTATTGGGAGGAACAACAGTGATTTTTGCATCAGGTGGTGCCAAATTCTTAACAAATCATCCCTTGAATAATCGTGTTAGTTTTCAATGAAGTAGGTGAACTATTGTCACAAGTTCAAAAGGACATTCTTAAATTGGAAGCAGAAATAGAACTCACAAAACCAGATGAGCAGTGTACATGCTATCTTGCTAAACAAACTTCTTTCTTCAGCCACCAAATACTGGTCAGTGAGAGCCCTAGCTTTTTTTTTATAACTTGTATTTTATTAGTGAATATATGCTTGGCATACATATAAAACAAATCAGGTGCACATTGATCAGGGTAGCATACACAGTATAATAACATATGTATAGCAAGCCCGCATGGTTTTTCGAGCCCTACTTAACCGTGCGAGAGGAGATCGTCATTCATAGTATGAGGGATTGGGGAAAAATGATAACTGTTATAAATGAAGGGAGAAAAAAAAAAGGGGGGGGGCAGGACGGAGAGAGTGATTTGGGGATCAGAGGGTGAGGATGCAATGGCCTCCAGGGGCTGCTGGGACGGCTCTAGAGCTGTGCAACAGCCAACGAGGTCGTGTGAGAATATAAATGATTGATCATAAGGTGTTTGAGGTTCTGAGTGTGGACCTGGTCTTCCCCTCCTAGAAGGAGAACGCGTTTATTACTATTATAGCCAAATTGTTTTACGCTCTACCCCAGGGATGTCTGTCTGAGCTCACCAAGGAGCCCAGACTTTTAGGTAATTGTCACCAGTGTCATTAACTAAGCTCGTTAACATTTCCATCTGGCAAATAAACCAAATACGATTCCGAATCTTTGGGATAATTGGAATATCGGGGCGTTTCCATAATGCTGCGATCTCGCACCGCGTGGCTATTGCGAAATGTGCAATTAGTTTGTTGTGTGACTTTGATAGGCCCTTTAGGGGTCTGTTCAGCAGAAACTGCCAAGGGTCTGGGGGAATAGTGAGGTCAAAGATCCTCTGAATCCAATTTCTGATCTTTTCCCACAGTGGGGATATCTGCGGGCAAGACCACAGCATATGTAACAAGTCAGCTGTTCCTACACATCGTTTCGGGCACAATGGGGAGGACCCTGGTATAAACTTAGATAATTTGAGTGGGGTGAGGTACCATCTCATAAGAACTATATATGCGTTCTCCTTTAGTGTGGTGCATATCAAACTTTTTGCGGCTCCTAAGAATATGGAGTTCCATTTTTCGTCCTCCAAGGTCTCCCCTAGGTCCCTTTCCCATTGGATACGGAATGATGGCATTTGTTGCTTTGAGGCTGCAGATTCAATTACCTCTTTGTATATTGTAGATATGAGTCCCTTAGTGTCGGTTTCTGCCTGACAGAGCTTTTCAAAATTCGTCAATGGGGGGGTACGGGGCGAGTTTATTATAGAATGCTCTGAGCTGGAGGTATTTATAGAATTCAGCGTGGGGAATATCTTTTTCTAATTTGACATGGTCGAATGATTTAATTTTTAGATTATAGCCCTCCAGATCTTTGAGTCTATTATATCCTTTTAGTTCCCAAATTGAGTGATTGTGACCAATAAGACCCGGTGTAAAGCTAGGATTGTTCCAAATGGGTGACATCAGAGAACTTGCTGAGGTGAGTGATTTTTTTTAATCTTGATACTTCCCAGACCGATATGGAGTTAGCCATTGAGGTAAGCGGTAACATAGTATTTTTCCTTGTCGTTTTAGGTAGCCAAATCAGGTTATTAAGCTCTAATGGGGAGCAAGCAGCATTTTCTAGCTCGACCCATCTTTTTAATTTAGGATCAGAATGCCATTGTATGATCTGACTTAGTTGAGCCGCTTTAAAATATGACAACAGGCAGGGTACCGCTAAGCCCCCTGCTAAGGTAGGTTTCTTCATATTCAATTTATTTACTCTCGGTTTTTTACCTCCCCAGATAAAGTTAGATATTTCAGACTGAAGTGAGAGTATATCCTTCAGTTTGAGTGGCACAGGCAATGTCTGGAAGAGGTATAGGATACGGGGAAGTAGGTTCATCTTAACACTGTGTATCCTTCCAATCCAAGAGATCTTCTTGGAAGACCATCTGATTATGTCTTGTTTTAGAGTCCAAATTAGTTTGGGATAGTTTGCCTTATAGATGCTTTTTGCATCCTTGGTGATATGGATCCCCAGATATTTTATTGAATTATTTTGCAAGCTAAAATTGAAATTCAGTTTCAGTAGTTTCTCTGTATGACTAGGGAGGTTGATGCTCAGAGCTTCAGATTTGGACTGGTTAATCTTGATCCCAGAGACCTTAGAAAATTTGTCTAGTAGGTCAAACAGGTTAGGTAATGATATGAGGGGTTTTCAGATGATTAATAGGATATCATCTGCGTACAGGGCCGCTTTATGTGATTGGGAGTATGCGTTTAGCCCTGAGATATCCGGACTATCTCGAATGCGTGCTGCCAGGGGTTCTATACATAGGGCAAATAGGAGGGGAGATAATGGGCACCCCTGTCTCGTGCCATTTTGGATTTGAAATGGGACCGAGGGGAAGCCCTGATGTATGACCCTGGCTGTTGGGCCTGAGTACAGCACCATAAGTGCTCCACTCACCCGATTTCCGAAGCCGAATGCCGCGAGCGTCTCCTTTAAGTATGGCCAGTCTATCCGATTAAAATCTTTTTCCGCATCCAGACTTAATAACATACTTTGTGTGATATTTTTGTTAGCCAATTCCAACAGATTAATAAATCGTCGGGTGTTATCCGCTGCCTGCCTCCCCTTAACAAAACCAACTTGATCTGGATGTATTAGTCTGGGTAGGATTAGACTTAATCTATTGGCCAGTAATTTAGCATATATTTTTATATCGGTATTGATTAGAGAAATTGGCCTATAGCTTTTACAGTTTAGCGGATCCTTGCCAAGTTTATGTATTAGTGATATAGACGCCCGCAGCATATCTTCAGGAATAGAGGCTCCTGCTAATATAGCATTGAACATTCGGAGCAACCACAGGGTGAGTAAATTGGAGAACTTCTTATAAAAAAGCCCCGAGAAGCCATCAGGGCTTGGTGCTTTTGATGGCTTAAGCTCCTTAATAGCTTGCGACACTTCTTCTAATGTGAAGTCAGCGCCCATAGCTTCTCTGTCAAGCTCTGTCAATCTCTCCAGTTTTGAGCTGGCTAAGAAATCTCTTAGTGCTCTGCTCGTGTTCTTATTATGTGCCACCTTCTTTCCATCATATAGGGAACCATAGAATGAACCGAATTCTTCTACTATTTTTTTAGGGTTGGCCGTGGGTGTAACCGATTTTAAGCGTATAGCTTGGATATTAAACTTAGATTGCCTATCCTATAGTGCTCGAGCTAGCATCGTATCCGGCCTGTTAGCTTTTTCGTAAAACTTCCTCTTAGACCAACATAAGGAATTATCTGCCCGGGAAGTCAGTAACATATTTCATTCAATTTTTGTGTCTTTCAGTTCCTGTGTCGTGATCAGGTCTGGGTTGATTTTGTGGTTTGATAATAGGGAATGCAATTTGGATTGGAGCGTCCGAATTTTGGAGTCCCTTACTCGTTTTTTTTTGGCCGTAATATTGATTAATATGCCCCTTAAAGTTGCTTTATGAGCCTCCCACAAAACCGTGTGGGACTCCACAGAGCCTGTTTTATCTCAAAGAATTTAGCTATTTCTTGACCTATTGTATCGCAAATTTCGGGTATTTTAAGGATAGACTCATTGAGTTTCCAGTTTGCGCCTGGTCGATTGGCCTGAATATTGTTGCATATCACAGAGAAAAGGAAACCTAGTATGCAAGCACTCTATCACAGCTGATTGTGTAATGAATGTATTAAAAAACTTTATTTGTACCAATAAATAAAAAAAGGGGGGTTAAAATAAAACGTATGTCAAACAGTACGTGACTGTCATTGGTAACATAACTCTGGTAAGTTAAGTTGATCAACCGTATGGAGATCCCTAATAGATGTTCGGGATCTATTGCTATTATATAGCTACCTATAAGTATAGGAATGGGGCCGTCATGGGGCCACTGTTTAGATACCGTCCTGTCCCCTTAGAGACTGGGTCAGAACATATTTTAATAACTTGCAATAATGCGTTAGTGATCTGTGGCAAAGATGCGATAGTAGTGACAATCACTGTGACCACCCAGTAGGTTAGTACATAGTCAGTGAATAAACTCCCTGACTCCTTGATAAGTGATAGGTTTATGCTGATAGCACTGGAGGCAGACCCATGTTAGGGTTATTCCCCACCCCCCCTTACTAGCCTATAGGGTATTGTAATGTGTACTTTGCGATAGGTATGTATCCCTCTCAATGTGTTCTGTAATTATAGCCAGATAAGTGTTTATTCTATGTTCCGGCTAAGGCTCATGTGGGGGATAATATGTAGCACTATGTAGATAGATATCTCCTATATACTGGATACTGCTGTAGGGTTAAACCCTCATACCACTTACCCAAGGAGGGTGACTGACTATGGAGAACTTACACTGCTATAATCATGATTAAATAATAAACCTGAGTGAGGCACTCAATAGGACCCTATGGGAGAGGGTAATAGTGCATCGTATGCAGAGCACACTAGGTATGGTGGTGTAAATAGATAGTACAATGAGTAGTACTAGTGTTCCGAAATGAGATGCGCTCCTGTCCTGGAGCCTCACTAATAAACAGCTAAAACCAAGCCGGCTAGAGCCACAGAGAGGCAGGTATCATGTATAGCGGTGCATGTGAACCCACAGCGCATATATTCCCCCCCCAAACACAGAGGAAAAATGACTTTGATATCACTGGCAAGTAGATCAATATGTTAAACCCCTGGTTGAAGCCAAGCATACAGCGCAGTGACTGATAAGATACAGTCACTGCGTGACTTCACAAGCTGGTGCACGCGATTCTGTTAAGATGCGCGAAGAGGTCTGAGCAGGGGCATTTTGAATGCCGGTACCAAACAGCTGATTGAGCTGGCCCCTCACTTCCACAGTATGCTGTGCAGTGGGCAAACTGGCATCCGTTGTCCACGCAGACCCCTGCACCCGAACAGAATTGTCTCCGTGTAAGTATAGCTACACATATGCTTTGAAGGGGTACATTGGGCTGACAATAGCTCTGGGTCATGATGGTGATAATGGGCTGCCAAAGGGGGGGGGGTTGTGGAGGTTTTCTCTGTTCATACCGAGAGAACAATTACTCAGGGATAGGGGGGGTTCTGAGTCTTAGTGGGTCACATGTGAGACCACAGCGCATAGTCCCCTATATCAGCGCTGGTCATTGATATAGCAGCGCTGATATGCTCGAGGCTATGCCTAACTAAACAGTGGGCTTAAGAAACAGCCCCATAAAATCAAAGGATCCTGCGGTAGGAGAGTATACCCCGCAGAGTCACCATATACAGATACACGGAGGAAGCTGCGTAGGAGGCAGCAGCAAGCTTGTCAGCAAAACACTGTTTTTCATATGAAAAGCTTCCCGCGTGTGCATGAATGTGTGTAGCCAACGCACGCGTTTCACTTATGAACGCTTCTTCAGGGCAAGTAAAGGGGAGGTCCCTGTGTCTGGGTAGACCTTTAAATAGTCACTGTAGGCATGTCTGTTAATACACTTAACACTTTAGTTGCTGGATCAGCACGGATATTGCATCCCACTAAAAGCAGTGCACCAAAGGTGGTCTGATGTTCAAAGCAACTGTAGTAGCCAGACCTTAATGCTCCTACTGAATTGCAAATTGTATATATCATTTGGCAAAACTTGCAAGGGGCTTGGTATCTGCGGCTAAATAATAGTAATAATTATAACTGTAAGACATTCTTGTGTAAATGCCCACAAAACACGGGGTAAGTGTAAAAATCAATTTTAATATTTATTGATGTTTGTGATGGTTAGTCACTGTGTAGCAAGATTATCATATGTGTTCTCAATGGTATGACCAGGATGATCTTTGTCTTCCTTGATGAAAACAAATAAATACATTGCACATTATTTGTTTCCATATCGTTATTAATGTAACAATTTGGTTTTATGACATGCTTCAAGGTGGATAGATTGACAAAAGGGGTAAATGTAAATCTGGAACCTAGATGGGAAATTTGGATGACTTCCATGTGTTAAATAAACGGGCTAAAGACAAAACCCTCATTGAGTCCAGATGGGCTCAGTGTACCCAAAGTGTATATCCACCTGGACTCAATTTTAAGTAGTTCAGTATCCCAGTCTCCCCATCTGATTCCTGGGGTAAAATGATCTATTCCCATAAATGACATTGCCTTGAGATCTCCCTTGTGACAGATGTTTACATGGTTGGCAACTGGTGTATCCAATTTGTTGCGAATAGATCCCACATGCTCCAGGATCCGTGTCTTCAATAGACGCCGTGTTTTTCCCACGTATTTTTTCCCACATTTGCAGGTTCCCATATAGATTACCCCTATGGTGTTACAGTTTATGAATTTGCGTATTGGAAAATATATGGTTTTGTCTTGGCTACTGAAGGTTTTGGATACAGTTATGTATTGGCAAGCTTTGCATCTTTGACAGTGAAAGCACCCTTCAACACGGGGTGGTAGCCAGGTGGCCCTAGGTGTTTCTGCAGTGTAGTGACTGTGGACCAATTGGTCCCGAAGATTTTTGGCCCTTCTGCTGACCATTGCTGGATAAGGGGGGATGGAGTCACATATATCTTCATCTGCCCTCAGAATGTGCCAGTGTTTCTGTAGAATTTCCCTGGCTACCTTCCATTGTTTATTGAAGGTGCCTATAAATCTCACTGTCTTTAGTTCTTGTTGTATCACTTTATGTTTCATTAGTTCTGATCTGGTCTGATGCTTAGCTCTTTTGTATGCGTTTTTTATGATTTTCTGACTGTATCCCCTCGCTGCAAAGCGGATTTTCATGTCCCTGGCCTTTTCTTCAAAGTCCCTGTCATTGCTACAATTCCTTCTCAACCGTAGAAATTGTCCAACCGGTATACCCTTTATCTGCGGTCTAGGGTGATGACTGCTGGCCAGAAGGATACTATTTGTGGCCGTGTCCTTTCGGTAGATGGTTGTTTCTAAAAGACCATCATAGCTCTTTGAGATTAATAGATCCAAGAAACGAATTTGTTCAAAGCTATATTCTAGTGTCAGACGTAGATTAAGTGTGTTAGTGTTGAGGGTTTCTATGAATTGTTTGAGCATAGCCTCAGACCCTCGCCACACTATCAGCACGTCATCAATGAAACGCAGCCATATGTCCACAAAGTGGTGAAGTGTTCCAACTCTTCAGAGAACACTATTGTTGATTCCCACCATCCCAGATACAGGTTAGCATATGTCGGGGCACACTTTGTTCCCATGGCTGTACCCTGTATCTGGTGATAGATGGTTTTGTTGAACCAAAAATAGTTCCTTTGTAACACGAATTGTAATAATTCCACCGTAAAGTTGTTGTGATTTTAATGGTATTGGCTGTGTGTGCTCAAAAAATGATTGACTTTGCAGCCCATATCCAAGTGGCCCATTATAAGTGGCATGACTATTGAACAACTGAAGTTTAAAAGGAAGGAACTCTTACCCTAATGGATCTTATCCTTCTTCTCTCCTCAGGTAAAATCCATCTCTAAATCCTCTGCTGTGTGTATTATATAGTATATGCAAGTGATCCAATGCTAGGTAAAATCCATCTCTAAATCCTCTGCTGTGTGTATTATATAGTATATGCAAGTGATCCAATGCTAGGTAAAATCCATCTCTAAATCCTCTGCTGTGTGTATTATATAGTATATGCAAGTGATCCAATGCTAGGTAAAATCCATCTCTAAATCCTCTGCTGTGTGTATTATATAGTATATGCAAGTGATCCAATGCTAGGTAAAATCCATCTCTAAATCCTCTGCTGTGTGTATTATATAGTATATGCAAGTGATCCAATGCTAGGTAAAATCCATCTCTAAATCCTCTGCTGTGTGTATTATATAGTATATGCAAGTGATCCAATGCTAGGTAAAATCCATCTCTAAATCCTCTGCTGTGTGTATTATATAGTATATGCAAGTGATCCAATGCTAGGTAAAATCCATCTCTAAATCCTCTGCTGTGTGTATTATATAGTATATGCAAGTGATCCAATGCTAGGTAAAATCCATCTCTAAATCCTCTGCTGTGTGTATTATATAGTATATGCAAGTGATCCAATGCTAGGTAAAATCCATCTCTAAATCCTCTGCTGTGTGTATTATATAGTATATGCAAGTGATCCAATGCTAGGTAAAATCCATCTCTAAATCCTCTGCTGTGTGTATTATATAGTATATGCAAGTGATCCAATGCTAGGTAAAATCCATCTCTAAATCCTCTGCTGTGTGTATTATATAGTATATGCAAGTGATCCAATGCTAGGTAAAATCCATCTCTAAATCCTCTGCTGTGTGTATTATATAGTATATGCAAGTGATCCAATGCTAGGTAAAATCCATCTCTAAATCCTCTGCTGTGTGTATTATATAGTATATGCAAGTGATCCAATGCTAGGTAAAATCCATCTCTAAATCCTCTGCTGTGTGTATTATATAGTATATGCAAGTGATCCAATGCTAGGTAAAATCCATCTCTAAATCCTCTGCTGTGTGTATTATATAGTATATGCAAGTGATCCAATGCTAGGTAAAATCCATATTTGAATGCTGTTTTCTGTCTACCCCTAATCAAATTAAGTGTTGCCACCTAGGCAGGGAACACCCTGTGTAGAAAACCATTTGTTTGAATGTGCCTCAGATGTGCTAATTAAGCAGACAGAACAACATTGTCAGGTGACTTTTTAGGCCTATATAAACCCAGTCAGAACAGCTAGTCTGCTTGCAGCCCATATCCAAGTGGCCCATTATAAGTGGCATGACTATTGAACAACTGAAGTTTAAAAGGAAGTTCAAAATAAGTGAGGAAGAAGTGGACACCCCATCTGGCCCTGATTCCTGCATTTGAACTACGCTGGAAAGGAGGATATCATCAATACCAGACTGCATCATTACTGCTGTGATGCTGCCTTTACCATTTATATTTGCTGTGACTTCACTTCTTCTCAAATTATGCACTTCTTTTTACCAGCCTCAGTATGTCTCAAACTCTATTCATATATCTCCATCTCTCCTTTCTTCACCACTTCTCAGTTCACATGAACTCCTTTCTTACCTGCGTCCTCTGACACCACACAGCTATATCCCCTGCACTAAAAAACACCCCTACAAATCCTCCTCACACATCCTCTTTCTATCCATGCTTCTCCTCCTTGCTTCTGGGGATATCTCTCCCAATCCTGGTCCCTGTCTTATTTCAACTTGCTCTCGTCCTCGCCTCCCACATGCAACTGCTACTCCTTCTGGTGTCAACCCCTCCAACCTCATACCCATCCCCTGCCACCCTCCCTCCTCTCTCCCTTTCTCCTGTGCCCTTTGGAACGCACGCTCTCTTTCTAACAAGTTCCTCTCTGTACATGACTTCTTTCTCTCTCACTCCCTGCTTCTCTTTGCTATAACTGAGACCTGGCTCACTCAGTCTGACTCTGCTCTGGAAGCTGCCCTCTCCTATGGTGGCCTTTCCTTCTCCCACACTCCGCGCCCTGATGGCAGGGGTGGAGGCGTGGGGCTCCTGCTCTCCTCTGTCTGCCGTTACCGAACCCTTCCTATTCCCCCCTCTCTTGCTTTTCCCTCCTTTGAGGCTCACACTGTCTAGATCTTCTCTCCTCTCCCTGTTCATGTGGCGGTCATCTATCGCCCACCTACCTCTACTCATCCCCCTTCTGCCTTTCTCTCTCACTTTGAATCCTGGCTCTCTTTCTTCCTCTCCTCAGACTCCCCTGTTCTTCTCCTTGGGGACTTCAATTGCCACATTGATGACCCCTCTCTCTCTTGGGCTTCCCGCTTTCTTTCTCTTACCTCTTCTTTTGGCCTTCAACAGTGGACTGCAGCCAGCACCCACAAGGATGACCACTACTTAGACCTGGTTTTCACTAAAAACTTCTCTCTCTCTGATTTCTCCATTTCCCTTTTTCCTCTCTCTGACCATCATCTCATCTCATTCTCTTTATCTCGCTTCTCCCCTTCTCCACCTCCATCTACCCCCCGGTTCTGCAGAAACCTGCGCTCTATTCACTTACCTGACTTTGAGTCCACTTTACACTCCTCCCTCTCCTCTCTCAGCTCTGCTACAGACCCTGACAACCTGGTCAGAAAGTACAACTCTGTCTTGTCCTCGTCTCTTGATCTACATGCCCCGCTTTCTCTCTGCCGCCCTCGCCCTTCTAACCCTAGACCCTGGCTAAATTCCCACACGCGCATGCTGCGTTCCTCCACTCGTTCCTCTGAACGCCTCTGGAGGAAGTCTCACACTCTCGCAGACTTCCTTCACTACAAATTTATGCTATCCTGTTTCAACTCTGCCCTCTCGCAAGCTAAACAAGCCTACTTTTCTGCACTAATCAACATGCACAAATCTAACCCACGCCGACTGTTCTCTGTCTTTGATACTCTACTCAAACCACCCTCAGCTGCCTCTCCTTCCTCCATCTCCGCTCAGGACTTTGCTGACTATTTTAAGGAAAAGGTGGAATCCATACGGCAGAACATCCCCTATGTTTCTTCCCCCCATCCTACACCTCTTCCTAACTCTCCTCCTGCCTTCCTTGAGTCTTTTTCCACTGTCTCAGAGGAGGATGTGTCGATGTTGATCTCCTCTTCTCCCTCTACCACTTGCCCTCTTGACCCCATTCCCTCCCATCTCCTAAAACCTCTAGCTCCTACTATAATCCCTACGCTTACACACATTTTTAACTCCTCCCTCTGCTCTGGAACCTTTCCATCCTCCTTCAAACATGCAACAGTCATACCATTACTCAAAAACAGCAAGCTTGACCCTACCTGTCTTTCTAACTATCGACCTGTCTCCCTCCTGCCTTTTGCCTCTAAACTACTTGAACGTCTTGTATTCTCTCGCTTGCTCCATTTTCTCAACACCTATTCTCTCCTAGACCCTCTACAATCTGGCTTCCGCACTGCTCACTCCACCGAAACAGCCCTCACTAAAATAACTGACGACCTCCATGCTGCCAAAGACAGAGGTCATTACACTCTGCTCATATTACTCGACCTCTCTGCAGCATTTGACACAGTGGACCACCCTCTTCTCCTCCACATTCTCCATACTCTAGGTATTCGGAACAAAGCTCTATCCTGGATCTCATCCTACCTCTCCCATCGTACTTTTAGTGTCTCTTCTGCTAACACCTCCTCCTCCTCTATTGATCTCTCTGTGGGGGTACCCCAGGGCTCTGTCCTGGGACATCTTCTCTTTTCTCTGTACACACTCTCTCTAGGTGACCTAATAACAGCTTTTGGGTTTAATTATCACCTCTATGCCGACGACACACAAATATACTTTTCAACACCCGACCTTACACCTGCTGTACAAACCAAAGTTTCTGAATGTCTCTCTGCTATATCATCCTGGATGGCCCTCCGACACCTTAAACTCAACATGGCTAAAACAGAGCTCCTCATACTTCCTCCCAAACCTGGCCCTACTACCTCCTTCCACATTACTGTTGGAACTACAATCATTCACCCAGTAGCCCAAGCACGCTGCCTAGGGGTCACATTCGAATCCTCTCTCACATTCGCCACTCACATTCAAAACATTTCTAAAACTTGTCGCTTTTTCCTCCGCAATATAACTAAGATACGCCCTTTCCTCTGTTGTTCGACTGCTAAAACTCTGACTCAGGCCCTCATTCTCTCCCATCTTGATTACTGTAACCTCCTGCTGTCCGGCCTTCCTGCCTCTCACCTGTCTCCCCTACAATCTATCCTAAATGCTGCTGCCAGAATCACTCTACTCTTTCCTAGATCTGTCTCAGCATCTCCCCTCATGAAATCCCTCTCCTGGCTTCCAATCAAATCCCGCATCTCACACTCCATTCTTCTCCTCACTTTTAAAGCTTTACATTCTTCTGCCCCTCCTTACATCTCATCCCTAATTTCTCGGTATGCACCATCCAGACTCTTGCGTTCTTCTCAAGGATGTCTTCTTTCTACCCCCTTTGTATCTAAAGCCCTCTCCTGCCTTAAACCTTTTTCACTGACTGCCCCACACCTCTGGAATGCCCTTCCCCTCAGTACCCGGCTAGCACCCTCTCTATCCACCTTTAAGACCCACCTTAAGACACACTTGCTTAAAGAAGCATATGAATAGCACTATGGATATTCTAAACACGATACATAATGCTTGGCCCCCTGCAGACGCACTTACCAGAACTCCCTCCTACTGTCTCTGTACGTTCTCCGTAACTACCAATTAGACTGTAAGCTCCTCGGGGCAGGGACTCCTCTTCCGAAATTTTACTTTTATGTCTAAAGCACTTATTCCCATGATCTGTTATTTATATTATCTGTTATTTATTTGATTACCACATGTATTACTACTGTGAAGCGCTATGTACACTAATGGCGCAATATAAATAAAGACATACAATACAATACAATACAATTGACTGCTTGTATTCCTTGATCATGCCTGATGCCTGAATATAGTCCCTCCACATCTAGGGTAACTAGGATACATTCCTGTGACACTGAAATGCCCTCAAGTTTTGTGAGGACATCTTTTGTGTCCTTGATAAATGAAGGTAGGGTGGTGACAAATGGTCTCAGGATATTATCCACATATGAACTAGCTTTCTCAGTCAAGTTATCGATCCCTGAGACTATTGGTCTACCTGGGGGTGGTTTTTTGTTTTTGTGCACCTTAGGAAGGCTATAGAAAGTAGCAATTCTGGGGGTGCGGACCAAAATGTAGTTGTACTCTTTTTCAGATATGAGTTTGGAGGATAGGCCTTTATTGAGTATTGTAGTCAGTTCCTTATTATATCTCAGTGTCGGATCTGTCTCTAAAATCTCATAGCAGGCCCTGTCTGATAGAATTCTCATATTTTCTTTCTCATAGTCTTTAGATTTTAAAATGACCAGATTGCCTCCCTTGTCAGAGGGTTTAATGACTATTTCTTTGGTTTCTGCTAGTTCTTTGAGGGCTACTTTTTCACCCATACTTAAGTTGTCAAGTTGTTTAGTTTTTGGAAGGGATTCAAGGTCTTTGGTGACCAGATTCACGAAGGTGTCTATGTGAGCATATTGTTCCCCATACGGCAAAAATTTGGACTTGGGTCTTAAGTCAGTGAAAGGCCCCTCACCCGGTGTTTTTTCAGACTCTGCTAACAAAGTTGTTAGGTCTTCAAGGGCTTCAGTTTCCTTGTATCAGGTATTGGGACACCCTCATGAATAGCAATCCTTCTGTCTCTAGATCTGTACATCTTATGAAGTTTGAGTTTCCGGGCAAACAGATTAACATCTTTAACCCATTCAAATGTGTTGAGGTTGTTTGAAGGTGAAAATGATAAACCACATTTCAGGACTTTTATATGGTTCTCATTGAGGATTTTATCTGAGAGGTTTATAATCTGTCGCTCATCACATTCTAATACCCCTGATAACCCCTCATTTTTTTGTTTTTGTTTTTGGAGATATTCGGATTCCCGCTTCTTAGAGCCCATACCTTTCCCTCTCCTTGTTTTTCTTTTTCTTTCTTTCAAATGTGTTGAGGTTGTTTGAAGGTGAAAATGATAGACCATGTTTCAGGACTTTTATATGGTTCTCATTGAGGATTTTATCCGAGAGGTTTATAATTTGTAGCTCATCACATTCTAATACCCCTGATAACCCCTCATTTTTTTGTTTTTGTTTTTGTTTTTGGAGGTATTTGGATTCCAGCTTCTTAGAGCCCATACCTTTCCCTCTCCTTGTTTTTCTTTTTCTTTCTCTTTCCTGCCCTCTCTGGGTTGCCTCTATTCTAAAAAAAAAACCTGAGGGAGGTAATGGGCAATAGAAGTTATTGGTCCGGATGTGCTACTTTCTGAGGTGGTAGCTCTTTCCTCCTCACTCTCGGATACCTCCCACTCTGTGGAGGACTCCTGGGTAGTCTATTTAGGTTTAGCTTGTTGTTTACGACCTTTAGAGGAAAACTTATATCTGTAGATCTTGCCTGTTTGGTAATCCTCGGTGTCTCTTAGGAATTTTTTGTGTTTGCGCTCCTTTAAGTCCCCCGTGAACTTATCTATGTTACTTTTTAATCTTCCTTCTAACTCAACAAATTTGTCATTGGGTTTCCAAATTTCCAATTGTGACAATAGAGTATCTAGGTCTGTGTTAATCTGTGCCAATTTCTCCTTCTGATACGTAACCAGCAATTCCATTAGCATAGTAGAACACTGGTTAAGTACTAGTTCCCAAGATCTAGTAAAATCTTCGTCTGTTATATCATATGCTGGTGCGATATTCACCCTAATTCCCCTAGGGATAAACTCTGCCTTCAGATATTTCTCAAAACTGAATATCTCCCACCATGTTTTCCTTTGTGATTTGTACGTCTTATCCAATTCTCTGAAGTAATCGCTGATACTGGGAGTAGCATTCGTTTCTGTGGCTACATAATCTGATGAGAATATTTGTTCAGCCTCTAGCTGCCAATCGTTAAAGTCAGATTTGTTGGATAGGAAACCAGACATAATGTGCAACTGGATTGAATAATGTGATAGCGTGCTGGGTGTGATAGTGGGTCAAGACAACCCAAATTGTAAGACTATTTGTACAAGGAACACCCGCACAGCTGAGCAATGAAACCAATGTGAGGTGCTTACTAGGTAGGGACAAGATTATATCACAGAGAAAATGAAACCTAGTATACAAGCACTCTATCACAGATGATTGTGTAATGAATGTATTAAAATACTTTATTTGTACCAATAAATAAAAAAAGGGGGGTTAAAATAAAACGTATGTCAAACAGTACGTGACTGTCATTGGTAACATAACTCTGGTAAGTTAAGTTGATCAACCGTATGGAGATCCCTAATAGATGTTCGGGATCTATTGCTATTATATAGCTACCTATAAGTATAGGAATGGGGCCGTCATGGGGCCACTGTTTAGATACCGTCCTGTCCCCTTAGGGACTGGGTCAGAATATATGTTAATAATTTGCAATAATGCGTTAGTGATCTGTGGCAAAGATGCGATAGTAGTGACAATCACTGTGACCACCCAGTAGGTTAGTACATAGTCAGTGAATAAACTCCCTGACTCCTTGGCAAGTGATAGGTTTATGGTGATAGCACTGGATGCAGACCCATGTTAGGGTTATTACCCCCCCCCCCCTACTAGCCTATAGGGTATTGTATGTGTACTTTGAGATAGGTATGTATCCCTCTGTAACCCAAGCCGGTTAGAGCCATGGAGAGGCAGGTATCATGTATAGCGGTGCTTGCGAACCCGCAGCGCATATATTCCCCCCCAAAACAAAGAGGAAAAATGACTTTGATATCACTGGCAAGTAGATCCATATGTTAAACCCCTGGTTGAAGCCAAGCATACAGCGCAGTGACTGATAAGATACAGTCACTGAGTGACCTCACAAGCTGGTGCACGCGATCCTGTTAGGAGCGCGAAGAGGTCTGAGCAGGGGAATTTTGAATGCCGGTACCAAACAGCTGATTGAGCTGGCCACTCATTTCCACAGTATGCTGTGCGGCGGGCAAACCGGCATCCGTTGTCCACACAGACCCCTGCACCCGGACAGAATTGTCTCCGTGTAAGTATAGCTACACATATGCTTTGAAGGGGTACATCGGGCTGACACTAGCTCTGGGTCATGATGGTGATAATGGGCTGCCAAAAGGGGGGGGGGGGATCTGTTCGTAATGAGAAGACAATTACTCAGGGATAGGGGGAGGTTCTGAGTCTTAGTGGGTCACATGTGAGACCACAACGCATAGTCCCCTATATCAGCGCTGATTATTGATATATCAGCGCTCATATGCTAGAGGGTATGCCTAATTAAACAGTGGTTTTAAGAAACAGCCCCATAAAATCAAAGGATCCTGCGGTAGGAGAGTATACCCCGCAGAGTCACCCTATACAGATACACGGAGGAAGCTGCGTAGGAGGCAGCAGCAAGCTTGTCAAATGATATATACAATTTGCAATTCAGTAGGAGCATTAAGGTCTGGCTAGTACAGTTGCTTTGAACATCAGACCACCTTTGGTGCACTGCTTTTAGTGGGATGCAATATCCGTGCTGATCCAGCAACTAAGGGGTTAAATGTATTAACAGACACGCCTACAGTGACTATTTAAAGGTCTACCCAGACACAGGGACCTCCCCTTACTTGCCCTGAAGAAGCGTTCACACGTGAAACGCGCGCCTTGGCTACACACATTAATGCACACGCGGGAAGCTTTTCATATGAAAAACAGTATTTTGCCGACAAGCTTGCTGCTGCCTCCTACGCAGCTTCCTCCGTGTATCTGTATATGGTGACTCTGCGGGGTATACTCTCCTACCGCAGGATCCTTTGATTTTATGGGGCTGTTTCTTAAGCCCACTGTTTAGTTAGGCATACCCTCGAGCATATCAGCGCTGATATATCAATGATCAGCGCTGATATAGGGGACTATGCGCTGTGGTCTCACATGTGACCCACTAAGACTCAGAACCCCCCCTATCCCTGAGTAATTGTCCTCTCGGTACGAACAGAGAACCCCCCCCCTTTGGCAGCCCATTATCACCATCATGACCAAGAGCTAGTGTCAGCCTGATGTACCCCTTCAAAGCATATGTATAGCTATACTTACACGGAGACAATTCTGTTCGGGTGCAGGGGTCTGTGTGGACAACGGATGCTGGTTTGCCCACTGCACAGCATACTGTGGAAGTGGGGGCCAGCTAAATCAGCTGTTTGGTACCGGCATTCAAAATTCCCCTGCTCAGACCTCTTCGCGCTTCTAACAGGATCGCGTGCACCAGCTTGTGAGGTTACGCAGTGACTGTATCTTATCAGTCACTACGCTGTATGCTTGGCTTCAACCAGGGGTTTAACATATGGATCTACTTGCCAGTGATATCAAAGTCATTTTTCCTCTTTATTTGGGGGGGGAATATATGCGCTGCGGGTTCGTATGCACCGCTATGTATGATACCTGCCTCTCCGTGGCTCTAACCGGCTTGGTTTTAGGTGTTTATTAGTGAGGCTCCAGGACAGGAGCGCATCTCATTTCGGAGCACCAGTACTACTCATTGTACTATCTATTTACACCACCATACGTAGTGTGCTCTGCATACGATGCACTATTACCCCCTCCCATAGGGTCCTATTTAGTGCCTCACTCAGGTTTATTATTTAATCATGATTATAGCAGTGTAAGTTCTACATAGTCAGTCACAATCGTTGGGTAAGTGGTATGAGGGTTTAACCTTACAGCAGTATCCAGTATATAGGAGATATCTGTCTACATAGTGCTACATATTATCCCCCACATGAGCCTTAGCCGGAGCATAGAATAAACACTTATCTAGCTATAATTACGGAACACATTGAGAGGGATACATACCTATCTCAAAGTACTCATTACAATACCCTATAGGCTAGTAGGGGGGGTGTGGGGAATAACCCTAACATGGGTCTGCCTCCAGTGCTATCAGCATAAACCTATCACTTACCAAGGAGTCAGGGAGTTTATTCACTGACTATGTACTAACCTACTGGGTGGTTACAGTGATTGCATCTTTGCCACAGATCACTAACGCATTATTGCAAGTTATTAACATATGTTCTGACCCAGTCCCGGTATCTAGACAGTGGCCCCATGACGGCCCCATTCCTATACTTATAGGTAGCTATATAATAGCAATAGATCCCGAACATCTATTAGGGATCTCTATACGGTTCATAAACTTAACTTACCAGAGTTATGTTATCAATGACAGTCACGTACTGTTTGACATACTGTACGTTTTATTTTAACCCCCCTTTTTTTATTTATTGGTAGAAATAAAGTATTTTAATACATTCATTACACAATCAGCTGTGATAGAGTGTTTGCATACTAGGTTTAATTTTCTCTGTGATATAATCTTGTCCCTACCTAGTAAGCACCTCACATTGGTTTCATTGCTCAGCTGTGCGGGTGTTCCTTGTACAAATAGTCTTACAATTTGGGTTGTCTTGACCCACAATCATACCCAGCACGCTATCACATTATTCATACCAGTTGCACATTATGTCTGGTTTCCTATCCAACAAAACTGTCTTTAACGATTGGACGCTAGAGGCTGAACAAATATTCTCATCAGATTATGTAGCCACAGAAACGAATGCTACTCCCAATATCAGCGATTACTTCAGAGAATTGGATAAGACGTACAAATCACAAAGGAAAACATGGTGGGGGATATTCAGTTTTGAGAAATATCTGAAGGCAGAGTTTATCCCTAGGGGACTTAGGATGAATATCGCACCAGCGTATGATATAACAGACGAAGATTTTACTAGATCTTGGGAACTAGTACTTAACCAGTGTTCTACTATGCTAATGGAATTGCTGGTTACGAAGGAGAAATTGGCACAGATTAACACAGACCTAGATACCCTATTGTCACAAGTGGATATTTGGAAACCCAATGACAAATTTGTTGAGTTAGAAGGAAGATTAAAAAGTAACATAGATAAGTTCACGGGGGACTTAAAGGAGCGCAAACACAAAAAAATCCTAAGAGACACTGAGGATAACCAAACAGGCAAGATCTACAGATATAATTTTGCCTCTAAAGGTTGTAAACAACAAGCTAAACCTAAATCGACTACCCAGGAGTCCTCCACAGAGTGGGAGGTATCCGAGAGTGAGGAGGAAAGAGCTACCACCTCAGAAAGTAGCACATTCGGACCAAGAACTTCTATTGCTCATTACCTCCCTCAGGTCTCTTTTTTAGAACAGAGGCAACCCAAAGAGGGCAGGAAAGAGAAAGAAAAAGAAAAACAAGGAGAGGGAAAGGTATGGGCTCTAAGAAGCGGGAATCCGAATATCTCCAAAAACAAAAACAAAAAAATGAGGGGTTATCAGGGGTATTAGAATGTGATGAGCTACAGATTATAAACCTCTCAGATAAAATCCTCAATGAGAACCATATAAAAGTCCTGAAACGTGGTCTATCATTTTCACCTTCAAACAACCTCAACACATTTGAATGGGTTAAAGATGTTAATCTGTTTGCCCGGAAACTCAAACTTCATAAGATGTACAGATCTAGAGACAGAAGGATTGCTATTCATGAGGGTGTCCCAATACCTGATACAAGGAAACTGAAGCCCTTGAAGACCTAACAACTTTGTTAGCCGAGTCTGAAAAAACACCGGGTGAGGGGCCTTTCACTGACTTAAGACCCAAGTCCAAATTTTTGCCGTATGGGGAACAATATGCTCACATAGACACCTTCGTGAATCTGGTCACCAAAGACCTTGAATCCCTTCCAAAAACTAAACAACTTGACAACTTAAGTATGGGTGAAAAAGTAGCCCTCAAAGAACTAGCAGAAACCAAAGAAATAACCATTAAACCCTCTGACAAGGGAGGCAATCTGGTCATATTCAGATCTAAAGACTATGAGAAAGAAAATATGAGAATTCTATCAGACAGGGCCTGCTATAAGATTTTAGAGACAGATCCGACACTGAGATATAATAAGGAACTGACTACAATACTCAATAAAGGCCTATCCTCCAAACTCATATCTGAAAAAGAGTACAACTACATTTTAGTCCACACCCCCAGAATTGCTACTTTCTATAGCCTTCCTAAGGTGCACAAAAACAAAAAACCACCCCCAGGTAGACCAATAGTCTCAGGGATCGGTAACTTGACTGAGAAAGCTAGTTCATATGTGGATAAGATCCTGAGACCATTTGTCACCACCCTACCTTCATTTATCAAGGACACAAAAGATGTCCTCACAAAACTTGAGGGCATTTCATTCAGTGTCACATGAATGTATCCTAGTTACCCTAGATGTGGAGGGACTATATTCAAGCATCAGGCATGATCAAGGAATACAAGCAGTCAATCATTTTTTGAGCACAAGCAGCCAATACCATCAAAATCACAACAACTTTACGGTAGAATTATTACAATTCGTGTTACAAAGGAACTATTTTTGGTTCAACAAAACCATCTATCACCAGATACAGGGTACAGACATGGGCACAAAGTGTGCCCCGACATATGCTAACCTGTATCTGGGATGGTGGAAATCAACAATAGTGCTCTCTGAAGAGTTGGAACACTTCACCACTTTGTGAACATATGGCTGCGTTTCATTGATAGAAAAAAGGGGGGTCCTCCGGCGCGTTGCTCTGCTTGTGGCTCCACGGCGTTTAAAGTATATAAGTAAGGGAGAGAAGAGAGGGGACCACAGTAAGGGACCAACACAGTGATTATACACAGCTCTTCGTTTGATTAGGGTGGGGGGGGGGAGTGGGGGTGTTAGGAGATCAATGGAGATTGAAAGATACTGCTGAATGAAAGGAGACACACTTACATCAGAATGTCTAATTTCTTGAATTCTTGTACTCTTCTCTTTATATAGTTGTGTTTTGTTGAGGGTGAGGAAAAGCCTCCTGGTATCCTCCTTAGCAAAAAAATAAAGGGAAAAAAATAGTGCAATAAAATTTATTAACAGTGGAAAAAAAGAGATTGAACACTTACAAGCGGCCGATAATTTCAGGCATAGAGAGGAGATGCTGCCAGACTCCACAACGAATCCCTTCCTGGGTTGGGGTGGTTTGTCCTGGCTGTTTCCCTGTTGGCAGATGATTGCTGTGTTGATCTTCACTTCGGGTGGCTGGGGTTGAGAGTTTCCAAAAGCCCGTGCACAGGCTATGTCCTCCTCAAAACGGCCTGTCCCTCAGCATACACAGATTTCAGCTCCCTGCTCCGAGTCCGAGGATCTAGAAAGTCCCGTAGTAAAAATCCGTAGCAGAGTCCGAGGGTCTTAGAGGTTAGAGTGGTCTGTAGGAAAGCCGAGTTCAGGGGCCAGAGGGGGTATTCAGACGAGACCGGTCAGTAGCTGTAAGGAATAAACACAAAGAGCACGACACAGGTTCCAGGCAACACAGGAAGCAAGGAGCTACTCTAACCTCTAACACCCTCGGACTCTGCTACGGATTTTTACTACGGGACTTTCTAGATCCTCGGACTCGGAGCAGGGAGCTGAAATCTGTGTATGCTGAGGGACAGGCCGTTTTGAGGAGGACATAGCCTGTGCACGGGCTTTTAGAAACTCTCAACCCCAGCCACCCGAAGTGAAGATCAACACAGCAATCATCTGCCAACAGGGAAACAGCCAGGACAAACCACCCCAACCCAGGAAGGGATTCGTTGTGGAGTCTGGCAGCATCTCCTCTCTATGCCTGAAATTATCGGCCGCTTGTAAGTGTTCAATCTCTTTTTTCCACTGTTAATAAATTTTATTGCACTATTTTTTTCCCTTTATTTTTTTGCTAAGGAGGATACCAGGAGGCTTTTCCTCACCCTCAACAAAACACAACTATATAAAGAGAAGAGTACAAGAATTCAAGAAATTAGACATTCTGATGTAAGTGTGTCTCCTTTCATTCAGCAGTATCTTTCAATCTCCATTGATCTCCTAACACCCCCACTCCCCCCCCCCACCCTAATCAAACGAAGAGCTGTGTATAATCACTGTGTTGGTCCCTTACTGTGGTCCCCTCTCTTCTCTCCCTTACTTATATAATTTAAACGCCGTGGAGCCACAAGCAGAGCAACGCGCCGGAGGACCCCCCTTTTTTCTACCAGTATCCACACAGAGGTTGGTGAATCACCTCTGAGAGACTCAGGCTGCGGAACTGCATTGTGCCAAGGACAGGAGCCATATACTGAACAGTAGGATAATTCCCTTTTTTTTTTTTTTTGGCGCAACTTTTCTCTCTTTTATATCATTGTCTGCGTTTCATTGATGACGTGCTGATAGTGTGGCGAGGGTCTGAGGCTATGCTCAAACAATTCATAGAAACCCTCAACACTAACACACTTAATCTACGTCTGACACTAGAATATAGCTTTGAACAAATTTGTTTCTTGGATCTATTAATCTCAAAGGGCTACAATGGTCTTTTAGAAACAACCATCTACCGAAAGGACACGGCCACAAATAGTATCCTTCTGGCCAGCAGTCATCACCCTAGACCGCTGATAAAGGGTATACCGGTTGGACAATTTCTACGATTGAGAATGAATTGTAGCAATGACAGGGACTTTGAAGAAAAGGCCAGGGACATGAAAATCCACTTTGCAGCGAGGGGATACAGTCAGAAAATCATAAAAAACACATACAAAAGAGCTAAGCATCAGACCAGATCAGAACTAATGAAAGATAAAGTGATACAACAAGAACTAAAGACAAGGAAATTTATAGGCACCTTCAATAAACAGTGGAAGGTAGTCAGGGAAATTCTACAGAAACACTGGCACATTCTGAGGGCAGACGAAGATATATGTGACTCCATCCCCCCTTATCCAGCAACTGTCAGCAGAAGGGCCAAAAATCTTCGGGACCAATTGGTCCACAGTCACTACACTGCAGAAACACCTAGGGCCACCTGGCTACCACCCCGTGTTGAAGGGTGCTTACACTGTCAAAGATGCAAAGCTTGCAAATACATAACTGTATCCAAAACCTTCAGTAGACAAGACAACAACAAACATTTTCCAATACGCAAATTCATAAACTGTAACACCATAGGGGTAATCTATATGGGAACCTGCAAATGTGGGAAAAAATATGTGGGAAAAACACGGCGTCTATTGAAGACACGGATCCTGGAGCATGTGGGATCTATTCGCAACAAATTGGATACACCAGTTACCAACCATGTAAACATCTGTCACAAGATCTCAAGGCAATGTCATTTATGTGAATAGATCATTTTACCCCAGGAATCAGACGGGGAGACTGGGGTACTGAACTACTTAAAATTGAGTCCAGGTGGATATACACTTTGGGTACACTGAGCCCATCTGGACTCAATGAGGGTTTTGTCTTTAGCCCGTTTATTTAACCCATGGAAGTCATCCAAATTCCCCATCTAGGTTCCAGATTTGCATTTACCCCTTTTGTCAATCTATCCACCTTGAAGCATGTCATAAAACCAAATTGTTACATTAATAACGATATGGAAACAAATAATGTGCAATGTATTTATTTATTTTCATCAAGGAAGACAAAGATCTTCCTGGTCATACCATTGAGAATACATATGATAATCTTGCTACACAGTGACTAACCATCACAAACATCAATAAATATTAAAATTGATTTTTACACTTACCCCGTGTTTTGTGGGCATTTACACAAGAATGTCTTACAGTTATAATTATTATTATTATTTAGCTGCAGATACCAAGCCCTTTGCAAGATTTGACAAATGATATATACAATTTGCAATTCAGTAGGAGCATTAAGGTCTGGCTAGTACAGTTGGTTTGAACAACAGACCACCTTTGGTGCACTGCTTTTAGTGGGATACAATATCCGTGCTGATCCAGCAACTATGGGGTTAAGTGTATTAACAGACGCGCCTACAGTGACTATTTAAAGGTCTACCCAGACACAGGGACCTCCCCTTTAATTGCCCTGAAGAAGCGTTCATACGTGAAACGTGCGCGTTGGCTACACACATTCATGCACACGCGGGAAGCTTTTCATATGAAAAACAGTGTTTTGCCGACAAGCTTGCTGCTACCTCCTATGCAGCTTCCTCCGTGTATCTGTATATGGTGACTCTGCGGGGTATACTCTCCTACCGCAGGATCCTTTGATTTTATGGGGCTGTTTCTTAAGCCCACTGTTTAGTTAGGCATACCCTCGAGCATATCAGCGCTGATATATAAATGATCAGCGCTGATATAGGGGACTATGCGCTGTGGTCTCACAAGTAACCCACTAAGACTCAGAACCCCCCCTATCTCTGAGAAATTGTCCTCTCGGTACGAACATAGAACCCCCCCCCCCCCTTTTGCCAGCCCATTATCACCATCATGACCCAGAGCCGATGTACCCCTTCAAAGCATATGTGTAGCTATACTTGCACGGAGACAATTCTGTCCGGGTGCAGGGGTCTGTGTGGACAACGGATGCCGGTTTGCCCGCCGCACAGCATACTGTGGAAGTGAGGGGCCAGCTCAATCAGCTGTTTGGTACCGGCATTCAAAATTCCCCTGCTCAGACCTCTTCGTGCTCCTAACAGGATCGCGTGCACCAGCTTGTGAGGTCACGCAGTGACTGTATCTTTTCAGTCACTGCGCTGTATGCTTGGCTTCAACCAGGGGTTTAACATATGGATCTACTTGCCAGTGATATCAAAGTCATTTTTCCTCTTTATTTGGGGGGGGAATATATGCGCTGCGGGTTCGCATGCACCGCTATACATGATACCTGCCTCTCCGTGGCTCTAACCGGCTTGGTTTTAGCTGTTTATTAGTGAGGCTCCAGAACAGGAGCGCATCTCATTTCGGAGCACCAGTACTACTCATTGTACTATCTATTTACACCACCATGCCTAGTGTGCTCTGCATACGATGCACTATTACCCCCTCCCATAGGGTCCTATTTAGTGCCTCACTCAGGTTTATTATTTAATCATGATTATAGCAGTGTAAGTTCTACATAGTCAGTCACAATCGTTGGGTAAGTGGTATGAGGGTTTAACCTTACAGCAGTATCCAGTATATAGGAGATATCTGTCTACATAGTGCTACATATTATCCCCCACATGAGCCTTAGCCGGAGCATAGAATAAACACTTATCTAGCTATAATTACGGAACACATTGAGAGGGATACATACCTATCTCAAAGTACTCATTACAATACCCTATAGGCTAGTAGGGGGGGGGGGGGGGGGAATAACCCTAACATGGGTCTGCCTCCAGTGCTATCAGCATAAACCTATCACTTACCAAGGAGTCAGGGAGTTTATTCACTGACTATGTACTAACCTACTGGGTGGTTACAGTGATTGTCACTACTATCGCATCTTTGCCACAGATCACTAACGCATTATTGCAAGTTATTAACATATGTTCTGACCCAGTCCCTAAGGGCACAGGACGGTATCTAAACAGTGGCCCAATGACGGCCCCATTCCTATACTTATAGGTAGCTATATAATAGCAATAGATCCCGGACATCTATTAGGGATCTCCATACGGTTCATCAACTTAAGTTACCAAAGTTATGTTACCAATGACAGTCACGTACTGTTTGACATACGTTTTATTTTAACCCCCCTTTTTTTATTTATTTGTACAAATAATGTATTTTGATACATTCATTACACAATCAGCTGTGATAGAGTTCTTGCATACTAGGTTTCCTTTTCTCTGTGATATAATCTTGTCCCTACCTAGTAAGCACCTCACATTGGTTTCATTGCTCAGCTGTGCGGGTGTTCCTTGTACAAATAGTCTGAATGTTGTTGCACCTGAGCTCAATTGGTGCATGGTCAGACCATGAAATATCATGGATCATTGTATGAGTGACCTTAGGAACCAAGTGGCACGAAACAAAGAGATAATCAATTCTGCTGTATGAGGTATGCGGGTGGGAGTAGAAAGTATAATCTCTAGTCGTAGGGTGGAGCTCTCTCCATATATCTACTAGTTGATTGTCTTTCAAGGCACTGCGTAGGGTGTCTTGAGCTTTTTTATTATCAGAGTCGCCTCCCCCTGATCTGTCTAGTGAAGATTGCATTGTAATATTGAAATCTCCTGCTATAATAGTATATCCTTTAGCTACTGAGTTTAATACGCGGAAGAATCTGTCGAAGAAAGATGCCTCTTGTGTGCAGGGAGCATAGAGGGAGGCCAATGTGATGGGCTGCTCATGTATTGTTCCTGTTAATATGATAAAACGACCTTCAGTGTCCTTTTTGATTGTCTGGGCAACAAATGGGATTGTGTTACTAAATAAGATGGCTACTCCTCTCTTTTTGACTGATGCCGATGCTGTGTAAAATTGGGAGAAGCCTTTGTCCAGAAATTTAGGAGAGTTATTATTACTGAAGTGTGTCTCCTGCAAGAATAACACTTCCGCATGTTTTCTCTTGTAATCCGTAAAAGCAAGCTTTCTTTTTGATCGGGCTATTAAAGCCCTTCACATTATGTGAGATTAATGTTAACGCCATATTTTAGGGTACAAGAGATAATGTGTGTGGAGATCTGTGTACTTACTCATGATGTTATTCCTGAGGCTTCTTTCAGATGTGTCCATACTTGCTATGTCAGCTTGATGTTCTAGGGGACCGTGCATCCTAGGGAGGGAAGGGGGAGGGAGAGGACGGTGTAGGGTAGACAATACAAGGGAAGCAACAACGGGGCTAAAACGGGAATGGGAAAGAAAGGAAAAGTGTGACACCAGTAGTATTGATATAGAGCAAGGTGAGAAGGATTTTTATATACAGTATGTCAGGTTTAAAAAAATAAAAATATCCGTCTCAAGTTCCTTTCAATACAGTAATGAAAAAAGCCTTTACTTTCAGGTGGTGCATGGAAATTAGTAAGAAACAGCATCTTGGGATAGCATTGTTGTATAAAATTTAAAGAGATGAATTTTCCTCCAAGCCTTTCTAAATGTGTTTCACTAAATGTGTCTGCTTTTAACATAAAAAAAAGTGTTTAACACATTTGTAATCAAGAATGCAAAAAAAGAAGAGGTGGACTGGGGGTGCCTGACGTGATCAGATACTACCACGCGGCCCAACTCAGGCAGGCAGTGGTTTGGAACAACCCTCCGAGCTCGGCCTGCTGGCTGGAAATAGAGGCTCGTCACGTGTCCCCTGTCCCCCTCCCAGTACTACTATGGTCCCAAGAGCACAAGGAAAAACCTCCTCAGAAACTTGAGCTCGGAGCAATGAAATGCACGTTGTCTATTTGGTCCAAAAATAGAGGGAAATACGGCCTAACTTCCACCCCCTCCCAACTCACCCCCATACTTGGGAACCCTGAATTCCCTCCTGGGTGCTCCCAAGCTCAGATCGGTCTATTCCAGGACCTAGACATTAGCATGGTTGCGGATCTGCTAGAGAATGACGAAGCTCTGTCCTTCCAGGAGCTCAAAAATAAATTATCAGCCCCCCATCTCCCCATATTCGCATTTCTACAGATAAGGCATTTCCTTAGAGCTCTATCCCCGACCTCAAAATTCCCCCCCCTGACCAAATTTGAGTCCCTCTGTCAAGTAAGAGAGTATCATAAAGGGCTAATCACAGCAATCTACAGCATAATAGAGAACTCTCTCTCCCCACCCACCCATACTTATATGCAATAATGGTGCATAGACCTCGGCACACCACTAGATCTTGAGGACTGGGAGGACATCTGGGATACAGCCCCTAAAACTTCAATTTGCTCCGTTACAAAAGAAAACATATACAAAATACTATTTCAATGGTACCTGACCCCGAGTAGGTTGAGCCAGATCTTCCCCGGCACAATTGACCTGTGCTGGAGAGGATGTGGACAAAAGGGCGACATGGCTCACATTTGGTGGGCATGTCCTGAGATCCAGCAGTTCTGGACTAGAATTCAAAGACTCCTGGATAAAACCCTGGGCCTGGAGGTTCCCCTGGACCCCCTGACATACGTGCTGGGCAAACCAATAGAGGATCTCCCAGCCCCCGCGGCCAGGCTGACTTCCGCTATACTTACGGCGGCGAGATGCTCGGTGGTGGCGGCCTGGAAGCAACTAAAAGCGCCTTCAAGTAGGACTGTAGCGAATAGAATAAATACAGTAATGACTATGGAAAAATTAACGGCCATGCTAAAACAAAAAATGCCACAATTCTATAACACATCGGAGCCCTGGATTAGCCCAGGAACCCTTCCCCCCGATTAGGTCCTAACGAATAGCCTACCAACTAAAGAGGCGGATAGAGAGGAGTGCAAACCCACTACCCCCCCCCCCCCGTTTTCCCCCTCTTCTGTCGTCCCCATCTATCGCCCCGCCCTGAGTTCCCCCTTCTTTTCATACTAAAAAAAAACGAAAAAACGATTTATTGAGACCCCTGTCCCGCCTCATAGTCAAGTTCTGCTTCCCTCATTCCTAAATGTATCATATTGATTGTAACCTCTGTCTGTAATTTTTATATGTGTCTCCAATAAAGGAAAAAAGATTTAAAAAAAAAAGAATGCAAAAAAAGGAACACTGTTCTCCATTTGGTCGCTGAAACGTATTCTTACCTGACCCAGACAACAAATGCATGGCTGTATGCACTGAATCTCAGCAGAGGCAGGAAACTCAATCACCTTGGAACTTCCACAATGCTACGCCACATACAGAGATACAGTATGATCACTTTCATAACCTGTCAGACCAAAAATTGTCAAGAAGGGGTAAATAGGGTGCAATATTAGCTTACTCTTCACCTTCTTCAGAAGTCTCTTTTTGAGCCACCTGCACCTCGTCTTTGGGTGATGCAGTACATTCCCAGAATTCCTTCTCATCTTGTTTGGCATACAGTCCAAATAAAGATGCATCTCAAAACAGGGTAAGGTCGATCACAAAGCAGTTAACTCTCAGGAAATCCTGTCAAATTAAAGATAACTTTGATCACAGAATATAGCAAAGGATACGACAGCTACACTACCGACACACTTTATTGAAGTGTGGTCGGTACCGCAAGCCGGGAAATCTCCCGGCTTGCTAGTGGCCGCCCCTCGGCGTGCCGCGCGTCATAGACGCGCGGTCACGCGTCATCGGGAGCGTGCACCCGCTGCACGCGTGTCCAGGGGCTCCCCGAGGGAGCCCTGGTGTCCTGCGATCGCGGGACAGCGGCAGGGGGTTCCGGGGGACCCGGCGGACCCGGCAGCGGTAGGGAGAGCGCCCCGATCGGAGGGCGCTCTTCCGCTGCTTCGGCGTGCGCCCGTCACACTCGGGCGCGCGCCAGGCTACTGCTGCGGCACAGAACGGGCAAATGCTCGAATAAACTGTGCCGCAGCAGTACAGTATGACAGTGCTAGATGTGGAATTGATTCATCAGGCAAGCTAGTAACAACTCTCTGACCATGCTGCCACATTTCATCCAGAAGATGTGTATGAAAATAAGAGACTTTGAAAAATGTCATCATGCCATGTGTACACTTAACCACAGATTTGTTGACAAGTGACCCTGGCAAAAACTAAAGATTACAAGAAGTATTAGTCCACTGGACATCTTACTCTTTTTTATCTTTATCAGAATCAGATGCAATTCCCACTCCCAGGTAATCTGATTTGTTTATCACTGGCTTCACTAAGAAGAATTCTGTTGTTAATCTCAATAAGAAAATTAAAAAATACTATTGTGAAATGGCTGACTCTCTTTGGACTATACCCAGGTGTTATAGTTTACAATTCCCACAATATATGTATACTACATCTGGAAACTACATGCACATACAGTATCTTGTTTTACACACACACCATCAACTTGATTGGACAGAGCTTTCTTAAAAATTACAGGAGATGCTGTCAGTGGCACTGTTGCTAGATCTGTCGCTACTTCCATCATTCTGCCACAGCAGACAGAAAGCTGAATGACATGCAACAGACCCATCATTTGACCTGCCGTCAGCTCAAGCAAGAGCTTGCAACCTGGTGGAAAGTAACTTTCTATATGTTAGAGCAGCTTCTGCTGTGTAAACAAGCAATATTCAGCTACACAACATCTTATAATGTAGGGAAAGGGGTCACAACTTTTCTCACTTCATCACAGTTGAAACTCATGGCCCATTTGTGCGAAGTATTATAATCTAATGAAGAACCCACATGGGAAGTGAGTTGTAATAACACTTCCCTGATTTCAGTCATAACCCTCATCTAGCTACAGTACTGCCAAGAATCTAGTGAAGCAGGAGAGTTTCCTGCAGTATAAATCTATAACTTCTTTTCAGTCTCATCAAGAATCTGCCTCTTGCCCATCATGTGTCAGATTCTTTGCTGTACCATTAGTTATGACATCGCTGATATAGTCATCCATGGAAGCTTGGTTTGCCAAATATGTGATGTTATAACTAATAGGCGCCAATCACATGGTAAGAAAAACAATTACAGGCTTTCTGAGACAGCCCTGATCACCCTATAAAAGCTAGGGCTCTCAGGAGAGCGCATGCGCGACGATGAGGAGAATGGAGCCCTGATTTATGAGCTCCGCTCCCACCGGCACTTACAAAGCAATTAAAAGACACAGAAGTAAAGAAACAGTGACTAAAAACACATCGCTATCTGGATAAACATCTGAGGATGGCAGCAGGCAAGTCGACACGAGCGAGAAGTCATCCGGTCTCAATGTATTTTAAAAGAAAGGGGGTGACCCAAGAGGAGAAACCGGAGCTTCCCGCGCAACCCTCCAACATGGACCCCGACAGCGATCCCTCTCTGGAAGATGACAGAGATGAGGAAATGGTCCGACGCAAGGACTTGAAAGAATTTTGCGCCCAGATGCAAAAGTTCTTTAAAAATTAATTATGGGCTTTAAGGAAGGAGGTGGATGCGCTGGGGGATAGGACTGACACCCTGGAGAAAAAAGCGGATGCAACAACAGCCGCAGTAACACAAAATCAAGACCAAATCTCCATGATGAATGATAAAATCAGATTTCTTGAAGACAAGGTGGAGGATGCCGAGAATCGCGACAGGCGGTGCAACATAAGACTGAGGGGGGTCCCTGAAAACATCCTTGACCCTGAGGATTTTACAAACAGCTGGCTGGAGCATGTCTTTCTAGACCGGTGCCACAGGGCTCTCCGCAGCAAACCCCAAAAGGGGGATCCCCCCAGAGACATCGTGGCCCGCTTCCACCACTTCCGCACGAAGGAGGAGGTCTGCAGGCTTGCCAGAGAAGATAACTCCTTGGAATTTGAAGGAGTTAAACTTCAAATCTTCCAAGACCTGGCACCTGCCACCCTTGCCAAGTGAAAAATCTTGGCCCCTATCACTAAGACCCTGAGGGAGAACAACACAAAGTACAGATGGCTGTTCCCATGCACCCTCATGACCATTAAAAATGGTGTGGCACACACCCTACGAAGTCTAGAAGATGGTGAGGGATTCCTAGCTAAACTAGGTCTTACAGGAACCTACCAATGTCCACCTCACCCCTCTCAAGCAGGCTCAACAACCCCACACCCATCTGGAGCCAGGCAGGATCCTCCCGCACCTTGAATAAACCTAAAGTCAGCGCAGCCCCGGAGGCATCGGGCCCTAATAAAGTCTAAATCACAAAGCCCTCCATCGACTTCTACCCTCTCCTGTCCCCAACCTGAAAAAAATGGCCAAATTGGGAGTTTTGAGGACCTTCGGAGCCTTGCAGAGACCTACCTGGTAAGCGCCTGATGGATGGGGGGGCAGGGGAGTGGCTTTCGTGTGGAGCAGACCCGCACCCGACTCCAGAGCAGCAGCCATCTTGCGGAGGTCCTCCCCGGATTCGCGCGGGAGGCTCACCACTACGCGCCCTCTCATCACGAGATCTCGGACGCCCCTGGATGACATCAGGACAGACGGGCCTTAGTATGGAAGGCAGACGCTTCACACATCAGATCAGCACTGGAGGGTAGATGAGACAGCAACATCTCTTCCTCCAACCACCCAAGACTCCCTGAGTGAAACACAGACACGAACATTTTCCCCTGCCCCCTTTCCACCCAATAAAAAAGCCATCCCCAATATTAAATAACCCCGAATCATTAGAGGGATCAGGATAGGTTTCACCATATAAATTGGTTCAGCCCTTAATGTAAGATTATAAACTTTGTAGTGGAACATATGTGACCCCTATATGATTCTTACATAATTGCTATAAGCTCTTTAGATTATAATTAGGCTGTAGGTGATATATACTTATATGTTATACATGGTTTGTGTTACTGTATATGTTTAGTGTTATATGATATATAGGATTTATGATTGCTATGTGATAGGTGATGTATGAAGTATGAAGTATGATATAGGACGTACGATATAGGGTATATAACGCGTTGTGTGGGATATATGATATATAGTATAAGATATATGCTATCTGCTATTTGATATCTAGTATCTAAATGTTTTTGAAGTAATATAAATATATATATAAATATATCGCAGAAATACTAGAGGGATGTTAGTTAGATGTTAGTTAGGGTAGTCAGGTCAGTTAGGTTAGACAGAGGTTAGATATATGTTATATATGTTAGATATATATGTTAGATATAGGTTATATATATAGGTTATATATATAGGTTACATATATATATATATATATATATATATATATATATATATATATATATGTTATATATATATATATATATATATATATATATATATATATATATATATATATATATATATATATATATATATATGTTATATAGGTTGTATATGCTCTGTTCATATAGGTTATATATATATGTTATATAGGTAGTATATGTTCTATGCTACATGGAGGTTATATAGTTGTTAGGATAGTTCATAAGGTTAGGTTAGTTAGATTAGATAAGTTAGATATATGAGGTGAACATATAATATACCTATCAGAAACATTTTAGTCAACATCCTAATAGGAGGGATTACTCTGAAATACACAGGGTGTACGAGGCAAGATATATAGAGGGTATATACTATATATACTATATACGTTATAGGTTTTTTATATTTATATATGTTATTTCCTCTCAGTTTATTAGCATTAATATCACTGTTATTGTTATCATCACGACTAGCTAGCAAAGGTCATTGAGTGTTAATACGTTAATGTCAAATGTCATATGTTTGGTCGCAGTTGACTAGTTATACAATTCATTGAAAAGTGTCGGAGGGGATACCCTCCTTCGCGCATGTGTTCCCTTTTTCGGTCCCGAGATTTGAGGGTCCGTTCCCAAGACCCAGGGTTGTTGGCCTCCCTGACAGGAGATTGGCCCATCCTCAAGATGGACCCAGACGACCCACACTCTGGGCGCAAGAGCTACTCTCAGGGGCTCCCGAGATGCGCTCTTGTCTCCTGTTTTTCCCTTTTTACATTTTTTCTTTTCTTTTTGCAGTGTCAGAAACTTCCTTTGTAATGGCTGGATTTTCCACCGGTTTAGTACAGTAGTACTTCTATTAATAACAGCAGAAACAAGCACATCCATCTGCTCTTCTTCATCTGACTCTGAGGTTAATATTCTAAGAATTATGGTGTGACCATCACCATTATTGCCCCTCTTTCCATTTGAGATTTGTCAGGGGGATTAGTGAGCTTGGTGGATTTATATATGATAGCCATAGCCAGTACACATAATAACAGTGTAATGTTAAGGTGTTAAACCAACCTGCAGTGTATGGCTACTATTCTAGCCAAGGGTAGAGATGGGACTGATGGAGCTAGCTGTATACCACTCAATATACCTAATAACAGTGTAATGTAACAGTGTTTAACCCATTAAAAATTATTGGCTAATATACTTTCAGAGAGTAGAGAGAGGTCAGATGATGCTATCTGTGTACAAACCACACTTCTCAAAACTGTGTAATATAATGGTGTTAAACCAACTGGCAATTATTGGCTAATACAGTATAATAGGAGAGAGTAGAGAGAGGTAGAGAAAAGAGATAGGTCAGATGCTGCTAAAGATACAGCAAAGATTATTGTTCCTGCTGGAGTATTAAAGTGGGATTTTGTGATGTTCTGCATCGTCATTGCTCCCATAGAAACTCTGTGATAATTTGTGTTTTAATGTGATATGTTGTGTTATCAGTGGGAGTAATAAAGTCTGCTACTGTACATCTGTATGCCAATTTACCTTGAATTTGTGAAAATTATTTGCTATTATTCTAGCAAAGAGAAGAAAGAGGTCATATGCTGTATGTCAACCACATTACCCAAAATCAGTGTAATGTAATGATGTTAAACCAACTGGCAGTGATTGGCAACTGTCACAGAGTAGATAAAGATATAGTCTGACCAACAAGAATACTGTACCTAATAACTGCGTAATATAATGTCAAACAAACTGGCAATTAGTGGTTAGCATATTATCAGAGCGTAGAAAGAGGTTGAATTGTGATATACTGTATGTATGCCAACCACTTTCCCAACACCAATTTACCTATGTAAAATAAAATTGCAATGACAACCACTTTACCAAACACTGGTATAATGTAACAGTGTTAAACTAACTGCCATTGACTGGCTTTAAACGCAGTGCCAGTCAGTGTCTTTACTCACTGAGACACTCCTTCTCCCAAAAGGTAAAGTAGTGTAAAGTAGTGTAAAGTAGTGTAAAGTAGTGCAAAGTAGTGCAAAGTAGTGCAAAGTAGCTGTATTAGACCAACTGGCAATGATTGGCTAATATACTAGCTTTTATTAGAAAGAGGTGCTATTTGTCTGCCAACCACTTGTATTGTATTGTATGTCTTTATTTATATACTGTAGCATGAGGGAGGGAGTCGAGCGCACAAATAAGAGATGCGGTCAAATTAATGCAAAAAGGTAATTTTAATGAGTGACAAAGTCATATAGCATAGTCCACCTCTGTTACTCATTTTTCTGGTTTACTCTTGATGAGTACCCCTGTTCCTGATTTTCATCCCATAGGGACTTTATCAACGTGGGATGAAACGCGTTGGTGCGTTAGCTCTCTCTGTTGCATTGTATACAGAATAAATACCCCTTAACTTTTTATATGGAGTTGCCCTAATTTAGGTCTACTTCATGGATGGATCCTATGCTGGGCTCCTTTGCTTACCATTTCTGCATGATGACTTACCTTACAGGATTGCATGCTCTGTAACCCAGGAACTTTGGATTATTTTTGATTTCCCTATGGGCAGGTAATGGGCTGTAGCCCTTATTCGTTTACCTTTGACCCTATCTGGGATTATTGTGGGGTTTGTACACCAGGACCATTGGATACGGTAGTCAAGGGGATACTGCTAGGTCTGGTCACCCCTGGAATATGTTTCTTTATGGACTGCTATATACCATGATGGGTTCCAGTCTGGCCGTCTTGATATGAAATTCTACATATTACATGATACACATCTATATTTGAGCACCAAATACCTATATACCTTCTTACCAAGAGGCCTTTGGTGATGATAAATCATCTGACTTTCTCAAAGACCTTTAAATACTTAAGAAACGGGAAATAGAGCTACAGCTGCATGGGCTTACACTAGCTGAATACTATAAGGATGGCAAAATCCCTAGAGGATTTTGGATAAAAATCAGCCGATGATTGGGAGGAACAGCAGTGATTTTTGCATCAGGTGGTGCCAAATTCTTAACAAATCATCCCTTGCCTTAATCGTGTTAGTTTTCAATGAAGTTTTCACTATTGTCACAAGTTCGAAAGGACATTCTTAAATTGGAAGCAGAAATAGAACTCACAAAACCAGATGAGCAGTGTGCATGTTATCTTGCTAAACAAACTTCAGTTCTCTGGAATATGGAACTATGCTTTAAACCAGTTTCATTCCTACCTATCAGGTAGATCCCAACATGTTTCAATCCCTGGAACTAACTCCAACCCTTTGGATATCACTTGCCGTGTCCCGCAAGGCTCTGTTCTGGGTCCCTACTCTTTTTAGTCTTCATTAATGATCTTCCTTCAGCTTGTAAAGGAGCTTCAATACACATGTATGCAGATGACACAATCCTATATGCACACAGCCCAGCCTCTCAGACCTTGAACCCATACTTCAATCTAATTGTTTGAGACTCAAAATTGGATTTCCCAAAACAAATTGTTTCTAAACACTGACAAGACTGTAACAATGATATTTGGGACCAAGGCTACATTTCTAAAGTTACCAATAACAGAGCTTCATATCAGAACCAGCTCTTATAGCATCCTAGCCCCTGTTACAAGTTTTAATATTTGCGCGTACAGTATGGTTTGACTCCCAAATAACAATTGGGTTGCACATTGATACGCTGAGATCCAAAACGTATGCTAAACTAGTATATTTTATAGGAACAAATCCTCCCTAAACCCGTTGGTCAGAAAGCCCATCGCGCAGCAGATGATAATGCCAATTATAGACTATGGGGACATAGAATATGGTACACCACCCCAAACTCACCTTGGCAAACTACAGTAGATACCCTCTACAATTCAATATGCATTTTCTCCTCCAATGTAACTACAACACACATCACTGTGAAATGCTCAAAGAATTAGATTGGTCATCATTTGATTCTAGTTGCAAAGTTAATCTTTCCTTTCTTATCTTCAAATACTTTCTAGGAAAGCTACCCACCTACCTGAGCAAGCTCCTCACCCCTAACACATGCAGCCCTTATCACCTGAGATCTGACTCCAAATGATTGTTCCCAAGGTTGAACAAAGTATCATGCCACACCTCCTTCTCTTACCGTGCACCTCACACCTGGAACAACCTGAGACTCTCAAAGCCACCACCAGTCTAAGTTCTTTCAAAACTAAAGCTGTCTAGCATTTGAATTTGGTCTGTAACTGTTTCATATGCCTAAAAGTAAAAATATGTTAAACTGTTCATGCACTGTCTTTATACATAATGTATATAATGTAACCATGTATTTGTAACCATGTATTTGTCATCATACCTGTAACTCTGTGCCCAGAAAATACTTGAAAACGAGAGGTAACTCTCAATGTATTACTTCCTGGTAAAACATTTTAAAAATAACTAAATAATAAATATAGGATAAAGTATTTGTCGCCTAAATTTTGCATAGATTGAACTGGAGGGAGGAATTCCTTTTTTCAAACTCATCTACTAAGTAACTATGTAACTATGTGCAGTAAATCACATATTTTACTAAAGGGTAATGTAATGGTTTTTATTACATGTACAGTACATGATTCTTACTACCCATTTGTAGCAAAGCATTTTATTTTCATGTGCTTGCTTTGTGTTTGAGGGACTGGTGATAATGACTACTGCGAATCTCCTTCATTATCACTAAACACTAAACACTAAGGTCAGGAAGACATGCTTTTGTGCATATAGAATAGTTTTCTTAATATGATGTTAAATAGACAAAAATGTATGGCTTTTTTTTTCCTAACACAAAATATCACTATATAATTAGAGGTAGTTACTTGTCAACATCCAGCAGCCTGGCAGTAGAAAACAAAATACAATTTGTCAAGCAATAATATGGGGACATCTCAAACAAATAGAATGCTGAGGAGAAGTGTGATCAGAAGACTGAGGGGGCTATGCACTAAGCTCCGAGCTTTCGCGCTGGGCTGAAAAAAATAGCACGTCCGATAAAAAATGAAGCCGGCGGCGCGATTCACTAAGGCCCTAAGCCCATTTCCTATCGGACGTGCCAACAACTGGCTTATCGTGCGTGCAAGCTTTTTTTCCTCTGCTATTGCACTTAAATTTCACGTACGCTATCTGATAGGAAAAAAAGCCGCACGTTACATTTGCATGAAGATTTGCTGTATCCATGCAAGGCTATTACTGGCGATCATACACTAAATAAATACATTTTATTTATAGTGTATATGAGCAGGGGGTCTCCGGAGTTGAACCGCATTGGTTTCATGTCCGAGGACCCCCTACTTCCTGAGATACAGGCCCTGTTATGGGATCATGTAGAATATGGGTATTCTAGGGTAGATGTTATAAATGAATTCTTGTTCTTTCTCCCCTATTGCTCCATCTACGACTGCCTGTTCTAATATAATTTTTAATTTTTCTTGATACTTATTCTCTAACATTTTATAGGTGTCTTTGTCCTCCAATATATGTCTGGATTCTTCTATGTAGTAGGAGGCATCCATAATTACGATGCCTCCCCCTTTGTCTGCCGACTTGATTACTATCTGATCATTATTTTCTAATTGTGTGATGGCTTCTTTCTCATGTTTGCTCAGATTTTCCTTCCCTATCTTTTTTTCATTAATACATTTTTCTATATCCGCTGATACCATTTCTGCAAACGATTCAACTAGACTACCCCTCGCAAATTTTGGGTAAAATGTGGAACTAGGTTTGAATTTTGTGGACTTTTCATCTGTCCTTTCATCTTGAATCGTATTAGTTCTGTTAGTATTTTTTGCAAAGAATCTTTTTAATGCTAACTTTCGAATAAATTTTTGTACATCCACATGTACCCCAAAGTGATTTGGGCCACATGTTGGAGCGAAAGTTAGCCCCTTGCTTAAAACTTGTTTTTCATATTTAGTAAGTTCGTATTTGCTAATGTTGAATATATTCAGTTGTTGTTTAAATTGTTTTTTTTAACACTTTAGCTTCCTTTATTCGCTTGTTGCTCTGGCTACTCTTTTCTTTCCCCCCTCTTCTACCTCTTTTTCTATTTTTCTTTTTCTCGAATTTGGAGATTCCCATTTTTTCTCTGGTTGTTTCCTCTGGTACTCCTGGTCTCTTTCTCTCTTCCAATCTAAAAAAGAAAACGTTGTCTTCTTTTCTTGATTGGATTTTTGTGTTCCTCCTAGTTTTTTATCTCCACTAATTATTTTAGTACCTTTTTCTGGACTCTCATGTTTTTTTGATGTTGTGGTTGGGGGGGGGGGAGAGCTTTTTTTCCTTTGATTAGTATGATCAATGTGTAGCCCTCTTAATTGATGGAAAGGAGAATTGATATGATATTTAGGTTGTATATTATCATCTTCTTTATGATGTTTATTCTCAAATCTTTCCTCCTTTCTAGTATTGTTTTTATTTTTTATTTTCCTTTTTGGTATCTCTATTCTGATGTCTAGATGGTGTTCTATCGTAAGATGTATCACGTGTGTCTTTAGATGGTATCTATATTTGTTTTCATAGTAAGTTTTTTTATTTTTGCTACGTCCTTTATAGACATTCTGGGATTTTTCTTGGTTTGATGTTTTTTTCCAATTTCTATATTTACCTTGGGCATAATCTATCTTATCCCTTTGATGTTTTATTCTTTTATTTTCTTTGATATCTTTCTCTGCCTGTCTTGTCTTTTTGTCTATTTTATCTTCATATAATGTTTTTTCCTGACTGTTCACTGACTCCAAATATTCCTGGATTTCTGTGATTTCATAATCTAGTCTGCGAAGTAATTGTCTCCTGTTTGAAATGAGGAATCTCATTAACTCAAAGGAGCAATTATCAAGCAGTCTGTTCCACTCAGTTACAAATTGGTCATTATTAAAATCGGTGGTTGGTGATTTGAAAATTATCAAACCGCGGGGAATCATTTTTTGTTCTAGATATTTCTCTAATGCTACCGCATCCCACAGTTGTCGGGATTCATGGATCATTAATTTCTCTAATCTGTCATATGTAGCTTCTAAACCTTCTACCTGTATATCTTTTTGTATCATAGGTGAATCTGGGGTGTCTACTGTTGAAAATACTTGATCTATATCAAGGCCCTAGTACTGCGATTTAAAAATAAATTACTCATATTATAATGTTACACAGCTGCTAACACCCAAGATGAACACTAATAGGTGAAATGATAGGTGTAAAATCAGCGCTTATGCAAACAACAATAATAAACCTTAGATACAGAGTCCAATTGGTAGTCCTGGAGCTGCCTTGAAAAGATTATTCTGGTATCTTCTACCCAGAATCGGATTGAAGGCTGGAAATGATCTTTTCTGGCGCTGAGGTGAGGTGAAGAAGAATGTACTTGCAATTTCTTCTGTTGAGCTGTGACCTCAGGAAAAGGAGAAAAAGAAAAGACAAAACATGCAGGGAACCTGCAATGGTGTATTACCCAAAGGATAACAAAATTATACAATGAAGGAGCAATTTATTACAATGTTAAAATAACAAGGTTAAAATAACCATGGGTGACAATTGATGAACATACATATAATAATACAAATTAATATAATAAAATTTAATGAATAATGGACAAGTGCCTAGGCACTATCCACACTCTTGCACTTCGGAACTTAGTCCAACAGTTCCTTTCTTTGCTCCGCCTGGTCTAAAATTGAAAACCTACTCACCAAAAGTGAATAGGAAATAGGCACTTGGTTTTACTGGTCTTTGCCGTTAATATCGCCGCTCGCCTGGTGGTATGTTTGTCTCTGCAGCCGGGGATCCGATTCGGTGTTCCTGCATGAAATGCTTCCTGGAATACACACGATCCGCACGCGTGATGACGTCACCAGTATTGGTCCTCAGCTACGGTGGCTCAACGGTGTCAAAAAACCTTCCAACGCGTTTCGAAAGCACAAATAATGTCTCTCTTCGTCAGGGATAAGTGCTGCTTGTATCTGATCTTTTAAATATCCCAGTTCGTAATTCAAAGCGCTTTGTGATTGGCGCAATCATTAATAGAGTAATTAAACCCATCTGCCTTCTACATGTTGTCTTATGGAGGCACAGATATACTAATACTAATTACTCATTACGTGATTTCTAGACATTTAATACAGAAACATCTCTGTGTTCTAACAAGACGAGTATATATAAGGTACACTGACAGTTGTTTACGATTGGTGACTATAAGTAAATGTATCATTAATACTGTCCCCTATTGTTTTATAACCCATCTAATTTTATTGTATTTATAAATAGTCTTGGATGATCTCAGAGATGTTTACTGTATGTATAGCAATTTGGAAGCATAGTTTCAATGACAATCAATAAATCTCTACACATCGTTGGATATAATTTGCTGTTGAATATTGTATCATGCTACCCTAATACATTATGTAAACCAACAAAATGAATATATTAATAAACATAATAATAATAAAACAAAATCATAATAAACCAATGTTTTAAAATAAACATTACAATCTAATTTAAATTGAAAATAAATATGAAAAATGCAGAATATAGATATTACAGAACTATATTTTTAGTGCGGATGTGATTTAAGATACACTTTTAACCATGGCTTTGAATAGCATAGGGAAGGAATATCTGAGCCAGTCATGATTTAAAGTGAATTAATCATAGTAATAATGTGAATAAATATGTTATAATAAAGTGATAATGACAAGTACTGTTGCCTTTGTTTATACAGTAGATATACTAAACATAATAAACTTACATATATGTGTATTTATTAGTTATAAATTTATTTAAAGTGTTACGTGAATTTATATAAGTGAATAATATTTATTAATATTATTATATTATTTTGAGTGTTATGAACTTATAATAATGATCATACTAATGTGTATTATTGATTATAAATTTAAAGTGTTACGTGCATTTATATGGGTGAATAATATTTATATATCCCTATTAATATATTGGGTGTTATGAACTTATTATAATGATCATACTAATACTAATACTCATACTAATACTAATACTCATACTAATACCATCATCGACACTACTGTCAAAACACATATATCAATAAAAAATTATTCCTTACCATAGCGGCTATCCGCTATGGTAATGAAGCTGCTTTAATGTATTTTAAATAATTGTGTGCGGGAGCAGGGGGTCCCCTGAGCTGAACCGCATTGATTTCTGCCTCAGAGACCCCCTGCTTTCCGAGTTACAGGCCCCGGTATGGGGCAACGGGTGCCAGTGCCGCAATCATCTTTATAGCGTCCAAGACGCGATGTGGGCTATATAAAGATGACGTCCGCACTGGCAACGATGCCCCAAACCGGGGCCTGTAACTCAGGAAGCAGGGGGGCTCTGAGCCAAAAATCAATGCGGTTCAGCTCAGGGGACCCCCTGCTTCCGCACACTATTAATAAAAATACATTAATGCAGCTTCATTACCTTAGCGGATAGCCGCTAAGGCAATGAAGGGGTTAAGGCACATTAGTAGGTTTATTGGGGACAATTGCCCCTAATAAACAACACACATCCCCTCCACCCCCTAACACATACAATACTGTAATGGGCAAAATTACTATTATCCACATATGGATAATAATGCATTTGCCTATTTTAAATACATATAAATTACAATAAATACAGTCAAAACATTTAACACTTACGTTTTACAGGCACTAACGATGAAGGCCGTCTTCATCCTCATCTTCATTCTGCCCATGCCCCTACGGTGCTGCAAAACATGCACAACAATTACAATAGCCAATGTAATGTCCCCTAACCCCTTAATCACCATAGCGGTTATTAACCGCTACAGTCATTAAGGGGTTAACCCACCCTCACCCACCACTTAGGAGGGCTACATACCCTCCCACTCTAACCCCCCACCCCTTGAAGCCTAACCACCCTCACCCACTACCCACAAGGGAGGCCTACCCACATGCCCTTGGGGCCAATACACCGCCCCCCCCCCCAACACATACAGTACAATAATGTGCAAAATAACTATTATCCAGATATGGATAATATATTATTTGCCCATTATGAAACACATCAAACATCAACAAATCAAAACATGAATTTTTAATCTTAAAACCACCACATTGCATGTTAAAATAAATACACCAGCCATTGCAAATATATAAAAAAACAAACTGCAGCTACACAAAGGTCTATGAAATGTCACACAATTGCATTGAGTGTGTACATGATGCAAATAATCTGTGCATCATATAACACTATGCAAAATATATGTAACAATAAAATACACTATGAACAATGTCCTCTAACCACCAATGCCATCTTGAAAATCAATCAAAGTAACCAACATCAATACAATTAGCATCAATCAATTAATCCATTTCCTCAAACAATTAAAATACAATACAAATCAATTATACAATTCCCTATTCAATTGCTGAAGCCAAACCTTTGCCAAAACAATTCTAATTTAAAGTAACCACCATCATTCTAATCTTACTACCATAAAGAAGCCTTTAGCTAAATACAAATTACATTATTCACAACAATGACAAAATAAAGATGCTAAATACATTATCCATACATGAAAAGAACCTAAACATGAGTCAAACAATCAATTATTATCCCTGTATGCCTATCCATACATATAGATAAACATAACATACAGGGGCAATAATACAGCATAAAATACAAAGCATTTACATACAAAATTCACATACTGTACAATACACCCATTCAGTGTCCGTAAATGTATTATATACATAGATACATTAACGGGCATTAAATGGGAGTGAAAAAATAAAAGACATGAATGAAAAATCATAAAAACCTGTAAAAGTTAAAATAATAAACTTTTCTTTTGTTTACTCACCATTTGATGTCCACTCTCCGAAATCCAAGCAACCCGGAAGCACAGGAACCAATCCACAGGTAAGCCATAAAAGAAAAAACATAACAAATCCACGTCTGTGTCTTCTTTCTTCTTTGGGGTCTTTTGGGGTCTTCTGGGGTCTTCTTTCATCTTCTTCCGGCTTCTTCCGTCTTCTTACGCCACGCCCTTCTTCTCTTCTTAGGAGGGGAGATGTTCCCTCCTCGGCGACTAGCTTCAAAAGGAGGCGACATCGACTTTTATAGGCCTATGACATCACATTTTGGTCAAATGTTTCCCACGGTCCTGATTGGGCCGTGAGAAAATGTGATTTGGCCGATGAAAGAATACATTATGACGTCATTTAAAGGCAATGAAAGCACAGCCAATCAGAATGGCTTTGCTTCAATTGCCTTTAAGATGACATCATTAAAAGAAACATGGCCGGTCTCACATGGTACCGTAGCCAATCAGAGCGTGGGACCTCCATCCTATCTCTGATTGGCTCTAGTAGACCATGTGACAGACGCTTGGGGGAGAACGGATGTGACGTCTTTGAAAGCGTGTCACATGGTACTAGAGCCAATCAGAGTTGGGATGTATTTCCCACGCTCTGATTGGCTACGGTACCATGTGAGACCGGCCATGTTTCTTTTAATGACGTCATCTTAAAGGCAATTGAAGCAAAGCCATTCTGATTGGCTGTGCTTTCATTGCCTTTAAATGACGTCATCATTTTTTTTTTCATCGCCAAATCACATGTTTTTCACGGCCCAATCAGGACCGTGGGAAAAATTTGACCAAAATGTGACGTCATAGGCCTATAAAAGCCTATGTCGCCTCATTTTGAAGCTAGTCGCCGAGGAGGAGGGACCATCTCCCCTCCTAAGAAGAGAAGAAGGGCGTGGCCTAAGAAGCCGGAAGAAGCCGGAAGAAGATGGAAGAAGATGGAAAAAGACCCCAGAAGACCACAGAAGACCCCAAAGAAGACACAGACGTGGATTTGTTATGGTTTTTTATTTTATATCTTACCTGTGGATTGGTTCCTATGCTTCCGGGTCGCTTGGATTTCGGAGAGTGGACTCTAATGGTGAGTAAACAAAAGAAAAGTTTATTATTTTTACTTTTACAGGTTTTTATGATTTTTCATGCGTGTCTTTTATTTTTTCACGCCCATTTAATGCCCGTTAATGTATCTATGTATATAATACATTCATGGACACTGAATGGGTGTATTGTATGTGAATTTTGTATGTAAATGCATTGTATTTTATGCTGTATTATTGCCCCTGTTTGTTATGTTTATCTATCTGTATGGATAGACATACAGGGATAATAATTGATTGTTTGGCTCATGTTTAGTTTCTTTTCATGTATGGATAATGTATTTAGCATCTTTATTTTGTCATTGTTGTGAATAATGTAATTCGTATGTAGCTAAAGGCTTCTTTATGGTAGTAATTTTAGAATGATGGTGGTTACTTTAAATTAGAATTGTTTTGGCAATGGTTTGGCTTTAGCAATTGAATAGGGAATTGTATAATTGATTTGTATTGTATTTTAATTGTTTGAGGAAATGGAGTAATTGATTAATGCTAATTGTATTGATGTTGGTAACTTTCTAATTGATTTTCAGGATGGCATTGGTGGTTAGGGGACATTGTTCATAGTGTATTTTATTGTTACATATATTTTGCATAGTGTTATATGATGCATAGATTAATTGCATCATGTACACATTCAATGCAATTGTGTGACATTTCATAGACATTTGTGTAGCTGCAGTTTTTTTTTTTTTTATATTCGCAATGGCTGCTGTATTCATTTTAACATGCAATGTGGTGGTTTTAAGAATAAAAATGCATGTTTTGATTTGTGGATGTTTTATGTGTTTCATAATGGGCAAATAATATATTATCCATATCTGTATAATAGTTATTTGGCACATTATTGTACTGTATGTGTTGGGGGGGGGGGGGTATGTATGTATTGAATGTATAGGCCAGGTTTATTTATTTAAAATTCAAGGTTGGTTCCTTGGTTCTGCGTGAGACCTCTGGAGACCACCTGCAGTCTCCTCGGGTATCTCACGGGTATCAGGCTGGTAGTTCCACGGGTGACACCTGCGGGGATGAAGCGGTGGTCCCACATCTGTGGGGGCACCGTGGACCCGTAGTCTGCGGGAAGAACTGGTGGTCCCACATCCGTGGGGGCACCGCAGACCCGTAGGTGCGGGAATGGAGCGGTGGTCCCACATCCGTGGGGGCACCGCGGACCCGTAGTGAGCACTCGTGAGTTCCTCAGACCCCCGTGAGAACCACCCGAGGCCCCGAAGACACCTGTGGGTCTGACCCCATGCGGGGACCCCCGCTTGGTGAGCCGGGGACACCCGGTCCCCCGCGGGGTCAGCCGGGGACACCCGCCGGCCTGTTGTATTGGTGTAAAAGGTAAACAAAGAGTTTTTTCTAACTCCTGCTTTTTTATCACCAGCCTTTAGCTGGTGAGCTTTATTCAGCGCAACTTTCACGTACGATCAGTTTGCATTGCTTAGTGAATCACGCAGAAGGGCAGGATTCAGTGCAAACAGCTGATCGTACGATCAAAGTTGGACTTAGAAAAAATTTCAAGGAAAAGCCAGTTTTAGAGCGCAAAGTGCCTGTTTGCGCGGCTCAGTGAATCGCGCTCGGCGGAACTTCACGTTCTAAGAGCACTTTGCGCTCTTAAAACTACTTATCACTGCTTAGTGCAAAGCCCCCTGAGCCTCTGTTACATCGTGTTACCTGCAGGATCACAGCTTGGAGTGCAGTAAGCGGGGAAGACAACTATCCCTTCACTAAGACCAGTCCTGTGTAAAGATACCTTTCAACGCATGCAGACTACTACTATATTGTAAGTAGCCAGCAGCGGGAGAGGGTTCTTCGGGGCTTTATGTTGCCACGCAATGGTGTGTGTTTGTGTCCTCTCTTTCCAACACAGCATGGACTGACACGGAGGCTTGAACATTGCTCACTTGTGATCACAAGAGACGGACCCACCATATCTTCCTCTATAGGACTGATTTTTATTCATCGGACTGGTATTGCATATCAGGGCCTGTGCCCAGGACTATAAGCTCTTTATTACCAAATAGAATGCTGTGTTCACTGACCCAAGAAGATCATTTGTGCTTTAAAGAAATGTTTAATAGACATTTTGTCACAACATGATAAGCAATAACAATTGCCAGTGTAATTATTGGTGTGTCTTCATCTGTTGTGTGTCTGTTTAATTTGGTAAATTTTTAATGGCACAATAAAAAAAATGGTTTAAAGCAGCAGTTTAAGCAATATCCTACATGTGTGTGTGTTTTTTTTTAATACATCAGTTCTGTATTATGAAAAAAATACTTGTAGCATTTTAAGTGTTTGTAGCCCTGGTAGGTTTGGGCTATTCTTCTATCCTCCTCCTGGCAGTAATCCCTGCATAAGGGCAAGTTTGCCAGGAGTCATCATTGGTTTTCCCCACTTCAGGCAGTACACTGAGGCAGTGAAGGCAGGTCCAGACTCTGTGTCCAAACAAGAGACACAGGGGCGGTGCCTGTTGGAGCTACTTAGGGTATTGCCACTTTCTATTTAGTGGTCTTTTGAGAGTCTGTCCTTGGAGTGGAAGGGACAAGGGGGACACCGACTGAGATGCCAGGATTGGCTAGCTTCAGGTCTCCCTCCAGGGAGGGAGAGTGTGCAACAGAAACCTCCCACCCTGCTTAGGGGGTAGGGGAAGAGCTAGACCCACACTGGGTGCCCAAGGCCTGGAGTGGTGTCAGGGACATCCTTCAGGAAGACAGCCTGCTGTGCAACTGTCTGCTGTGAATAAGAAGAGACAATAAAGAGCTTGCACTTTTATGGAAACTTCTGCCTTAGAGTGAAGTGTATCAGGAGGAGGGGAAGGTAATTCTCTTGTGGGTTCTTCACCCCATACAGCTGGGGGCTGCAGGAGATGGAGGTGCTGCACCAGTAGAGAAGATGGAGGCACAACCCCAGAAGCCTGTGCTGTTCTCCCCCATGTCATTGCGGGAGACTCAGGGCCCCCTGTTGCCAGCAGGTAGAAATGTAGCCTGAGCCTTAGACTCCCTAGGAGACCCTTTCTGCGATTGGGTGAGGGAAGGAGGGTTACATGTTTTTAAAAAATGCTTTAAAGACATTTTTAATATTTCTAATGTGGGAAGCATTTCCAAAGTGACAGCCCCCTTCCCCGTTTGATAGGCTCTGGCTCTTGAGACCCGCCCACTCTCTAGCAGTAGACCAATTGTATCTAGTAACTGCCGAGTCAATCATATTCCAGGAACTACATTACCCAAAATACTGTGTAAGAACTGAATAAAAAAGCCCCAAGCAAGCGACTGATTACAGGAGAACAGATCAATCTGCAGCTTAGCTAATCACGTGTCAGTATGCAGATTGTATTGATGCACATATTGAATGGGAAAATATATATATTTGTAGCCCTCATATCCCCCCCCCCGGTCGCAGATCGGACTCCCTTGGGTGTACTAAGGTCTGGCTACATGTGTCTAGCTGGTGCATACCTGCTGGCAACAGGAGGGCCTGAGTCTCCCGCGATGGTGTGGGGGAGGACAGGAACAGGTTTCTGGGGTTCTTGCCTTCATCGGATCTCAATGGTGCAATGCCTCCATCTCTGTGAAGCCCCAGGGATATGGGGTGGAATCCTCACAGAGAATTCCCACTCAGGAATGAGAGATTACAGTCTCAGTCAGGTCTTTGTTAAAAGCAGCAGCAGCAGCAGCTCTCTTTATTGTTCACACAGCAGAGTAGCAACAGCAACAACAGCAGCACGCTGGTATCAGGTACAGGGTCTTCTCTCCCCAGACTGCGCACCCTCAGTATGGTCTGTGGTTATTCACTGTGTCCCTGCCACCACCCCAAGCCACAGGCGCTCAAGGTGGAGCTAGCTCTTTCCTCACCCCCTATGCAGGGTGAGAGGCATTGGTCCACCCTAGCTCTATCAGCTCTAATCAGGGCCTGCCTGATCTCCTCCAACTGTGTCACACTAATAGGAACTCTCTCTCAGAACTGACACTCAGACTGACAGGAACTGACACACTAAATAGACTGTGCATTGCCCTTTATGACTTTGGCAGGCCCCTCCCCTATGTCTCTTGCCTTAGACACAGAGTCATGTGGCCTACCTCCACCACTCAGGGCAGGGTTTGAAGTGGGGAAAACCCATGATATAGAAAAAAAGGGGTGAACCGGCGCCACAAATAATAAAGTGAAAACCAAACCAATAAGGTGTAAAGTCCAATTGGAGTCCTAATGTAGCTGGTAATCAAGGATTCTCACATCAACGAAGTATATGTGAAAAAAAGAAGGAAACAAATTATGGTGCAGTACATCAAACACTGGGGCTTAGGAACAGACTAACAACACAAGACAAACAAGACATACAAACGAAAAAACACTAGCACTGCCTAATAATAAAGACAAAGCTGATTTATTACTGGGTGTGGAGGGTAAAATAAACACGCATCCGGAGGGGTAAAATTACAACCCTACTCACAAGATGCTGGATTAAAACAGGCAACGAACTGGAAACATGCTGCTGGGCTTCCAAGATGGCGACCGGAGCACTCTTGCTGGCGTCCTCACGTGACAGAGGTGGAAGGTGGGTCACTCGAATAACAGGACTTCCGGGCGGATGTGACGTCACGCCCACTAGAGTCCCACCACAGACGTTCCTCCTTCACTATTCCTCTGCAGGTGCACCACGATACCACCACGAATCCGCTGTTGAACTGTTAAACTGCAAACTTCTCCACAAAAAACTGCAAACTTCTCCACAGACCAGGACAAAGCTCTAAAAACACTCGAAACTTCCCGACGCGTTTCGTACGCATGCACGTACTTCTTCAAGGGATGTGCCAACCTCTTGGACCCTATGGTATATATACCGTCAGTCCTGAGATCCAAATTGGAGCTCAGGACTGACGGTATATATACCATAGAGTCCAAGAGGTTGGCACATCCCTTGAAGAAGTACGCGCATGCGTACGAAACGCGTCGGGAAGTTTCGAGTGTTTTTAGAGCTTTGTCCTGGTCTGTGGAGAAGTTTGCAGTTTTCTGTGGAGAAGTTTGCAGCTTAACAGTTCAACTGCGGATTCGTGGTGGTATCGTGGTGTACCTGCGGAGGAATAGTGAAGGAGGAACGTCTGTGGTGGGACTCTAGTGGGCGTGACGTCACATCCGCCCGGAAGTCCTGTTATTCGAGTGACCCACCTTCCACCTCTGTCACGTGAGGACGCCAGCGAAAGTGCTCCGGTCGCCATCTTGGAAGCCCAGTAGCATGTTTCCAGTTCGTTGCCTGTTTTAATCCAGCATTTTGTGAGTAGGGTTGTAATTTTACCCCTCCGGATGCGTGTTTATTTTACCCTCCACACCCAGTAATAAATCAGCTTTGTCTTTATTATTAGGCCGTGCTAGTGTATTTTCATTTGTATGTCTTGTTTGTCTTGTGTTGTTAGTCTGTTCCTAAGCCCCAGTGTTTGATGTACTGCACCATAATTTGTTTGTTTCTTTTTTTCACATATACTTCGTTGATGTGAGAATCCTTGATTACCAGCTACATTAGGACTCCAATTGGACTTTACACCTTATTGGTTTGGTTTTCACTTTATTATTCGTGGCGCCGGTTCACCCCTTTTTTTCTATGCCATTTGACTGACTGTACTGTCAGTTTTTTACCTGGCTGCCAGTGTTTTACACCACTTAAGTGTTTTTATTTATATATGTAGCGCTATTTCACACCATCTTTTTTTTCTGAAAACCCATGATAACTACTGGCAGGCTGCCCTTAGCAGGGCTTATACCAGTAGGAGGATAGACCTATAGCCCTAATTCTTACCAAGGCTACACTCTCCCTCAAGTGGAATCCAATGGTCCCCACTTGGACCTAATTTTGGCAGCACCATCCTGCAGGTGAACAATCTGGAAAACAAACACATTTTATTAGTGCCCATACATCAGAATGTCCCACCCAGATGGCGAACTAAAGACACGGTAACTCCCAACATGGAGAACCTAACTAGTAGTTATGGCGCGGGTCAGGCTTTCTAACTTCCCGCCCATTGTGATCAGTAACTTTTACATAATATGGATGTACTGACCCATACTCCAGCCAATATACCACGCTATGCATGTAGTTACTCCTCCCAACACTCCATGCCCGTATAACATCTCAGACCTTGTCTTCGTTATGATAAACGACTTGCCCTCTCCGGTGCACTTCGTGCTCCTCGGGTAACGCCTTGGGCCTTCATTGCCGCAAGCGCGGCTGCCATGGCCGCTCCTGTCTTGGAAAAAAAAAACTTCCGGGCCTCTGCGCCAGTCGGACTTGGAAGTGACGTCATCGCTGGTGGCCGCGGAATCTCCATCCGCTCTGTGGTCTCGCACCGGAAGTGCGTCGAGGACTGGAAGGGGCGGTGGTGGACCATCCGACTCGCGGACGGACAGGTAGGCCGCAAGCCTTTCTCTCTCGCCCTCTGCAGGTGCCCTCTTCACCTGGTGGGAATAAGGGGGTGGAGGTGTCTCCTTACCGCTCTGCTGCTGACTGGTGATCGTTGGTTCCTCCGGAGCCGTCTCGGATTCCATCTCCGCCGCACTGGGAGTTGTCACCATTGGGGAACTTCTACGCGGCTCAGGCCGCACCAGCGCTCGTGTCAGGGGGTGTCCGGACTCGTCTGCTCCCTCTCTCCGGTAAGTGGACCACCCTCTTTGTTACAGCTGGGGTGGTTCGCCGGTAGGCGCATCGCCACCGATAGTAGGCCATCGCCTTCCTCCGAAGACGCTTTTGCTGGTTCTTCCACTTGGGAGTCACCTGGATCTCTTGTCACACCGCCAGTGGGTAGTGGTACGAAACGGGCCCGCTCCGGTACCTCCACTGCGGTCTCGCTCTTCTCGAGTACATCTCTGCTTGGCTGGGCCTCGGTTCCCACCTCTGCAGTGATACAGGGAACCAGGACAACCTTCTCCTCCATCTCTGCCACCTCCGTTAGGGTTCCCGGAGAAGCACTTCGTGTTGTCTTTAACATAGGCCATGGCTCGACAAGCCACAAGTAGAACGTGCCACATTGAGGGCATCATGCTGTCGTGCTCGGGCCGGTCTGGGTGTCCTGCAGTGTATGCACAGGCACCGGAGATACTCTCAGCCATCAACCTCCACCACCAGAAAGCCTCCTGGAAACTGAAATGGGGTCATATTCAAATCAGCCATCTTTTGCGGGGGGGTTGAACAGTTCAGTTCTGCAGCTCCTTTCTCCTCAATAGTCAGGCAGAAATTAAGTTCCTCACTCTCACTTCCTGTCCCTCCTTTCTCTGGAGAGGACAATTCTGATTGGCTCTTGCCGTGCCCCCTCCCTCTGGTGGAAACAAGAGGAGGGGCAATCTTTCGCTCTGCGTGACATGGCTTCTTCTGTTGGCCAGTCACTGCACAGGTGGGTGGGCTTTCGGCTTTCGCGCCACTCTGCTCTTTTGGCCGGGGATCTGGGTTTGGCGCCAAACCCCTGCACATCTCTCGCCACATTTCTCTTGCAGCCTGCTTGCACACGGCACATGCATGCTCTAGGCTTGGCGGGAGTCACCATTTTGGATCGGCTGCTAACTGCTGGGCCATGAATGACGCTGCTGTCGCCATTTTTAACTCCTTCATGCCCCACAGAGCACATGTATCTGCGGCCGCCATCTTTAGTGAACCCACTGAGCCCACAATAGCCCTACTCTCAGTGTCTACAGTGTAACACGTTCCTAGAAACTGACTGCTCTCTGACTGCTCTCTGCATGCTTTTACCCCTGAGTATGATGTATGGCATACCTCAGGCTAGGCAGAACTCCTTCTCTATGCACCGCACTCGCTGACGGTTCCTGCAAGTACTCTGTGGTGTGCTTTCTAGGTGCTGGCTAGGGTACTGGGCATCTCCTCTGTACTGGGCATCTTCTACTGTTGGCCACTCATAGTGCAGGCTCTGGGCCATGGTCCCTGGACTAGTTAACAGGCTAACCCCCCCAGTTGCCTCACAATATCTGCCTCAAGGGACTAGAAGAAGTGAAGATCATCGGGAAGCGCAAAGTCATGTAAAACAGAAACACATTTCCTGATGGTGCAGTATTGTGATGTAGATAAATAAAAAAAATTTAAAGTGCGGTGTGCTAAGTACTCACAAGTGTATGGTGAGTGTTGTTCCCATAAAGATATCTTTCAGGGACAGCCTGTCTACCCGTGGTAGAGGTGGGTCAGTGTATCTAGGTGGATACTGAGGACCTTAGGTAAAAAATGAGGAAACAGACATAGTGCAGACTGTACGAAATATCTATTAAAATGGTAAGTGGATGTACAATACACTCACAATGTATAAAAGAATAACAAGCATTTAGATCACATATTGGATCTCTGTGCAAAGCAGCTGTGTTAGTCCCCCCTTCGCCTCGGCGTGCGTTTCACTGATGCGTCTCACCCAAACCGGAAACCGGAAGTGACGTCATCTGCGCTTGGCTCTCTGGGGAACTTCGATCCTTTAGTGGTCTTCTCTCATCAGGGTTCACTCTACGCGTTTCTCCGTATAGCGGTTTCATCAGGAGTGTAATCTGACATGTTCTAAGAGACTATTTATAGGCTGTGCTAGAGTCCCATTGGCTTACATTAAGTATGGTAATCAAATAGCATAGCAGCAACAGATTTGTAGTTAACAGCAATTAAGACTCACATCACACATATATGAGTCTTCCAAAATGACATAACAATTACATAAAATTACATAAAAATTAAGTACATATGTTTTAATAAAAACTAAATAGCAAAAATCTAAAAATACATAGATTAAAATATAAAACTTAAATATGAATCGCCTCATTACAGCTAAGATACGCAATTAACCTCTTAATGGACTGAGCTAAATGCAAGTATTTGCTAGTGATAGTAAAATTTGGCATCTAGTGGGAAAGAAGAGAGACATGTTAGAGTCAAAGAAATGGTTTTATATCGAACTCTAGATTTAAGCCTTGAGGATGAATCGTTTTTAGCTCGAACATCCAAAAGGACTCCCTTTTAATTAAATTTAAGTCTCTATTGCCCCCCCTCCAGTGGGGCAACACTTGTTCAATAGCTTTAAATGTAAAGCTAGCAGGATTAGAGCACTATTTCAAGCAGGGGCAGATATGGTCTAACCTGTCGCTTACTATGCCATAGAACGCTTACATTATTGGTATATCATTTGAGTGCGTAACACATGCACTGATACACTAATACTGAGATCAACCTCTAAGTGAGCTCCAATAGACCCATCTCCTATATCTTTTAGGAAGCTATAACATATAGCGCCTTGATCCCGAATATCTATAAGGGATCTCATTACTATATCTACCCACCTTACCTCGGATGGGTTATGAAGGATACAGTCAAGTGCTGTTATAACACACCGTTTAATTACGTTTTAACACCCTATTTTTTATTCTTGGTTATTAATAAAGTATTTAAATTTTACAATTCTACATTTGTTGTGACAGAGTGCTGGAAGACTGGGTCCTTTTTTCTCTCATATGATATAGAGAGTTCACGCTCCCCTGACTATCCCTGATATGCATTTGCGCCCTACTTTCTGCAGTACTCTCATGAAAGGTGCACTTAGCGCTTCCAGCTCTGCTTCGCTGTAAACCTGTCCTGTTTCTACATCTCAGCAGCGCCTCCAACTGTAGCCCTCATATCCCCCCCAGTCGCAGATCGGACCCCCTAGGGTGTATTAAGGTCTGGCTACATGTGTCTACTGTACGTGGTGCATACCTGCTGGCAACAGGAGGGCCTAAGTCTCCCGCGATGGTGTGGGGAGGACAGGAACAGGTTTCTGGGGTTCTTGCCCTCATCGGATCTCAATGGTGCAACGCCTCAACCTCTGTGAAGCCCCAGGGATATGGGGGTGGAACCCTTACAGAGAATTCCCACTCAGGGATGAGAGATTCCAGTCTCAGTCAGGTCTTTGTTTAGCAGCAGCAGCAGCTCTCTTTATTGTTCACACAGCAGAGTAGTAATAGCAACAACAGCAGCATGCTGGTATCAGGTACAGGGTCTTCTCTCCCCAGACTGCACACCCTCAGGATGGTCTGTGGGTGTTCACTGTGTCCCTGCCACCACCCCAAGCCGTGGGCGCTCAGGGTGGGGCTAGCTCTTCCCTCACCCCCTATGCAGGGTGAGAGGTATTGGTCCACTGAAGCTCTATCAGCTCTAATCAGGGCCTGCCTGATCTCCTCCAACACTCCTCCTCACACTAACAGGAACTCTCTCTCAGAACTGACACTCAGACTGACAGGAACTGACACACTAAATAGACTGTGCATTGCCCTTTATGACTTTGGCAGGCCCCTCCCCTATGGTTCTTGCCTTAGACACAGAGTCAGGTGGGCTGTCTCCACCACTCAGGGCAGGGCTTGACGTGGGGGAAACCCATGATAACTACTGGCAGACTGCCCTTAGCAGGGCTTATACCAGTAGGAGGATAGACCTATAGCCCTATTTCTTACCAGGGCTACACATTTGTAAAAAAAAGTCAGCCTGAACTTCAGCTTTAAGCTGTGTACTGCCCTTATGTGTGCTATATATATACAAATTGTAACATTAGCAGCAGAATTTATGATCTAAATCATACACAAATGTGTTCTTTTTTGTATCATTACTGTAGCTGTAAATACTGTAGATTTACTTTTCAATCTTTTTTTTATACAGTACTACAATAGGTATTAGGAAAGGAAGTCACAGAAAATTGTTCTTAATTCACTTGATGACAATATGACAAACATTGTTATTACAGTCTATAATTAAGTTTACAATTGCTGACTTGTTAAGATAGAACTAATTGCTATTACTTCTTTGTTTAAAATTAATTAAACAATTTATCATTATCTTTCAGCTTTCCCTCATCTCTCTTGTGAGTTCCATGCTTGTTTTGGCACACAAATGAAATTTAGGAATGAATGCTTCAATTTTCTCTTCTGTGCAAACATTATTTTGTTCATCAACAGTGGGACTTACAAACTAATTGATTCAACCAGAGCAATTATTTGTCTACTGTACCTGTATGTGACTATGTGTTGTCGTTTTATTTTTTTTAAATATTTAAAACTAAAACAAATGTGTTATGTTGCTTCTGGGAAAAGCCACAAACTTTTTTAGTGGAATTCTTTTCAGACATACATTAGAAATATGTTAAGTGTAAATTAAAGTGTGTTTCCAAAAAGAAAACAAAGTAAAACTTGATTAGAAATATATATAATATACAATCAAGTTGGCATGTGTTCATTGGTAGAGATGGGTAAACCTATCTGAATCTGATCAGTAGATTTTACCAGGCTTTTCAGGCCAAATCCAATCCATACGCAGACATCGGAAGTCAGATTTCATCCACTTTAACCCATTCACATTTATTAAAATCCAATTATACACGATTTATATATTCATCTTTTCCCTTGTTATAATTCCATTTGATAGATTCAGATTCAACCATCATTTGGCAGCTGCAGCTGACACACGTTCACAGGGCTCCAACATGCAATAAAGTACCAGGGAATTGCACTTTGTTTCACGCAGACATGGAACAGTAAGTATGACACTACTATCTATATGTCGTGCACATGCCAAAACATACACTATTTAGCTTGCTGTGGTGTGCCTAAAACTATTTTGTGTACGGATATATACGCAGGAATTCTTTTCAGCAAGCAGATGATATCTCTCAGCTGATGAGTATTACTTTATTATTTTGCTGCCTCCCAATACCAATTTATTGTATTCAAGTTTCATTCTGGACATTACATTATACTCATTTATATATTTTTTTGACCTTTCATTTTTTGTTTCTGGACTTTCTATGGTAATTTGACCAGGATTCTGTGCTCTATGATTTTCTGGATCTTTGCAACATGGACAGTGTGCTTATATTTCATAATCCATCAATTGCACTTTAACATGGCATGACCACTTAGTTGGTATTTGTCCTCATGTAGTTCAGCACAGTTCAGTACTAGTTTAACATTTTGTGACAGTCATTATTTACTTTTGAGGTATAATTTATTTATTTATTGGTAATTGGATTATATTTATATAATTAGGGAATTTATATACACGATTTTTACTTATATATTTCATTTTGTTTATTTATCTGGGGCATCAGTATATACAATATGTACAGAAGGAGAATAGCGGTATCACCATTTTTTACGTGTTTGTCTGTGTATTCTGTTAATTGCCAATAAAGTCCATTTTTGAATTTTCACATACTATTCTTGTCAATTTGAGTGCTTTATAGAGGACCTGCTTTTTTCTCTTTTTGTGTGTCTCATTTGTTACTTGTCCTTCGCACCACCAGAGGCGATTTTTGCCTGATTGCTGGGATATTGATATTATTAGTTTGGTTTGGTAGGGGTGATTTGACTGCAGCACAATCTTGTGTGTTATATATAATATATGTAGCCCCGAGGTAAATTTTCTCTTTCTGGCCCCCCTCCGCGAGTGCCGTGCGGTAGCGGGTGCCGCCGGAGGCCTTGACGGACCCGCCGGCACTTCGCGAGGGTGGGGGCCAGTGCAGGGAGCGGTGCAGGCTGGTTGCCGGGGACGCGATCGGGCCGTCGCTAGGGCCGCGATCGCGTTGCCACCGGCTGGGCGGCTTGCAGAGAGTGCGCCGCCATTACAGGGAGTCTCGCGCATGCGCAGTAGGCGGCAAGCGCAGGGGAGGCCCCAGAGAGATCGCGTGAGAGTAGGGAAGGTAGCAGAGAGGTTGAGGCGGCCATTAGGGGTTCGCGCATGCGCAAGGGAAGCGCGCACGCGGCCCCAATGCATTAGGCAGCCCCTGGGAACTACAATTCCCAGGAGGCTTAGGGAGGCAGAGGTCAGGTGCTCCCTAGTGGCCAATAGGGCTGAAGGAAGCTCAGCCCGGGAAAAGAGATACATTTCCCGGGCTTTGCAACAGTCAGTCAGGGCAGAGCAGAGGAAGGAGTAGGAAGGGTGCAGGGAGCGCGTGGCTCCTGCATCAGGTAAGGGTCCTCCCTAGATTCCCAGGCAGGCCCCAATTCCCGGGTAAAGGGCAGGGGGTAACTGAAGAGGGACGCCTTAGCTAGGGAGGTGACCCTTGAGTGTGGAAGGTGCTGGTTTGGCAGTGTCGCAGCGGAGAGAGCTGTGGGCACTGTCAAAGAGGCACAGTGTGCTAGCAGTGTGTTTGCTGCGGGATCCAGGGGCTGTGTGTGATTGCAGCTGCCTGTGAGTAGTGTCGCTGTATGTGCTGGGCGCAGTGCGTGCAGTGTGTGTGAAGTGTGGATCCCTGCAGGCTGACAGTGTGAGCGGTGTGTCAGCTGCAGGTGCTTTGGGAGTAGCTAGTTAATAGCTAGTAGCAGTTACAGTTAGGACTGGGTAGCTGGGGGAAGGGGGGCAGGTTATGTCCACAGGCCCTAGGAGTTTTCCCCCAAGCCATCCCAGGTTGCGGTTCCTCAGGGACAGGCCCTAGGTTAGGGTTGCTGTCACTCTAGTAGTAGTTAGTGATAGGGATAGCGGCGGTTGCTGTTCCCATGCGGTTGGTGTTGCCGTGATCGGTTGCAGTTCCCGTGAAGCGGTGGGACCCTCGTTGGGGTCCACCGGCAGAGTACCTGGAAAGGATCAGACGGACGTCTGACCCTTTTAGAAGAGAGTTGCGGTCCCGAGCATCGGAGTGCTCGGAAGGTATCTTCAATATTATAAAGTGCACCAACTGGGCCCTAGCTTAACATAGTGACTGCGCAGTCACCCACGACCTTTCGCAGGACTGGCGGGACATTGGGTGTGGGGTGATCACAGGACACTGGGTGGGGAATACCAGACATTGGGCTGAGGTGATGCGGATAGAGCATCCGGTTATGTTATGATGTTATGTACTGTGTTATGTGTTATTAAGTAAAGTGTTAGCTATTGTTTTATATCTACGTGTGTTATGGTATTTCTTATTCAGGGCTATCCTTCCTAACGGGGGATCCTGGGTAAGTGGAGGCGCTGCACCAGGTAACGTTAAGGGTTTCCCCAGGCTCCCAGCTAGCGGAGGCTCAGATCTCCTGGAGCCACACAGGTTATGCAGTACCAGTAGTCCTTTAGAGCAGGTGTGTTGCAGGGAAAGGGACCGGTTAGACCACGAGGGGCCAATGTGAGATTGGGTGGGTCGGCCGGTTCACAAAAAGGGTTACATATATATATATATAATCAAAATATAAATAGACGATACCGTTCTGTGGCTAACGAAATGCTTTTATTTGTGCGAGCTTTCGAGATACACTGATCTTTTCTTCCGGCGATGTTACAATGAATGAAGCAAGCAAAGGGTATACTTAAAAACAGTGTCTCTTGATTGTTATCTGTGCTTTCCCTCCCCCGGTGTGGATGTGATTTATGGCTAGAGGTGTTAATTGGTTACTGAAAGTTAGTGATGTAAGAGTGTGTGTGTGTGTATCTGTGTGAATATAAATGAATGGAGAGCCCACAGTGTATACAGTGCTTTACAAAAGGTGCCATGTCTGTACATACTGTGCTATATGACAGCTATCTCTTACACATACAAATACTCCTTGTTTTTCCATCCCTATACACTTATAGGGACCACATAGTATCTACACACACTATAAGTTATGCTACAATCTCTCACATTTCCACACCTACCCACACCATTAATATTAACTCCAACTCCACACACACCTTTTGTAAAGCACTGTATACACGGTGGGCTCTATATTCATTTATATTCACACAGATACACACACACTCTTACATCACTAACTTTCAGGAACCATTTAACACCTCTAGCCATAAATCATATCCACACACGGGGGAGGGACAAGCACAGATAACATTCCAAGAGACACTGTTTTTAAGTATACCCTTTGCTTGCTTCATTCATTGGAACATCGCTGGAAGAAGAGATCAGTGTATCTCGAAAGCTCACACAAATAAAAGCATTTAGTTAGCCACAGAACGGTATCGTCTATTTATTTTTTGATTATTGAAGCTCGGCTAACAAGGTACTGATACCTCTACATGTGTATATATATATATATATATATATATATATATATATATATATATATATATATATATATATATATATATATATATATATATATATATATATATATATATATATATATATATATATATATATATATATATAATCCAATGCACAGCCGGCACACCATATGCAAGTAAATAAGTTTTGGTGCTTATCCCATAAAGCAATAACAGACCATACGATACCGGTTGCAACACGACATCAAGGGACAGCACGCAGTAAGTAAATCATGAATTTTGTATATTTGATAGAAGACACAAAAACCGACGTTTCGGTCCCCCAGTGGGACCTTTCTCAAGGTGTCCCTTGATGTCGTGTTGCAACCGGTATCGTATGGTCTATATATATATATATATATATATATATATATATATATATATATATATATATATATATATATATATATATATATATATATATTCAAATAACGGGGGGAAAAAGGGGGGGAGGGATGGGGAAAAGAAAACCTCGCATCTACTAGTACAAAATTCATGCTACCATAAGCCAAAGAAAATTTCTTAATTAATTTACATGAATAAGGTTATGGCGGTGCTCACGGGTTGTGAATTATGTGAGTGAAAAAAGAAAGAAAGTAACCCGTATGGGAGCACTCAGGTATGCAGTTAATTAATTAGTTTATTTATTTGACACAATGCAAAAAAGGGATGAATAAACAGTACAAGATTAAAAACACTTAAAAAAGAGGCATGGACCCCTGTCACGAATGTTACCCTTAAACACTGATGAACAACACTAGGGAACGACATACATTGTCAACCCTAAACATGAATAGGATAGTGACTCAAGAAACACTAGGGTAAGTCAAAGTGAATCACAGTGGGTTATTGGGTTCAAAGGCACCTATACAACGCTAAGGATAATATACACTTTACACACCAAAAAATAGACTGATCAAGGTATAAATGACAGTCTCAAAACATCACACATCTGCATGAACAAGCAGTACTATAACCAATACCTACAGCGCATATCATGTGTAGGAAAGGTGGTGTGGTGGAATGAAATCCCTAGGTGTGTAGAGCAATGAGGTAAATGAATAGCATATGTAGGAAAATACCTAATGAACGCCTATTGTATAACCTTGTATATGTTATCAGAGTCCCTATTGAATAAATTAAGGGTCACAGTCCAGAAAGATAATTTGCATGAGTGCTGGGTAGCATAGTTACGTGAGCCATGGGTCAGGGGTCCTGCCTAGCACCCCCACTCCGACGCGTTTCGTCCAGAGACTTTGACTAGGAGTGGTGAGGGAACTAAAGCTGAATACTGTTTATGTAGAGTTTGTTTTCGCGCCAAAAGCGAATGAGGGCGGCAGCAGCTGCAGGTGCTTGAGTGAGTTCCTGCTGATGTGCCATGTCTGCGTGTCAGACTGGCACGCATGATGTCAGCTCAAATGGTATGCGCATGCGCAGTATGTAGGTATTAAGTCCTACATGTATATCTATTGCGCATGTGCAGAATGTGAGATCCTGAGATTTACGCCTAATATAGTGGTGTACAGAGCGTCACGACACTCTAGTAGTGCGTGTCAGCTTGAACCGCACACCGCGCATGCGCGCTAAGTGTGTCTATTGATTCATGCGATTCTGCACGGTGGCGCTCATAAAAATAACTGTAGTAGCGGTAATGAGTGCCCATTATCACATATATACAGGGTATTGAGGGGATTGATGTGGTAAATGTCCACTAGTAGTAAAAAGAGCGGCAAGCATGATTCAAAACGAATCTGAGGAGTGCCACACAGAAAAACTCATGTATGGGAGATGCAACAGTGCTCCCTAATGGAGTGGAGGCATGTTGAGTACATGTTGTTATATCACAGTGAGCTGTATACCCTCAGTATTTGGACCAAATAACATAACAAATCCAACATTTTGCAATGCAGAAGAGAATTGAAAAACATGTACAGCATGTATCAATGTGGTCACAATATGACAAAGTCCAGTGAATTGTAAATAAATCCATGGTATCCAACTTTTTATCCCCATGATTCCAGGGATGTGCCAGGTATGTTTAGTCCATTTATGTCCAAAATATGAGATGTTTTTGTATCCACAGGTTACGGTGAACACATGGTGGTAGATTCCTTTCAAATGAATACAATGACTTATAATGTCTCTCTGTTATATTAGTCCGTGGATGTTGTCCATTGTTCTGTTGTGAATGGATCATATGGAGACCTTTTTACTCAGGCATGGGAAATCGGGACGATCCATTCCAAATTCCATGGTTGTTATGGCTTATGGTCAGGGAAATCTCTAGCTTGAGCCTCGCAATATCATGCAGTATCTAAAAGGTTAGACAAAATACATGCAGTAAGTGCACTCACAACAGAACAATGGACAACATCCACGGACTAATATAACAGAGAGACATTATAAGTCATTGTATTCATATATACTGTTAAAAAAATGGGACACTTTTTATTTTTTGCCTTATCTTGCAGAAAAATCTAATTTTCATAAAAATATGAGTACTTATCGGTATGCCAAACTAAATTATAACATTTAAGAATTATTTGATCATCTAATAAATATTCTTTGAATTGGTAATGACATGATGACCTCATAAAGTGCATAGTTATAAAATGGTGTTTAGCGAAAAAGATAAACACAGTATAAAAGCTGTTGAGACAGAGCCAGAATTATGGTATAAAACGCTTACTAAAAAAAAGGCTCCTGATAAAGGATGGTCGCTAAAAAAATAATTTTAATCATTCAGGAGTGGGAGCAGCAGGATCAACACGTTAACAATTATGCAATCAGACAGTGGCAATCTCATCTTTGGGCTTGTACAGTATTTCAGCAGAAGGAGGAAATTTTGAACAAACTTTCAATTTAATCTTTATAACAATCATAGTGTTTCAGATTAGCTTACAACAGTTTAACACATTTATGAGCTAAGAAGGAAAACTCCTATGTTTTGTTTAATGAACATGAACCTACAGCACAACAGTGTATCAGCTACTTGTTGATATAAGACAGTGACATCAATTTAGTTAACATCAGTTAACAGTTAACATCAGTTTGAATTGTTAAAGACTTTCCTTGCATTTTCAGTTGCTATGTGTTATTTCAGATGAGTTTACGAATTTCAGTAGAATGTCTTCTCCTCTTTCTATCACCATAATCAGTTGCTTGTCTCTCCACAGCCATCACCAGTAGTGCCAATCCCATCACAGTAAAGACTGAGACTGAGAACAGAGGAGGGGTCATGGACTGAGAGTGGAAGGCTTTCATCTGGACATTGCTTAGAATAGACTGCCTATTCTATTAGAAAAACAGTTACTTGGGGTGCAATGTAATTGAGGCAAGAGACACCATACTGGAGGACAATATGTTGATGTTTCATCCCACACTGTATGAGTTTCATCCCACACTGTATGAGGCAAATTTGGGAGAGGGACACAAAGGGTCTGCCTCCTCCATCATCCTTTTCAACATCCCCCAGGTACTTAAAGTAGCTATTATGTGGTGTCAATAAGTGGAAAAATTCTAAAATGATAGAGTGGTGTTAAGGGAGTTTGGGTTGGTTGGCATTAGTGAAGTGCCAGGCTGACACTGTTCATCATCTGATCTGAGCTCCTCCAGGATCTTTCACTCTCATTACCTGAAATGTGGTCTGCCAGTATCAGTTATCTTGATTCAGCCAGGCTCCCATCCCAACCCACTCATAACATTACTTATTACATTGTAACACAGAAAATGATTTTCCATAGGAATCAATCACAATAATAATGCAGAATATCACAGAATATCCCACAATAATTGTGTTGCTTACCGTATGTTGGTATACATTGGCCAGAAGTCACAGGTGGTACTGATTGGGAGAGATGGACAATGGACAACTGGAAACTTTTGTTGGTGGAGTGGTTGTGGGATTGGCTAAGGTACAAGGTGGGGGCTGGAATGGCACCAGTGTGGTGGCAGTCTAGCAGCTCAGTCAGTCAGCTCCGCAACTGTACACAGTCAGCATATAAGAAAATGTCATTTGGAAACACATCTGTGTTCTGTCTTGTAATTTTATCTGCTTCCTCTTCCAGAGCAGGTGACATGTAGATTGACATAATGAAGTCTTGTGAAATAAGAAGTTGACAAAATGAATATACTATTTGCAGATGCGAATAGCTGGACTTCAAAACAAATACAGCCCTTGAACCAGTTATAGATATCCATTAAATGAAAAGCCAAATGTAAACACTTTATTTAAAACATTTACGCTTAGAGTTTTTCATTTAAAATCCATTGGTATTTTTTTAAAGAAGTTTATTAACAACATCTCCTGGAAGATTGTATTTTTAATATGATCAATGCCAATTTTCAACAATTATGGCTGTAATCGTTGATATTGATGTGGAATGTAAGAGCGGAATCCAATTAGTTTTTATACAATTGATGTGTTCTAATATGCGTTTTGACAATGTCTAATGGTTTTCTGGCATATTTAGGGCCTGAGATGCACATGCCTAAATATTGACTCCTGTTGTCTTGCAATTAAAAAAATGCTGTATCTTGAAAGATTTTTCTGAGCCTGTGAAAACTTTGATCAATATTTACAGGCTTTGCAATCATTACAGTACATCTGAATGACCCAACCAGTTGCATTAGAAGCCAGTTGAAAATGGCTATGGACCAAAATGTCCTTTAAATTGTGTGATCTTCTAATTGTTGTCACTGGTCTTAGCCATAGGAACAATTCCAGGTCTTTGTCCTCAAGACGTAAAGATATAGAAAGACTTGTCCTTGGCACCGTAGATGAACAAGCAAAAGTCAGCGGCATCAGGGACAGTGTCTGCTGACAGCGGTTCATGCTTCTGAATGCGACCCCCACAAAGTTAATCCTTGGATGCCATGACAACGTGTAATAGTGGCATTGGAGACAGTTAGGCTTAGTTCATCTTTATATTGCAATGTTCGAATAATATGTTTTTTATTTGTGACCATTGTTGGTTGTAGGTACCCATGATCTTAATTATTTTAGTTTCTTGTGGAATGAACTTGTCAGCTAAAACGGATGTCCTGTCAGATTCAGTGCTCTTTGATATGCCCTTTTAGGACCTTTGGTCCATAATTACAATTCTTAATATATGTTGACATCACAGTACATATGCCACCTCCCCAAATACAGATTATAATACATAGGGGCACTTGCTGTGCCCATCACCCTTTGCACCTTATTTGATGGTAATATTTGCCATTGAAGGCAAAGGGGCCGATTCACTAAGCTTCGTTAAGTGGCTTTAAGAGCGCAAAGTACCCTTTAAGACCGATAAGGCTGCAGTGAGATCCACTAAGCAGTGATAACTGCGCTTTATCACTCTTAAAAGGGCTTTTTTCAGCCCTTGGCGCAAAATGCGCACAATCAGGCTATTGCGCTGCTTTTTGCCAGTACAGGAGATTCACTAAGCACCGCTAAGTGAATCGGCCTTTAAAAACGTGCGCAAAAGGAGCTTGACTTAGCAAATAATTCTTTGTTTACCTTTTTGCAGGCACACCATCCATACAACAGGCCCGCTGGAGTGCCCGGGTGATCCCCGAGGGACTACGGGGGTCCGCGGGTGTCTGGAGGTCCCCGCAGGGGTGTCCGGCGGTCCCTGCGGGCATCCGTAGGCATCCGGGGGTCCCGCGGCCATCAACGGGCCTACGGTACCAATGGTGTGCCCCCAAAAAATAAACAATACTCTAAAAAAATACCTCCGCCCCTTAACACATAAACTACAGTAATGGGCAAAATTACTATTATCCACATATGGATAATAATGCATTTGTCTATTAAATATACATTAATCACAATAAATAAAATAAATACATTTTGTACTCACCCTTGTCCGGCACCCACGATGAAGGCCATCCTCATCTTCCTCACCGTCCATACACTGGGGTGCTGAAAAATATACACAAGAAGAAAAAGAGCCAAACTAATGTCCCCTAACCCCTTAATGACCTTACCGGTTATTAACCGCTACAGTCATTAAGGGGTTAAGCCACCCTGACCCGATACCCACCCTTCACCCATTTATTTGTACAGTGGCTTCATCATGTATATATATCTATATATATATTTTATAATATATATATATATATATATATATGCAAATAAAACTGTATGCTCATCTGCATGTCTTAGGCAGGTCTGCAACCCCGCCTTTCCCCATTATCACCCAGCATACAGCACTTCCACTGCAGCAAGGGATTCTGGGAAATGACATGCAAATGAGCACACAGTGTCAATTTTTGCCTCAAAAACCATTTTTAACATGGTTCCCTATAGGCTTAAGCTTGCTGCATGGTCACAGCTTTGAGCACAGCCAGGGTTAAGGTGCATACCCAGAAAACCACCCACAGACAGCTGTTTCGACCTTGATGGGTCTCATCAGTTTGGGGTTGATTTTAACTGGATATGCATAAGAGGCTATGGGATAGGCTATACCATAATACTGAGTTAAGTTATGGTGAGTAAAAAAAGTGACAAAAACCCTCCACAGGAAAGCAAATATGCAAATACAACTGTATGCTCATCTGCATGTCTTAGGCAGGTCTGCAACCCCGCCTTTCCCCATTATCACCCAGCATACAGCACTTCCACTGCAGCAAGGGATTCTGGGAAATGACATGCAAATGAGCACACAGTGTCACTTTTTGCCTCAAAAACCATTTTTAACATGGTTCCCTATAGGCTTAAGCTTGCTGCATGGTCACAGCTTTGAGCACAGTATATATATATATATATTTATATATATATATATATATATATGTATATATATATATATATATATATATATATATATATATATATATATATATATATATATATATATATATATATACAGCTGAACCCCATTATAGCGCAATCCGTTATAACGCGAATTCGGTTATAACGCGGTTTTCACGTGGCTCCCGTTTAAAAAAAATAAAAAAAAACACACTGCACACACTCTCACTGCACACACTCTCACTGCACACACTCTCACTGCACACACTCTCACTGCACACTGCACACTGCACACACTCCCAGCACTCACTGCACACACTCTACACTGCACACACTCTACACTGCACACACTCTACACTGCACACACTCTACACTGCACACACTCTATACTACACACACTGCACACCCTCTCACAGCACATTGCTCACAGCACACTGCATACAGCACACTGCATACAGCACACTGCACACAGCACACTGCACACACTCTCACTGCACACACTCTCACTGCACACCCTCTCACTGCACCACTGCACACACTCTCACTGCTCACACTCTCACTGCACATTGCACACTGCACACTGCACACTGCACACACCACACACACCACACACCACACTGCACACACTCCCAGCACTCACTGCACACTGCCTCACTGCACACTGCTCACAGCACACAGCACTCACAGCACACTCTCACAGCACACAGCTCTCACAGCACACAGCTCTCACAGCACACAGCACTCACAGTACACTCTCACAGCACACAGCACTCACAGCACACTCACAGCACACAGCTCTCACAGCACACAGCACTCACAGCACACTCACAGCACACAGCTCTCACAGCACACAGCACTCACAGCACACTCTCACAGTGCTCACAACACACTCTCACAGCACTCACAGCACTCACAGCACACTACACCACACCTCCCACTCCCCCTCCCTACCTTTGGTGTCGGCTGCTGAGATCGGAGCGGAGCTGGCATCAGGAGGAGGGGGGGTGTCGGGAGGACGGGGGGTGAGTGAGGAGCAGGCTTGGACTCGGACAGCCGCGTGGGCTATGCCGCAGAGAGCCAGTAGGTGTGGGGGCATGGGGGGGAGGAAATGGATGCTGGTGGTGGGAGGTAAGGAGCAGGTTGTGGCTGGACTCGCCATTGCTAGGGGACGTGTAGGGCTTATGGCCACCTCTTCCTTCCTTCTCTCCTCACTCCCTCCCTCCCTCCAGATAAGGCGCACGGCGGCCATTTTTTTAAAATTAGCGCGACCCCAGTTCTAGCGCGGTCGGATCGGGTGGCCCCCGAGGACCGTGCTATAACGGGGTTTAGCTGTATATATATATATATATATATTTATTGTATATGCATGATTAACCAATATACAAATAAATACTGTACATGGCCAAATACAAATCTCTCCCAATATCAAACAGCCCCATCAAAATCAATATCTAAGAAATCCAAATACAAACACTCAATTTGACAATCTGTACATGATACAATTAATATGTGCATCATGTATACGATGCCAACCAATGCTCCAAATCAAATACACTATTCCAAACAAGATACAAATACAATCATTAAAGAAAAACAAAGCATCTCAACACAATTAAATTACCAGTAATTAATCCAATCTCCAATCAATTACAATCCAAATCAATTACACACTTCAAATCCTACAAACAAACCATTGTGGAAAATAATCTGTCAAAGTAACCATCACACTAAATCTATCTTCCAAAAATAAGCCAATGAAATAATCTATAGCAAACAGCCTTTAAATAAACATTTGAAAAATGAAATGTACATTAGAAACACATTTTTACACAAAGCAGCAAATTGCAATTCCAAAAAACATCAAAACAAGGCAAGCCAACAAGTTTTTATTATACCTGTCTGTATGTCCATCTATAGTTTACAGACATAAATACAGGTGCAATAAAAGAGCATCAAAAACAATTGAATCACATTAAAAATCAACATACAATACAACCACTGACTTGTCCTGTACGTATGTATATCCATAGTGACATACATAAATTCAGGGCAAATAAATGGACATAAAAAAAAAATTGATGTCATGAAAAAAATGCCAAAAAACCTGTAAAACACAAATTTGCAGCCTAAGGTTACCCACAATGTAGGTTATCTTGTCAACCTACACATATAACACGTGAAAAATAGAAAGGATACCTGGCGCTTAAAAAACAAAAATGTGCATAGAGTGCAGTTCTTGAAAAGTCCAAATAATAGTCCCCACCAATGAACCAGATGGCTGTTAGTTTCGAATGTTCCCCCTAAAAAGGGTTAAAGACAAAAACACACAAACTGCGCAGTATGTCTGGATGGGTAAAACAGAGACAATGTGAACATTGTGTAAGCACCTACTTACAAGATTTCTCTTGTTTCTTTCAATTGAGAGGATCTGTGCTTTAACCTCTTCTTCCCTGCTGTAGTCACGAATCCCACGTGAATTTTCTCAATCTTCTTCCTCTTTAATCTCTCCCAAATTGGATGGTGGATGGTATAGAGGGGGAGAGAATACAGCAGGATAGTGTAGATGGTATAAAACAATTTATTAAAAACATAAAAAACAGCCAAATGTAAACTCACATGTGGATGTATTACAAAAACAGTATTAGGATGCCGTCCGCTACTTTGTTCAGAAGTCCCTTTAGCCGCAGCTCAGACAGGGTCTCAATGTCCATAACGGGGCTTATATCTCCTGAAGTAGGGGGTCCCCGAACCTGAAACCAATGCGGTTCAGCTCAGGAGACCCCCTGCTCATGTACACTGGTATTAAAAATCATATTTGTACAGCATGATCGCCTGTAAGAGCCGTGCATTGAGACGCAGCGTCTCCATGCAGTTCTTACAGGCTGCTTTGTTTATAATAGTTATCGTGCTATCTAACTTTAAGCACGATATCAGGGGGGGAAAGAAGATGATCGCGTGATATGACCCTTTTGGGCAAGACAGGCCGAAAACGCGCCAAACAGCCTTAGTGAATAGCGCTTATGGCTTCACCCTTTTTCGCCCGAGCGATGTAACCCATTTCAGCGCTACTTAACGTAGCTTAGTGAATTGGCCCCAAAGTATTATAACACATTCTAGAACTTGACAAATTAAATAATAATAATAGCATGTTCTTGTATAGCGCTGCTAGTTTTACGTAGCACTTTACAGAGACATTTTGCAGGCACATGTCCCAGCCTGGGTGCTTACAATCTATTTTTTGGTGCCTGAGGCACAGGGAGATAAAGTGACTTGCCCAAGGTCACAAGGAGCTGACACCAGCTGCTTCAAACTCAGTGCCAATCAGTGTCTTTACTCACTGAGCCACTCCTCCCTAATCAGTAAGATGGTTTATTGATCTAAAAAGTGTAGACAGGCATTGATATTTACAGATGCAGCCACGAGTATTAGAACTCTTGCCTTGGAAATTCTGGGGCAGTCTCACAGTAAATGCCTCAACATTGCCTCTACATTTCTGTGAGATTCTTAATGGCCCATCGTATTAACACAGCAGGGTCCCTGCAGTCCCATTCAGTTTGAATGGGACTGCAGGGACCCCCGCTGTATTATTCCTATAGGCCATTAAGAATCTCACAGAAATGTTGAGGCAATGTTGAGGCATTTACTGTGAGACTGCTCCAGAATCTCCCAGAATTTCCCAGGTACAAGTTTTCTACTACTCGTGGCTGCATCTGTATGGATGATACTGGTATATAATTTCAAGGTCGATGCTTGCTAAAACATCTCATTATTTACAGTGATGCCTTCCAATATCTTTAGAGTGTCCTTAGCGTCACAGAGGACAGGCTAACCACAAGGTCTCTAAGAACCTCATCTACATAAAAACTTGTTTGTTCTGTGTGGCTCCAAATTCCTGCTAATAGGCCTACCCTGTGGGCATAATTTATTCTTATGGATCTTAGGGATGCTATAACAAATAAGTGCTTTAATGGCAATATTTTGAAATTGTATTTTGTCAATTACTTTATTGTTCTGTCTTTGGAAATTATTTAATTTCTAAATGCTGTAGGATCATTATAAGGATCTTTATTTATCTGTTTAAAGCTCCACAGGTTCCTCTTAAGTTAATGGTAAAAACGGAACAAGAGGCTTGGTCCCTGTTAGATTGAAGCACGGATCGGCAGCATAGGGGGAGTGGCTTTACCGAATGAGAGTTGCCCTATGAGAGCCATGCACAGCGCTCACTCTCCAATAGTGACACCACACTTAAAAAAAGACATCTTAATATATAAAATCGAAAGGTTGGTATTAGCTGCGGTGAATCTGATTGGTCCTCAGCCTCTGGCCAATCAGATTGGTGGCTCTATGACGTCACCCGGCTCTATGACGTCACCCAACTCTCTCTCTCTCTCCCCCTCTCCCTCCCCCCCACCGGCTCCCGGACAGAAGGGAAGCGCGGCGCGGCCCTCCTGCCCCAGCCGCCAACGCTCACTTCCTTCCCTCCCCGGCGGGGGGACAGGCATGGGGCAGGCAGCCTCCGGAAGGACCCCCTTCCTCCTGCAGCTGCCCCCGGTAAGATGGCGGCGCACAGCGGACAGGCGGGGGGAGGTACTCAGTCAGGAGAGAGGGGGAGGGAGTTAGTCAGGAGTGAGGGGGGGAGGGAGTCAGGAGAGAGGGGGGGAGAGGGAGTCAGGAGAAAGGGAGTCAGGGAGAGGGAGTCAGGAGAGAGGAGGGGGAGAGAGGGAGTCAGGAGAGAGGGGCGGGGAGGGAGTCAGGAGAGAAGGGGGGAAGCCTGAACAGCTGTGAAGAGGGGGGGGAAGGGAGTTGAGAGGGAGGATGGGGGAGGCAGAACATTACATCACGGGCAACGCCGGGTATATCAGCTAGTAATGAATAAAAACATATAATTGAGTAAACAACACCAAGTCCATCCTGAAGCCAAAATGAGTCCCTGAAAACCACACAAGGAAATATCACATAGTCTGGGCAGACTGCTAGCATTGAGAATGGTAAGCAGAGGTCTAATCTAGTATTGAAGGAGTAAAGTATCTAATAGAGTGAATACTCATGAAAGGAGAATTATTACCCATGATGCAATACAGGACATCAATAAAATTACCAAACTCATACTGCAAAGAGAAAAAAGGGATAAAAAGGTATAACAAAATAACACCATGTGTGTGGAATGGACCCAGAAAAAAGGACTAACAGAGCATATAATAAAAGAAAAATGCACTAAAAAGCAAAAAGGATATACAGTACATAAAGAAATAAGATGAAAAAACAAAAAAGAAAATGAAAGATACACTAGAGTGGGTACAGTACAGTTCTGTAACAAGTGACATTACACTTCTAAGAACAACATTATTGCATTATATTACAGTAAAACACTTTACCTGAAACATCCAGAGGTCCAGCCCAATTCGTCTCATCACCCTGATGCTGTTCTCAGATATTGTCAGGTTATGACTCTTCTCGAGAACTGCCTTAACTGCTGCTGTGGACTGTTCACCATTTGCATCGATGATCTCATCCACCAGATGCTTTGCCTCCCTACAGTTTAAAAAAATGAGAACGGTGAAAAGTGTACTGTACATACTGTACTGTAGCTATTAAAAAAGGGCATGGCAGAATCATTTAAACTATACTTGAGACATCTTTTAGAGTTTTTTTAAAAAATGTTTTCTAATTTAACAGTTTTTAGGCCCAAAAACTAATTTAAAAAATAAGATGGATAAAATCTTCTCATTAGAAATCCAGGTGTTCAAATCGATTTCTATCACTACAAAATATTAGAAGCATACTGTAAGTGTATACAGTACAGTAATTACTCTGGTGTGACTGGGTGAATCCTCTTTCCACTTTTAGTCTGTCCATGGGCTAACTTGATGCCCAATTGGACCTTGTCGAATACGTCCTGAAAGGAAGAGCAGATACTGGGTAGTTCGGGTGTCTGCTCAGATGGCACCGAAGCGTCAATGAGCATTTGGGAAGGATTGGAACAGTTCTTTAGGCATCATGAAATCCAATGGACAAGCCGAGACTCCGCCCAGTCCAAGAAAAGATAATGAAGTTGGAGCCATGGTAATCCTAGAATTACGGAACTATTAGGACAATGGATTGTGTCCAATTGGATCTTTTACGAATGGTCCGCACCTGTCTCCAACCTAGCGGAACCATATCCAAGGAAATGAACGCTGGTTGTAAGGGTCTGCCATCTATTGCTTCCAAAGTTACAGGATATTTTTTCTGTACGAATGGGATACCATGTTTCAATGAAAAAATTTGGTCGATGAAATAGACGCCTGACCCGGAGTCCAGAAAGGCCTGTGTCGTGCCCGCAAAGGATTTCCTGGACAATTTGATAGACAGCATCAACCCTGAAGGTAAACTAGAGGGGGAAGTATGTTGTGTTCCCAGTGTGATTCTCCCTTTTCTCACTGGGATTTTGGCATTTACTGCCTTATTGGGACAAAGAAGAGCCTGATGCCCGGTGATACCGAAATACATACAGTTACCAGAGCTGCGTTTGTGCTGCTTCTCGCTAGTTGATAGGCTAGCACCCCCGAGTTGCGTTGCCTCCTCTTAATCCAGGAAACAGTCAGTAATGAAAGCTGGTGAAAAAGTATGAAGGGATCATGTACCTCCTTTACGCCGAATCTTCCCGGCTCATCTCCCCTGTAGGCGCTGTTCCATGCAAATACATACGTGATGAGATCCTCTAAACCTGCAGGGCGTTCCAGCATGGCAAGTTCATCCCTGAAGTCCTCCATAAGACCTTGCCAAAATACTGCTACCGGTGCTTCGTCGTTCCAACCGGTTTCTGTGGCGAGGATTCAGAATTCCCCTGCCTAGCGGGCCACAGTTCGACTGTCCTGAGAAATATGTAGGAGAGAGTAAGAAGATGTTACCCTACGTCCAGGAGTGTCAAAGACCCTTCAGAACTCCTGGGAGAAGATAGATATGTCGCTGGTCAGGTCCGATCTTTAATCCCAGATAGAAGATGCCCATGTCAAAGCGTCGTTGGTTTACAGGGACATGATGTATGTGACTTTTGAACGCTGAGACACAAAACACTGGTTTAGAAACCCCCGACAAATGAGGGGATCTCCACCATAGCGATTCAGCGTAGGGAGTCCTGGTTCAGCTGTGACGTGGGCAGAACTCAGTGTCTGGACAGCCGCTGCTGGGGCATTAGGATTGAACACTGAACGCTGTAGTTGGTCATTGGTGGATTGCACCTAATCCATACATTTGTCATTCTGAAATTTGTACTGTTGCAGATCAGTGGTCAAGTTGGCATGCAGGGTCAAATCTCGACCCACCTCAGCAAGGTCCATGTTTTCTGGGCTGAGCATACTGTAACAGGTACTCGCCGCAAACTGGACTGAACTGCGAGGCCGAGGTGGGGATATAGAGTCACCGAACTGAAGCCGCAGGGTTGCGTCTGGAATCTATATGCCTAGTCATGGGTAGCCAGGTCAGGGTTGGAGAGGTGAGAGTAGTAGGGGTCACGTAGACGAGGTCGAGGGTAGTAGAAGTTAGCGTAGTAGGCATCCAAGCCGAGGTTGAGGGAAGGAGACAGTAAGGTAGTAGGTAAATCCGTGGCAAGGGTCCAGGTGAGCTGCAAGGAAAGATAACGCACAGCAAGGCAAGGTAGGAGAAGGGATAACAGAGTGCTTTCGACCAGCACAACATCACATGGTACAAACTGTTATGCTCAGCCAAATTGCAGGTGCAAAGGGTGTTTCATCCAACCCAGGAACTGCTGGTAAGCAGAGGATGAAAGTGAAACCAGAGGGCTGATTTGTTGCTATGTAGAGTGCACACAGAAGTAGCTGATGAGGAAGCCTGCAGCAAGTCAGAATCAAACTCTGGATCAGTGCTTGCACCCGATCCTCACACATAGCAATACAGAGACAGAATGGAGGCCAATTTGGATCTTATTTTGGAGAGAATGGAGAGAATAGAGAAGGACATGGGTACTCGAATCGACAAGATTGAGATAGACATCGGGGGTCTCTATTTTTGGTTGGTGTCCCTGACCCTGTATGTCTGACGCGGGAACAGGAGGGCGACCTGGAGGCACCTATTCCTCCCCTGGAGGAACCACATACACTCTCTCTATCACCAGAATTGTCTGCATGCCACCAGCACCATCACACCACTGGAGGCCCCTGCCCAATCTCTCAGTCTCCATAATATACCCTGGAGTTGTAGCCGGTGACAACCCGGTGAGAGCACAGGTAAGATAGGATTAAAGCATTTCCCAGATCATCTTTCCTCACCCGCTGACAGAAGCACATCTGCTGCACCCCATGCTGCACCCAGGAGTGTACCCATGCAAAAGCAACCGGTGACGCGACTGAGTCTGCTCTCAGACATCACGCTGAACGACCTCCCACAGGATACCCGGGAGCGATACATTAACAGAAGCTCAGGAAAGGTGCACAAATTAGCCATACTAGTTTTTAAACCTCATGTCAGTTATGAGCTGTACACTAAGTGGTGCCAATATGTAAATTATTATGGCATCAGGGGTAAGAAGTGGCTTGAAGAAAATGTACGGGGAACTATTCTGGATGAGGTCAACCATACTTTCCACATGAATCAGCTTGTTTTCAAAGCCGTGAAAGACAGCATCAACGCCCTTTTCAGGCATAAAACAGCTCCAAGGTCTATGGAGAGGACTACATGTTTAATTAATTTAAAAATGCGCCGGAAATATATATAAAATAATAAAAAAGTTGTGTTTTATAAAGTTTTCATTGTTTAATGCTTCTTTTCTGTTTTGCATGTTTGGAGCTGAAGGAAGCCAAGGCACAGGAAACACCCCCATCGGTGCAGGGAATGCATCCATCAATACTGCTAGGTAATGTACAGTACTGTACTCCATGCCGTATTTTTTCCTCCCGAACCCAAAAAAACTCAGGAATTCAAATTGTAGTCATTGTTTAATTATTATTTCTGTTTTGTTTGTTTGAAGCCGGGCAAAGACAACGTACAGGAAGCACCTCCATTGGTGCAGGAAACGCATCCATCAATACTGCCAGGTAATGTACAGTACTGTACTGTGCTTAAATCCATGCATGCCATGTCCTTTCTTCCCAAAGCAAAATAAACCCCAGGATTTCATAATGTATGGTGCGATTATTAATATTGAATATTGTCTCTTTCTTTATGGACCAAGACGTCCAAGAAGAGACAGCCAGTTCGAAGAAGAAAAATAAAAGAACATTGTAAATTTTGAAGAAGAGACAACTTTGTATTTTTGTATTATTCATTTTTACTTTATTAGTGTGTGCAAATAAAACAATTCATTCTTTAAAAATACTTTTTGGTGTGTTCATGTTTTTACTCTTTAGGTTTCAATTAAATACACTTACAGTAGTATTGTACATAAAGTACTAATGTTATTTAAATATATATATTTAAATTTAAATATATATATATATATAAATCTAGAAAATAAGTTATAGTTACAGTACAGTACTTCCCTGTAAGGATTAAGGGTATCTTCCCAAGGACAAATACTGTACTGTACCTCCATCCCATCTACCATCATAATCATGGCTAATAGTGCTTTTGCCCATTTGTGTTGAAAAAATATATATACGCATTAAAATAAAATGTGCATTACAATACACAGTAGGCAATAAACCCATTGAGTGTCACTGTGGTAATCTACAGTATGCCACCCATGGGGGCACAGATAACCACATTGGCAGTGAATGAGCAACCTAAACACAAAACATACAGTACAGTTAAAGAAATGCTATCACACGCATAACAGTCCCCATATTCGTGCAAGAAAGACACCTTGCCACACTTGTCAGGTAATATAGAGTACTGTAATTCATGCAACTACTGTATGAGACAGTAATTTTATATTCAACCAGGTTCCACAGTGACACGCATGTGCAGAAATGCAATGACACGCATAAATTATGTGTTTCGACCAGGTTCCATAGTGACACACACGTGCAGAAATACTAAGATACGCATATACTTTTCAAACATGTTCCACCGGGACAGGCATGCGCAGATATACTGTAACAAGCATCCTGTCTGCGTTTCAACAATTCTTCGCAGCAAGACTCATGCATAGCACACTACTACTGTACAGTATGTGCGATTATTAATATTGAATATTGTTTCTTTCTTTACAGACCAAGACGTCCAAGAAGAGATGGCCTGTTTGAAGAAGAAAAATAAAAGAACATTGTAAATTTGGAAAAAGAGGTGACTTTGTATTTTTGTATTATTAATTTTATCTTGATTTTGGTATGCAAATAAAACAATTATTTCTTTAAAATAACTTTTTGATGTGTTCATGTTTTTAATCTTTAGATTTCAATTAAATACACTTGAAGTACATACAGTACAGCACTAAAAATCTGTGTGATATCGGAACGTGCACACATGAACGGGACTAAGTGACAGGTTGCATTGCAATTACATTGTTAAGACACAATAACTCAGGATCGCCCCTTGAGTTTCTGGCTGGTATTCCAGACAACCCTACATTTCAATTTCTGCACTCTTTCAGACCACAGTAAAACTACAGCTAACTCTCATTAAAATGACAGATTTCTCACAGCATGGATAGGCACGGATTAGGTTGCTGTGCAGCAAGTGGTCGACAAACAGCAATTGCAGATATATATATATATATATATATATATATATATAAAACAAACAAGAAAGTAGCGCCACTAATAACGTGGTTGATATGCTATAGTGTGAACATGTGAAATGTATGTATAATATAAATTAATGAATAAAGTGATAATCACCAAAATATATGAATGTGCAAATATATAACTAGTGATCACAAAATGACTTAATAAAACAACCAATGAAGGAAAAAATAAAATAAAACACAATAGTATTACATATAAAAATGATTAAAAATATAGAAACAGTCCCAATAAAAAGCCCAAAGGATATATAGAGTAGAATCCAATAGAAGGGGAACTTCAGGCTGCTCTCAAATGGATGAACCACATCCAGTGGAACCTGTAGAAAAGAAAAGAGGAGAGAGTGCACGCCCCATAGCGTAAAATTGTAACAATTTATTGGGGGGGTGGGAGAGGGGAAGGGATAAGAATCGCACTCACAAGATGTCAAATATAAAAGCACGATTGTGAATTAATATCACCGCCAAGCTGAAAAATCAATGCAGTCCAGGGATAGGGTCCACCGGAAAGATGATACTACGTGCTTGTAGTCAGTCAGAATCGTAAACCACCTGGTGTAGCCTTTCCGTGGGTTTTCTGCTGCTCGGCTTGGTGTCTCACTCAATGCAGAGGAACAGAAGGTCTGTGCAAACAACCTGCGCGACCCGACCAGATCGCGCACTTCCGTATTGTCGCAGTGTCGTGACGTAGTAACGTAGTGATGTCCCTGACGCGTTTCATCGCAACAGCGACTTTCTCAACCTGGTCGGGTTCTCGCAGGTTGTTTGCACAGACCTTCTCCTGTGGTATAGCCTTGTGTGTTATGTGCTAATAAAGTTTTCGTATTCATCCGGAAGCAGCTTGGATTCTTGTCATGCGCAGTTGAGCCGGTACCTCTTTCTCTCCATGTATCTTTTTGAGATGGGAGCTAAGTGCTTACTGCGCATGACTCACCCAACCCCCCCCCCTCTTCACAGAGTCGTTCATTTTCTTAATCTTGACATTGTGTTCTTAATCCGTCCATAGCCGAGCTACAAAGCCTCACTGCGCCTGCATGTAATCCTTTTTGAGATGGGAGCTAACTGCTTACTGCGCATGACTCACCCAACCCCCCCTCTCCACAGAGTCGTTCATTTTCTGAATCTTGACATTGTGTTGTTAATCCCGGTCCATACGCTCGATCTACAAAGCCTCACGCTCTGCGTAATTCTCTTGATATGGAACTTGAGGCTTGTTTACGGCAACGCTTGAATATGCCCCCCTCCACCCGCACACCTCTTCCTGTGTAATCCCTTCGGATGCTAAGGAGCTAGTTAATTCCTGCTCATGCGCCTGTAACTTCACCCACCACTGCTTGCTTGAGTGCCCCCCAAATTATTTTTAATTATGATTTTTTAACTGTTATTTTATCCACAAAGAACACCTACAAGCTCATATTGAACCCCCAAAATACCCACAACATATACATAAGCATATAAGTTTCACAGAGGAGTGCTACTGAGCATGGCAATATATATTAAAACCAGAGACATAACATAAAACACAGACAAAGCTCAGTGCACATCCAGAAAAACTTATATACGGTACAATGCCTAAATATACATGTATAAATAACTAATAAATAAAATGGTCTTTTAGTTTAACATTTTGGCCAAATGTAAGCCCTTGAGCCAACTGCACGGCAGACCACATTTCAAGGGTCCCTACACTAATATAGATTCTTAATAACCTGTGCATTGCCAGGAAGAATGATTTATAATAAATCTGTCAATATTAATTGCACTCCTCTGTGAAACTTATATGCTTATATATATGTTGTGGGTATTTTGGGGGTTCAATATGAGCTTGTAGGTGTTCTGTATGTTTTATAATTCTTGTTCAGCTAGTCTTGGCTGATTGGAGGGTGGCAACCTCATATCTAATTGAAGCTCACTCCCTCCCACATTTAAATGGTTAAAACCTCACTCCATGGCATCTCCCACTATCAGGGGAACTTGCCTGCATGCAGTGTGATTGTGACAAATCTATTACAGAGTGCTTTTCCTGGTAATGTACAGGTTAATAAAAGCTTCAATCAGACTTAGAACTTTTGCAATTAATTGCCATTCCATTGTGTTCTTAATCCGTCCATAACCGAGCTACAAAGCCTCACTACGCCTGCGTGTAATCCTCTTTGAGATGGGAGCTAGCTGATTACTGCACATTACTCACCCCCCCCCCCCCCAACCCTTTGAGGCTTTGTTTACGGTAACGCTTTGGAAAATCCCTTCTCGAATTTGAAATGTAAATCTGATTTGGACAGCATTGTGAGAATTGAGAGTTAAAAAAACCATTTAAGTACAATTCATTGATCATAGTCTGTAGCAGGCATTTCTCTTTGTTTTCACTTAGCTTTTTGCCCACTAGTAAGGTTTATTTTGCCTAGCATGACTTGTTTTTATTCGTTATTTTTTCATGGATTTTTTGAGCTGTGAGCAGCAGTTGATTTTAAGTGAGGATAATGTCTTTTCAATAGCAGGTGTCAGCACCAATAGTCTTGATGCCCCTCTGGCTATTTTACAAAGTGATCTAATTAAAACTTTGAAATTTCTACTACATAAACTTAGAAAAATGTGGTGGAATAGAATATCACTAATACGTTATCTAGAACACCACCTTATACCAAGGGGACTAAGAGTCCAGGTTTTTCCGGCTTTTGAGTTTGGAAACACTGAACTGAAGCTTAGGTGGGAGGAAACATTGAACACATGTTCAGCTGAATTGATGTGGATTTTAATTGAGCATGATAGTGCAAGCCTTCAGGAGCTTAACAGTCAAATAGACACAATCAAAATCAATTTAGATTCAACAGCTGATCCCCCTATTAGTCAGATCGAAAAATAACTTTTGTCTTATGAAGCAGTTCTTCTCATTCAAGAAAAATTCATTTTCTAGGGATTTCATTGATTATGATAATAAGAAAGTTTATAAATGGTCTCATAATAATCAGGCACATTAAAATACGGACGCATCCCAGTGACGTGGTCTCTGACTCCAGGACTAGTGCCAGAGGGGAGGCGATGTCACGGAGATGCGACGCGTCGCCGGCGCGCATGCGCAGTGTACTCGGTTGGGCGATTTTGGCGCGAAATGGGTGTATTAAAGGTAAGGAGGTATAGTGATGTGGTACACCTTGATAAAGTCCCATGGGACGAAACATGTCGGTGTGTGGGCTGTGTTTCTGTCCCTGTGCAATTATCCAATAAATCACCCTCAGTTTTAGCACGGAGTTGTGCCCCTTATTCATTTTTTCTACAGGACTCTCCCTGCAGATTTCTACTTCAGCTGTGCTCCTTACTTCCCTACACTCTGATTTCCCTGATCAGGATTGCATGCAGTGGAACTTCGCCTGGATGGATTTCGTATTCCTATACACTCAATGGAAAGGTAATGGGCAGTAGCCCTCATTCTATGTTACCTTGGTCCCTATTTAGGGAAGTGTATATGGTAAGGGGGGTAAGCAGGGTAAACCATATCTGCGGTAGTCGCGCTGACTGACCGCTAGGTCCCATGTTCATGTCCCCCCTTAACCTAGTATTATATAATTGCTGGAATTATTTATGGAAGTTCCTATCTACCTATATGCTGTAATACAGTTTGTGAGTCTATACACTTGTATGAGCGTCAATCTCTACGTTTATACACATTAAAATAGAAAATATACAAGAGTTATGACAAATCCAGACAATCTTGAATCTGGATTCATCACCTCAGACATGGAGTGCTTGGATTGGGAAGTGAGGGTACCGGACATCAGAGATTTGGCCAGTTCCTCTTCTTTGTTTGTTTTTAGATTTAGGCAGCTGTACCAGAAAAGACACAAGACAAGAAGAGGACGAAAGGGATCTCAGAGACAGACAACAACGGGTGCACTAGACACAGAACAACAAAGGCAACAGCAAAAAGTCACAATCGAAAAATTAGAGGAGCTGAATATTATCAACTTGTCTGATATGATCCTACTCCGGATCAGGAGTCAGTGTTAAAGTATGGTCTGTCCTTTTCACCTACATTTACAGTACAGCTGATACCTTTGATTGGGTGAAAAATTTAAACGTATTTTGTAGAAAACTTCTACCCAGAAGTTTTTTTTAAATCTAGTGATATTGAGATTGATGTGCCAGAATCTACCCAGATAAATACACCATTACTTATGTTGATTCAATGCACATTCGAATACACATCAAATACACACACATTGAATATACATTCCTCTGTGCTTGATTTATTTTCTAAAGCAGCAATGCCGAGAAAATTTGTTTCAAAGGATCTCAGCATGAGAATACAGAACATGTACAAGAAAGGACACAGGATTTTACAGATCCAACACCGGTTCGTACTTCGGGCCCCATTTTACTGTAGCAAAAAGCACCATCAGTTATCATGCCCATGGCAATGCAAAAGGTGTAAAGTGGAGTCCCACATTCACAACAGAGTAAGTATTTTTGTTTTCATTACTGTATGTAATTACTGTATTGAACCTCAACAGTAAAAGAAAAAGAAATGAGGACGCAAAAAGAAAGGAGAACACAACCTTTATAATAAAAAAAAGAATAAAAGCAACCGTAGTAACATGCACTGGGATACATAAATGTATAAAATCAGTGTGGCAGTAAAAGAATAATGAAACAGGATAATTGCCTGTATAATGAAACAGGATAATTGCCTGTGATAGCTGAGATAGCTACTGCAGGAATCACGTAAGGAAGCCTCTTCACTGTGTCCTGACCATACTTGATGTCATCTGAGACCGCTGTGGGAGGGAGAGCCGATGTTGCCACTGTGTTGAGCCCCGCGTCGGAGTGCTGGCCCTCTGGGTGGTAGCCCCAGGGGGTTCCTTCTCCTGGTAGGGCTGGTGGTGGCTGGTGTGTCCCTCTGCATCTAGCGCTCCTGTAAGCTACAAGCTGTCCTATTGGTGAAACACGTAGAGTGGACCCGCCCAGAAAGTTTGAGGATTGGTGCTGCTAGCTGTCGAACACGAGCCGCACCGGAAGTGACGCGACGGAGTTCATTGTGTACACCGGAAGTGACGTATCGCATCGGAGAGAGTGCGGGAGGTGATCCCTATACACTGCGGTGGAGAGGAGAGTACAGACAGCCCACGGCTCAGAAGTCACAGAGCGACGGCGGTGCTGTGAGCTGCGGCCTAATCCCTATCACTCCTCATTCACTTGTTAAGTGACAAATGTTGATTTTACTTTTTTATATTGTAAGTGTGCATTTTTAGCATTACCATAAAGTTATCCCTTGTACCATTGATTTGCACCATGGAGATTTCTTTTTATTCTTCCATGCCCTTATCCACCTGACTTCTGAGCGTGAGGTGTATCCTGTCTGCGTTGAGCAGACTCCACAGATTCCACATATCCTGTATTAGCCCATATCCTACTTCCATCTTGTGAGTAGGCTGCACACGAGAGCCAAGTTTATCACATGCTTCAATATTGAACCTGATTGTCTGCACTTAGTTTGTGTTTTCTCTGTTGTTTTCTCCTCCATGCTCCCCCTGGGTTGTGAGAATACATTTTCATGTCTTAGACAGGTCTGCAACCCTGTCTTTCACCATTATCACCCAGCACACAGCACTTCCACTGCAGCAAGGGATTCTGGGAAATAACATGCAAATGAACATTTTTTTAATAAGAATTTTATTCTCTGCAGCTATTCCCACGCACATGCGCATAGCGGCGGGACGGGGGTTTCTCCATTGCCGCTGCCGGGGCTGGTCTCTCGTGCTGCGGTGGGCTCCCCAGTGGGCGTGCTTTACTGTAACGATGTGATTGCTGGCATGCGGCGGGTGGTCCTTTTGGGCTCGGCCGTGGGGCGCATGCGCGAAGGATGTTATACTGATTGGCTATCAGTGATTTGTGACGTCACAGCATATCGCGAGATTTGGCAGTCAGCTGTATTTAAGTAATCTGTATACCGTGTGAAAGCACTTCTTGATAAAGTGCTAGGCACGAAACGCGTAGAAGGGTTGCGTCACTCATTTTATGACTTCACAATAAAGATAGATTTTTGCCAGACCTGCTCTTGTTTGGATCGCTGTGCACTGCACATTCTCTACTGTTGGATTCCAAACCCTATACAGCAGCACGCGTGAAGGGAGACTCTGGAGGCGGCTAATACTGTGAGTACCCAACCTAGGGCTAGCCCAATGAGGTAGGGGAGGGTGTATCTGGACAACCTACCCCAACCTTCAGGGTAACCTTAGTACCCCCCCCATATTGATGGACTGAGTACATACACAACTGAAAGCGTTAATACCCAGTGTGCTCCCTTCCTCTATAAATACACATAGCACTTTTTGAGCACCATTGCTTCACCAAAACTCTGTCTTCCACTCATCATCTTCGCTGATCCGAATTAAATTGTAAGCTCCTTGAAGATCCAGTTTGGTGAAGATCGTAGCCTTGCGTAAGCGGTCGAAAAGTTCAGGAATGAGGGGTAGAGAATACCAATTTTTTACAGTGATTTTATTTAGGCCTCTGTAATCAATACATGGCCTGAGAGAACCGTCTTTTTTGGAAACAAAGAAGAAACCCGCACCAGTTGGGAACTTCATTTGTGACTAAACCCATGCTGATGGTTCTCCGAAATGTATTCCTGCTTAGCTTTGATTTCTGGTTCCGAAAGGGGGTAAGTGTGGCCTCGAGGAGGGATGGCCCCTGGGAAGAGGTCGATTGCTCAATCATAAGGTTGATGTAGCGGTAACTCCTCTGCCTGTTTTTTGTCGAATACATCGGCAAACGCCTGTAACTGTAAGGAATGATGAGGAAGTCTTTGTAGGTAGCCAAACCTCGAAGATAGTGCGAGACACCGAAAGACAAGATCATAGCAATGTTGTCCCCAGGTTGTCACATGATAGGTTACCCAATCAATCTTAGGGTTATGGTACCGCAATCAGGGAAGTCCTAGGACCACTGGAGTCGAGGGAGAGCAAATTACATAGAATGGCAGTGTCTCTTTGTGATGTGCCCTAATCTTAACCAGCAAAGGCTTAGTCTCGAGGGTGATGGTCCCAGGTACCAGAGATCTTCCATCAATGGCCACTACTGCTAATGGAATCTGCCTGGTATGGAGAGGAAGGGAGTAGAGTTCTGCAAATGTGAGGTCAATTAGATTGACTGGGGGCAACTACCCCCTGCATCCACCGCCTCTGCCCCAAATAAATAGGGTACTCGGGTTTAACCCCTTTATTGCCATATTAACGCTGTTTTTATTTCAATTTGAATACTAATTTGCGGGAGCAGGGGGTTTCTTAAGCTAAACCACATTGATTTCAGCCTCGGGACCCCCTGCTTCCCGAGTTACAGGCACCGTTTGGGCGCTGGTATCTCCTGTGCATTTAAATCTCTTGTGTCACGTGACAGGGACATTTAAATGCATTGTAGATACTGGCATCCCATACCGGGGCCAGAAATTAATGCGGTTCAGCTCTGGAGACCCCCTGTTCCCATACACTATTATTAAAATTTAAATAGATAGAGAAAAAAGAACAAACTTCTACAGTAAATATCAGTGCTTAAGATCCATGAATTAATGATGGCAATAGGCATACTGTATAACTGCTCAGGATATTCAACTTGCTTGAAGATGGGCATAAAAGCTTCCATGAGTATCCATGATTTAGTATGTAAATAAACTCAGATAAAGGGGGTAATATGTGTACAGTATATAAAGTCCTACGGTTTATATTAGGACAAACTATATGAACAGTCTAGCCCCGTCTATCACCTTTGCAGACAACCTCCCTAGAGCAACACACACGTATACAATCTTGTCTCCGTATGTATAAAGAAAAGGAAGATGTACTCACAATCTTAGGCAGTCCAGTATTGGTGCGTGTGTCATGCTGACATCATGCTTAGAGAGATCCAAATGGGTAAAAAGTGGAGTAAAGAATTCACAAAAATATGGGGCTATAAACCAAGAGCTAAGTTAAAAACACATTTATTTACTATGGTGACAGCATGGAAAAACAGGTCAGTCACTCTAATGCATTTCACACATTTAGTGGGTTTGGCGCTTTTTCAAAGAGTGTTTTGCCACTGTAATCAGTGAATAATATAACCTAGTATCACGCATCACGTAACAGGGACATTTAAACGCATATTAGATACCGGCACCCCATACCGGGGCCTGTAACTCGGGAAGCATGGGGTCCCCTTACCTGAAATTAATGCGGTTCAGCTCCGGAGACCCCCTGTTCCATACACTAGTATTAAAATTTAAATTAAAAAATCTACAAACGCCTATGAGAGCTGTGCAGGGAGATGCGGCTCACGTTGTGCAGCTCTCTATGTTGCTTTTACAGAATGCAGCCAGATCGTACGTGGAGGACTTTGAGAGAGGCAGAGATACCATTGCTACAATGGCGAGCAGTATTGGAATTTTCCTACATCACAGTTTGAGATGGTTTCAGATTCTTTCTTAATACTTTGATAACACAAATGGCAAACCGTTTGGAGGCAACATGCCACATCGTTCTAGATGGCAAAAAAGTTATCAAACCTACTAGAATAGGCCCCTTATGCTGTATCAAATACGTTATTTTTACAAATTTAAATCACGTTCTTCTAATGTGTTTCGGAAGTCTCATTACATGGTCATCTCAAAGAAGTCTTATTGTAAGAATGTTCATATCACAAGGGGGACTTTACACTATCCCTCTTTCTCCCTTTAAAATAATTATCAAATGTAACCATATAATTTTATTTTGTTCAGTTTAATTTATGTTCTGTATTTTTTCTCTGTAGATGATTAAAAAGGACTCAGCTCAACTAACTATTCAGCAAGACAATCACATACAGTCATCTTTCCATGTGAGATTTACTAAATCACCTTTGATCATATAAATAAGCATTTATTCCTTCAGAGTTAACAATCTAGTTATTCATGAATAATGTTGGGTAAGCAATAAGAATTGAAAAAAGAAAAAAAAATGGGGGGGTGGAGGGGGGATTTGATTTTCTTTATAAATTACATCCTGCTGGTCAATAGTGAATACGAGTTTGAAAAATGGGATATTGATTAATCCTCACCGCTGAAAGGCAGTCATAATTCTCAAATGAGTCATGAAGTTTATTTTCAAGCCAAATCTACCAGGAAGAATAAATAAGAATGATATCATAACAGAAGGAATAAATTCCATTAGGTGCTAAAAATGACACTTGTTTTGTTACTTATATTTCACATAGAAAGTTTTAAACATAGCTCTACCACACAAGTTTTCTGCAAGCATGCCTAAACCGATGCACTGTTTTAAAGTGTGTGTGTATATATATAGAAAGAAGATCCAGTTCCGTACAATGAATAATATAAACTGGAATGTATTAATAACCAGAATAGTCTCAAGGACAATGCAAAAATAGTGTGTTTAAAAAGCAATATTGACAAAAAATAAAATGAAATGGTTAGCAGTAATATGCAAGTGACATATATGAGGAACTTGTGAGCGAGGAGGCAATTGATGGTAAGGAGGAGGTAACCACTGGAGCATATAAGAGTAATTGTAGTCTGTGTATTAGCTTACAGCTAGAGAACAATAGTCACCAATTAGAGAATGACCCTTCTCAGAAGTAAATAGGTGTATTGTAGACATACCAGATGGTGCACGGAGTAAATCCTCTCAACGTGCAGTCTGATTCCGCTGTAAAACAGTGCTCACTCCTAGAAGAAATCCCTCCTGTGATGTAATGAGACCCAGCTGTTTGCCAAATCTTACGGAGAGATGGTAATTTTCTCCGTGTCAGGCCTCATAGTTAAAATTCCGGTGTATGCCTCTTCCTGAGATGCAGAGTAATATCCTGTGCTCAATGCACCTCAGTGTTAAGCCTCGCTCTGTCGCAAAGTGTACAATTAAAGTGTATATCCAGATAGAGAGCTGAAATCTGTACTTCAAGTTCCTCTGAGTGTAACCGCGTCATAGTGTTCCCAGACATTTCTCTGCGATACATTCCAAGGATCCTACAAGTCTCAGAATAGCTGGTATAGTGCAGGTATCCAATTTGAAATTGGTTCCAGGAGTATCCATACATCTTGCTGAGCTACCTGTTACAGCAGAGGAAGCAACAAAGGAACGGTTGACGTGGACCCTTGCAGTCTATGGTGAATGAGTACGTCTCATATATGCTTGATTTTATGCTCTGTTTGTGAGTGCGCTTTTTATATGTTATAGTCCCATAAAACTTTTATATACTTTAATACACTAGGAGTGTGTCTGTTTTTCTTTTGTTTTTATACTGTATATATATATGTATATATCTACTATATATTTCTGAAAGCACTGTATGTCTGCATGGCCTGTGTCCCTCAGGCCAATGAGATTGCTCCCTTGGCCCGCCCGCCCCCGCACACCTCTCATTGGCCTGAGGCGGAGTGACGGGCCACGCAAACACACACACACACACACCACACCCCACCCCCCGGCGACGCTACAGTCAGCGGGGGAGCGGAGAGAGCGCCCGGGACACAGCGGGGGACTCTCACCTCACCACGGCTCTCACCACCCATAGGCCACTCCCTCACCCGGCGCTCTCCCTCACCCCCCACCAGCAACACACCCCACCGCCCCCCCCCACACAGGCCGCATGCCTCATTGGTCACACTCAGCAATGCTGCCCGCTCCTCGGTGCCGCCGCCGCCTCACCTCTCCTCACATCCCCCCACCCACAGCAAACCCCAGCCTGTGCACCGTGGGGCCAGCGGTGCACGCACCTCGGCGCCACAGCCTCACTTCAAACGCCCCCCTCCTCCACCTCACCTCTCGACACACCGAATCCCGCCGAGTAACCGACGCCGACACACTGACCGACGCCTCTCACACGTTGCCAGGTACCGCATCATCCCACCTCTCCTCCTCCACACCCCCCCCCCCCCCGCGGCCGGGCCAGGAAGACGTAACCGACGCCACCGCCTCACACAAATTGACAGGTACCTCATCAAACCCCCCCACCACCCGCGGCTGTCGGGTAGACGGGAAGCACCAGCAGCTGTCACCACAACCACCAGCCCCACCCGCGGCGGCACCAGCAGGTATCGACCCCCTCGGCCGGACCAGCGGCCAGGCCGGGAAGCCGGGAGCGCGAGCAGGTATCAACAACCACCCCCCACCCCCCTTCGCAACAGGGCAGAGGAAAAAGCAGAGGGGGGGGGAGAAGGGACACACACACACACCACAACACATAAAGCTGTAAAGGAGGGGGGAACGGAGCTGGAAAGGGGTCGGGGGACCGGACTGATAAAGGGGGGGGGAGGGACCGGATCTGTAAAGAGGGGGGGAGCTGGAATGATGGGAACGGGGAACAAACAGAGAGGGGGAGACAGGGGAAGAGTGAGGGGGTAGACAGGAGAAGAGAGAGAGAGGGGGGAAGAGAGAGAGAGGGGGGAAGAGAGAGAGAGAGAGGGGGGGAAGAGAGAGAGAGAGGGTGGAAGAGAGAGAGAGAGAGAGAGAGGGGGAGACAGGGGAAGAGAGAGGGGGGGAGACAGGGAAAGAGAGAGGGAGGAGAGCAGGAACATTACATCCCGGGCAACGCCGGGTCTCTCAGCTAATATATATATATATATACTGTATAAGGAAAAAAGGAGGAGAGAGCGCACGCCCATAGCGTAAAATTGTAAATTTAATGAGGGGAAGGGGAGGAGGGGGTAAAAAATGCACTTACAAAAGTACAATCAAATCAAGCATTGCGTGATATAATCACCACCATCCGGTTAGTATTGCAACATCTTGGGGCAATCCCAGTCTTGCAGTATAAAGGATCGACGTCCCAGCAGGTATCCAGGGCAGGTGACGCTGTACAATGCTGTGTTAGAGTCCTGGAAAGTGGCTCTGCATGATTCAAGCTTCTGCAGCACTCGCGCATGGATCAATCTGCTCCAGCGCTCGGTGATGACGTCAGTGTCAATGCGTCCGACGTGATGACGCTCCCTGACGCGTTTCGTCACTCACGGGTAACTTTTTCAAAGGGAAGTGTGGAGAAGGGGAAGGTCCGGTATTTAAATACACAACCTAATGATCTTAATTGGTTGGAACGTCCCCCCTCTCAGCTGAAAGGTGCTTTGTGCTAATAGAATATATCACCAATGCATTTAAAGTACATATTAAAACCTATAAGAATTGGAGGAGATAGAGTATAGGAGGTAAAGTAAAGCAGATAAAACCGCGGATGGTGAATCTAAGGGGAACATACATATCACATAATATCACATTAATTAAACAAATAGATATTAAACTCATCGTGAAACCATAATAAAATTCTAAAAACAAATTAAGCAACTATTTAGTTATCTAGAAATATATGGGTCAGGGAAAAAAACCCTTTGTGGCATACAATCGTGATAACACAGTTCCCAAATACATCAGAGCTATAACAATATGTGAAACATACATGTATAGCAAATAAGTATGTTTTCCATATACAATAGACTTTAAATACTCGCAAGAGCAGTCAAAACCGTAAATTACCAGATAGTTAACCCTTTATGATGGATAGTTTCCATGCTAGCCTATGTCCTGCGAATATACAGACATAATAGGATAATTAAAGAACATTAATGTTAGGAGTCTATAAGCCACGAACAAAGCAAGATATCAGGAAGGAAATTAATACTAATGTGAATAAACATAATATGTGTAATAAATGAGTGTTTATGAATCAGTGTACAGGTGCAAATAGGTGAACTCATACATATTATATTATTCTCAATTACTAGTGAAGATAATATTATTTTTATACTACCATTTATAAACATGTACATCATTGTGATGGAGCTAGCTCCAAGTGCTTGATGAGTGTCACTAAGGTGTGCTTAAATATGTGATTATTATTATATATAATATTAAATATTAAATATTCTAACCCAATAAACCCATATGAATGTCTAATACAAAATATATAAATTGAAATGTCTTTAAATTAAATATAACCCAAACTCCGGACTGGGAGGAGGGGTAGGGGGAGGGGGGGGAAAGGAGGGGGGGGGCCTACGACAAACCCCGAGGAGAGATCCAGACAAAAGATGACAGAGGGCAGAGGAAGTCTAACAGGAAGAGACGTCCAAGGAACCATTATACAAATGTACTCACATCCAGGCATTCATTAAGTCCACCCGGGCTTAAAGTGCCCAATTGGTGGATCCAGAAAGTTTCCCACCTGCACAGGGCCTTAAACCGGTCACCACCAAGAGTACATGGTGAGATGGTCTCAATTCCCATTATTTTCATGGTTTTAGGATCTTGTTGATGGAATGATTTAAAATGTCGAGATAAACTATGGTTGTTGAGACCTTTAATTGCATTTCTCCTGTGTTCCAGGAAACGCGTTCCAAGAGTCCTAGTGGTGCGTCCAACATATTTTAAACTGCACCCACACTGGATTAAGTACACAACATACGTGCTAAGACAGTTGATGGAACTATTAATGGCATGTGTAGTACCTCTAATTGAAGAACAGACATGAGTCTGATTAAGGAGATGCCTGCAAGTAATGCATCGACTACGACCACATGGGTGATTGCCCAGTGGACCCTTGTGAAGCTTGGCATTAGTAGAAGTGGAGGAGGACCTGAGTCTAGTGGGAGCTAGCATACTCTTAATACTTCTAGCCTTCCTGTATACCACAGTAGCTCTATCAGGCAAAGTGGGTCCTAGATGAGGGTCACATTTGAGGACAGACCAATGATCATTTAGAATTTTGTTTATGAATTTAAATGACTGGTTCTAGTTGGTTATAAACCTTAATGTGGATGCCTCCATCTCTGAGTGAACTGCTGGGGTATCTTAACCTAACGGATCCCCTTATTTTGTTTATTTTTAGACTTATTCAGTAAGGCTGATCTGTCAAATGAGCTCACCTTGTCGAAAGAATCGGAAATCAAAACCGGATCATATCCTTTGGAAAGAAACTTGTTTCCAAGTATTGCAGACTAGCTCTTGAAATCAACATCCCTTGTGAAGTTCCTACGTATTCTGTGGAACTGCCCCAAGGGAATATTGTTGAGCCATTGCTTTTGATGATTGCTGGATGCATGAGCATAGCTATTCACAGACACAGACTTGAAATGTGTGGTGGTGATAATGTTCAGGTCTGTCTCTGTACTGAGAGCCAGATCCAGAAAGACAGTGGACAAATTGCTAATTTCAAATGTGAATCTAAGTCCTAACAGATTGTCATTGAAGGAACTCAAAATGACAGATAACACCGACTCTTCCCCATCCCAAATCATAATGATTTCATCTATGAAGCGGCCATAGTACACGAGACCCGCCCCAAGCAAGGTGTTCTGCCACACAAAGGACTCCTTCCAGTGCCCCATAAAGAGGTTGGCATAGCTTGGAGCGAATCTCGTGCCCATGGCCATTCCACAGATTTGTAGGTGAAAATTCACTTCAAATAAAAAATAATTATGCGTGAGGATAAAGTGAATGCATTGTAAAATAAAGTGATTGTGCTTTTCCGGAAATAGTGGATCCCTGTCCAACCAATATTTAATTGCTTCTAACCCCCTGGCATGTTCAATGCAAGTATAAAGTGATGTGACATCACATGTTGCCCATAGATAGGTGGGTTTCCACCTAATGTCAGAAATGGAGTCGATGACATGGAGCGTATCCCTAACATGGGACCTGAGCGTGACTACATAGGGATGGAGAAAATAATCAACATATTGGGATAGGCTCGATGTCATCGACTCCACGCCCGATACTATGGGTCTGCCAGGGGGATTGGACAGGGATTTGTGCACTTTGGGTAAGTGATAGAAGATAGGAGTGCGGGGATGTGAGTAATACAAAAATTTGAATTCAGACTTGGAAATTATCCCATCACCCAGTGCAGTGGTAAGGAGTTCCTTCAATAACAACTGATAGGAGTCCACTGGATCGGACTCTAACAAGGTATAGGAGGCCAAGTCACCCAGGAGTCTACGTGCCTCTAAGAGATACGCTGGTAAGTCCTGGATGACTATGCCTCCCCCCTTGTCGGCCTGTCTAATGACTATATCATGGTTGGCCTTTAGCTTGTTCAATGCGTCCAGCTCACCTCTGGACAAATTATGGTTGAGTTTAGTTGGTTTCGCACACAATAGCTCAAAATCACGTAGGACCAGGTTATAAAACGTGTCCACAAATCCCCCTTTAGATTGGTAAGGGAAGAAGACTGACCTAGGTTTGAAAGGTGAATGTATAATATTACAATCCTCATCAAAGTCGACTTCCACAGACCTGGTAGGATGAATGGACCGTTCAAAATTGTCAATAAGTGCTGGTGATCCAGATAATGAGTCCGATTCTCTCAGCAACGAGGTGAGCGCATCAATACAGACTTTATCCTGTGTATCAAAAACAATTGTAGAATCATTACATTTGATATTCGTCTCCTGAATCTTAAAGTGTCTATTCAATGTCATTTTTCTAATAAAACTATTCAAATCAATGAACAGCTGAAATAAATTGAGGCCCGTGTTAGGGGCAAAAGAAAGACCCTTCTCTAATAATGACTTTTCACAATCTGTCAATACAGTGGTTGAGAGGTTAAATATATTACTACTCTGTATAGCTGTAGCTACTCTTCTTCTGTTTTCCTTCTTCCTCTGGACGACTCTGCCTGCCCTAACTCCTCTGCTCCTCTTTTTCCCTTACCTGATGGCCTGTTTGGGGCCTCTCGGTCCCAAAGGGGATAGTGTTTGTCTGGATCTCTCCCTTTTGTCCTCCCCTCCTGCCTCGGAGTCCTGTCCAAAAAATGAGCTGACCTATGAGTTCTGGTGGGTTCCTTGGACCTGGCCCCTCTACCAGTATCAGCTGACACCCCATCCGCATCCCGCACACCAGGGCCACCAGACCTCCCCCCAGCATCCCCAGGAAGAGGCTCGACCTCAAGGACCATATAACCTCCACCAGTGTGGAACTGTGGGGGGCCACTGGAGGACCCCTGGGTACCCTGCTGAGCAGCATGACTTTGTCCATTTGTCCATTTTTTGGACAGGACTCCGAGGCAGGAGGGGAGGACAAAAGGGAGAGATCCAGACAAACAATATCTCCTTTGGGACCGAGAGGCCCCAAACAGGCCATCAGGTAAGGGAAAAAGAGGAGCAGAGGAGTTAGGGCAGGCAGAGTCGTCCAGAGGAAGAAGGAAAACAGAAGAAGAGTAGCTACAGCTATAGAGAGTAGTAATATATTTAACCTCTCAACCACTGTATTGACAGATTGTGAAAAGTCATTATTAGAGAAGGGTCTTTCTTTTGCCCCTAACACGGGCCCCAATTTATTTCAGCTGTTCATTGATTTGAATAGTTTTATTAGAAAAATAACATTGAATAGACACTTTAAGATTCAGGAGACGAATATCAAATGTAATGATTCTACAATTGTTTTTGATACACAGGATAAAGTCTGTATTGATGCGCTCACCTCGTTGCTGAGAGAATCGGACTCATTATCTGGATCACCAGCACTTATTGACAATTTTGAACGGTCCATTCATCCTACCAGGTCTGTGGAATTCGACTTTGATGAGGATTGTAATATTATACATTCACCTTTCAAACCTAGGTCAGTCTTCTTCCCTTACCAATCTAAGGGGGGATTTGTGGACACGTTCTATAACCTGGTCCTACGTGATTTTGAGCTATTGTGTGCGAAACCAACTAAACTCAACCATAATTTGTCCAGAGGTGAGCTGGACGCATTGAACAAGCTAAAGGCCAACCATGATATAGTCATTAGACAGGCCGACAAGGGGGGAGGCATAGTCATCCAGGACTTACCAGCGTATCTCTTAGAGGCACGTAGACTCCTGGGTGACTTGGCCTCCTATACCTTGTTAGAGTCCGATCCAGTGGACTCCTATCAGTTGTTATTGAAGGAACTCCTTACCACTGCACTGGGTGATGGGATAATTTCCAAGTCTGAATTCAAATTTTTGTATTACTCACATCCCCGCACTCCTATCTTCTATCACTTACCCAAAGTGCACAAATCCCTGTCCAATCCCCCTGGCAGACCCATAGTATCGGGCATGGAGTCGATGACATCGAGCCTATCCCAATATGTTGATTATTTTCTCCATCCCTATGTAGTCACGCTCAGGTCCCATGTTAGGGATACGCTCCATGTCATCGACTCCATTTCTGACATTAGGTGGAAACCCACCTATCTATGGGCGACATGTGATGTCACATCACTTTATACCTGCATTGAACATGCCAGGGGGTTAGAAGCAATTAAATATGGGTTGGACAGGGATCCACTATTTCCGGAAAAGCACAAGCACTTTGTTTTACAATGCATTCACTTTATCCTCACGCATAATTATTTTTTATTTGAAGAGAATTTTCACCTACAAATCTGTGGAACGGCCATGGGCACGAGATTCGCTCCAAGCTATGCCAACCTCTTTATGGGGCACTGGGAGGAGTCCTTTGTGTGGCAGAACACCTTGCTTGGGGCGGGTCTCGTGTACTATGGCCGTTTCATAGATGATATCATTATGATTTGGGATGGGGAAGAGTCGGTGTTATCTGTCATTTTGAGTTCCTTCAATGACAATCTGTTAGTACTTAGATTCACATTTGAAATTAGCAATTTGTCCACTGTCTTTCTGGATCTGGCTCTCAGTACAAACACAGACCTGAACATTATCATCAACACACATTTCAAGTCTGTGTCTGTGAATAGCTATGTTCATGCGTCCAGCAATCATCACAAGCAATGGCTCAACAATATTCCCTTGGGGCAGTTCCACAGAATACGTAGGAACTGCACAAGGGATGTTGATTTCAAGAGCCAGTCTGCAATACTTGGAAACAAGTTTCTTTCCAAAGGATATGATCCGGTTTTGATTTCCGATTCTTTCGACAAGGTGAGCTCATTTGACAGATCAGCCTTACTGAATAAGTCTAAAAATAAACAAAATAAGGGGATAGGCTTAGGTTATGATACCCCAGCAGTTCACTCAGAGATGGAGGCATCCACATTAAGGTTTATAACCAACTATAACCAGTCATTTAAATCCATAAACAAAATTCTAAATGATCATTGGTCTGTCCTCAAATGTGACCCTCATCTTGGACCCACTTTGCCCAATAGAGCTACTGTGGTATACAGGAAGGCTAGAAGTATTAAGAGTATGCTAGCTCCCACTAGACTCAGGTCCTCCTCCACTTCTACTAATGCAATCACCCATGTGGTCGTAGTCGATGCATTACTTGCAGGCATCTCCTGAACCAGACCCATGTCTGTTCTTCAATTAGAGGTACTACACATGCCATTAATAGTTCCATCAACTGTCTTAGCACGTATGTTGTGTACTTAATCCAGTGTGGGTGCAGTTTAAAATATGTTGGACGCACCACTAGGACTCTTGGAACGCGTTTCCTGGAACACAGGAGAAATGCAATTAAAGGTCTCAACAACCATAGTTTATCTCGACATTTTAAATCATTCCATCAACAAGATCCTAAAACCATGAAAATAATGGGAATTGAGACCATCTCACCATGTACTCTTGGTGGTGACCGGTTTAAGGCCCTGTGCAGGTGGGAAACTTTCTGGATCCACCAATTGGGCACTTTAAGCCCGGGTGGACTTAATGAATGCCTGGATGTGAGTACATTTGTATAATGGTTCCTTGGACGTCTCTTCCTGTTAGACTTCCTCTGCCCTCTGCCATCTTTTGTCTGGATCTCTCCTCAGGGTTTGTCGTAGGCCCCCCCCCTCCTTTCCTCCCCCTCCCCCTACCCCTCCTCCCAGTCCGGAGTTTGGGTTATATTTAATTTAAAGACATTTCAATTTATATATTTTGTATTAGACATTCATATGGGTTTATTGGGTTAGAATATTTAATATTATATATAATAATAATCACATATTTAAGCACACCTTAGTCACACTCATCAAGCACTTGGAGCTAGCTCCATCACAATGATGTACATGTTTATAAATGGTAGTATAAAAATAATATTATCTTCACTAGTAATTGAGAATAATATAATATGTATGAGTTCACCTATTTGCACCTGTACACTGATTCATAAACACTCATTTATTACACATATTATGTTTATTCACATTAGTATTAATTTCCTTCCTGATATCTTGCTTTGTTCGTGGCTTATAGACTCCTAACATTAATGTTCTTTATTAATGTTCTATTATGTCTGTATATTCGCAGGACATAGGCTAGCATGGAAACTATCCATCATAAAGCGTTAACTATCTGGTAATTTACGGTTTTGACTGCTCTTGCGAGTATTTAAAGTCTATTGTATATGGAAAATATACTTATTTGCTATACATGTATGTTTCACATATTGTTATAGCTCTGATGTATTTGGGAACTGTGTTATCACGATTGTATACCACAAAGGGGTTTTTTCACTGACCCATATATTTCTAGATAACTAAATAGTTGCTTAATTTGTTTTTAGAATTTTATTATGGTTTCACGATGAGTTTAATATCTATTTGTTTAATTAATGTGATATTATGTGATATGTATGTTCCCCTTAGATTCACCATCTGCGGGTTTATCTGCTATACTTTACCTCCTATACTCTACCTCCTCCAATTCTTATAGGTTTTAATATGTACTTTAAATGCATTGGTGATATATTCTATTAGCACAAAGCACCTTTCAGCTGAGAGGGGGGACGTTCCAACCAATTAAGATCATTAGGTTGTGTATTTAAATACCGGACCTTCCCCTTCTCCACACTTCCCTTTGAAAAAGTTACCCGTGAGTGACGAAACGCGTCAGGGAGCGTCATCACGTCGGACGCATTGACACTGACGTCATCACCGAGCGCTGGAACAGATTGATCCATGCGCGAGTGCTGCAGAGGCTTGAATCATACGGAGCCACTTTCCAGGACTCTAACACAGCATTGTACAGCATCACCTGCCCTGGATACCTGCTGGGATGTCGATCCTTTATACTGCAAGACTGGGATTGCCCCAAGATGTTGCAATACTAACCGGATGGTGGTGATTATATCACGCAATGCTTGATTTTATTGTACTTTTGTAAGTGCATTTTTTACCCCCTCCTCCCCTTCCCCTCATTAAATTTACAATTTTACGCTATGGGCGTGCGCTCTCTCCTCCTTTTTTCCTTTTAGATTCCCTGTGGACGTGGTTTGTCCATATTGAGAGCAGCCAGAGACCCTCTACACCAGAACCCACATTATCATTGGACTTATCTTTGAGGACTGGTTATCACACTTTTTTGCTTTTCTTTATATATGTTGTCATTTATTCAATGCATTATTCCTTTATGGTTTACAGGTTTTATATAGATTTGTGCTAGATTTGATTATTTTAGTTATTCACTATTATTAGTTTATATTGTGTAGATTAATACGATTTTCAGTCAGTTCATACATACACACTGGAATAACCATAAGCAGAGGCGCTGCTTTCTTTTTCTGTTTGTCATATATATATATATATATATATATATATATACTAAGAGAGAGAGCGGACCCGCATCCACAAGACAGGAAAAATTTTCCTGACTTTTCTGGGTACACGCTTTAAATTTTCCTTTAAATCAAATACAACGAATGAAGTGTTCAAAATTAAAAATTATATTAATTGTAAATATTCACACGTGGTATACATATTGGAGTGCCTTTGTGGCCTCCAATATGTGGGGAGAACCTCAAGACCTTTGCGAGTACGCATATTAGAACACATGGGGAATATTAAAAAAAAGTTTATTAACCCATTGTGTTTCTAAACATTATAGTATCCATCATCAATCTGACCCTAAATTATTGCCATATAAGGGAATTGAACATGTGCCAATTCATTGGAGTGGAGGTGACCGATTGACCCTTCTGGCCCAGCGTGAGACCTACTGGATTCATAAACTCCAGATGCTGGTTCCAGAGGGGTTAAATGTCAACATTGATATAGCAGCATTCCTATGAGTTTCATCCCTTTTATTATAGTGTATATGTATTGTATGACCATTTTATCTTTATTTCTCTTTTTTTCTGCTGTATGATTACATTTTATATATTATATATTTTATTGATTTGTCCTTTTTCCTGTCTCCTCTTAGGATTACAAAATATGAATATTCTAGCATTGTTATTTAATCAATTTGATAGGTATTGAAGTTATTTACTTTTAATTAATGGTTAGAGATATTTTTGTATGTTTATAAAATTGGGTTTTTAGATATAATTGTTTTTTATGGTTGCGTTATTATGAATTGTTATTCGTTATGCATTTGGAGCACTACTATGGAATGAGTAGAGGCTTCAAATTATTTTTCATTATATAACATCATGTGATTGGGGTTAATCAATTAGGCTTAATTTACATTCTTGCGCCTATAAATACATTGAGGAGGGGTGGGGTGGTTAGATTCCTGAAGAAGTCGTACCGACAAAACGTGTTCAGTGTTCAATCAGTGCAAGTGTGTGACGCGAAGCCCTGGCAAACCGGAGATCCTCCAGCACAGTCCTTCCGCCCTCAAACCCTACGTAGCCGGAAGTGACGCCGTAGCAGCTGAGACGCGGAGTAGAGTGGTGTGTACCGGTGAATTGCCTTATTCTAATCGGGATTTCGTACCATGACTGCGTTTTTATATTCCATGTGAGTGCATATCCATATGCTTTATCTGTTGTAATTTTTAATACATTTTGAAACGTATTGCACAATTAGATTCTCTTGTTATTCCTTGGGTGTATCTATTACGACGGAGAGGAGGAGAGAGAGAGAGGGGTCTGCATCTGTGGATATCCTGATTTATTGCTCTGTCAGAGAGAGGAGTATCTCTGTACTGCCTTATTGATAAGGAGAAAAGTGTGAGTGGATATTTTTCACTTCTAAGATAACTACATCAGGTTGAAACTGTAGCATACCATGTTGCTTTTATTGTTCTCTTACATAATGATGACATGAACATTGGCGCTCCCCTGAATCTTTGAAGAATCTTGGAACCGAACAGACTAGAAGAACAGTCTTTAACAAGGGTTTTGAGTTGCTTTTCAATTAGCACTTTCACACTGGGTGGTGGAATTGATTATGTTATTATATTTACTAATTGATCACTGTTCACATTAATTATTTACCTAAGATATTTATTTCTTATATATATTCAAAACTATATTTCTTTATTTTCACTTTATTTATTTTTTTAGGACACTGTGCACAAGTTAGCGCCGTTACAATCTATTTCCTATAACTAGCGTTTGTGAATTCTCCGAATTTTCCTCCAACCAGAATCTTCCTCCGTGTCTGCTCCGGCGCTTCCACCTCTGGGGATTACTGGAGGGGGCTTGTTAGTATCAACTCATGAAGAGAGAGACATTCTGTATTTATTTGATTAAAATCCTAACACTATTGGGTCTGAAGGAGGAAATAGATTTGGTTCCTCTTATACGAGAATAGCTACTTTGTAGTATTTTTAATGTTGATCTGCATTGTTTAGTTAACACATTTTCAATGTTGTTACACCTGGAGTATAAATAGGAGGTGTCCAATACTGTATGTGTAGCAATATATTTCTTCTGGGTTCTTTGACAGCATGATTATAGGTCTGGAGTACTTGTGTAGAATCTCTATTTTTGGAACTTATTACTCACTAAGAACTAGTTTTGTTTATACAGTAGGATGTAATGTTTGCCCCCCCCTGCCTCCTTTCCCCCCCTATTCGCACCTCCCCCCACCTTACCGCTTGCATTTTCTGACTTCACGACTTCATGTGACCCCGCAGTATAATTTGATGCTGTGTTGCCATGGCGATGCATCACCAGAAGCCGCCGGAGACCAGGTCATGTACTTACAGAGGCCTCGCATGCGCTCCACCGGCATTTAATTTAAATGCTTTTGGGGAAGACCGCAGGGCCACTTTAAGCCCTGCGCTCCCCCTAGAAAATAGTGTGCCCCTCCTCAGGGGCACGCCCCTCAGTTTGCGCACACCTGCCATAGTGCATTCTTCAAAGAAGAGGGTCTCGCTCTTGATTAATAGGGGCCTATTCTAGTTGGTTTGATAACCTCGTTGTCATCCCGAACGATGTAGCATGTTCCCACCGAACTGTTTGTCATTTGTGTTTTCACGGTATTCAGAAAGAGTCTCAAACCGTGAGGTAGGAAATGCGAATACCACTCGAGACAGCAGCGATGAGATTTCTGCTTCTCTCAAATTTCACCCCGTGCGATCTGGTCGCAGTCTGTAAGAGTTGCATAGATATCAGCACATAAAAAATCCACCTCTGCCTGCACAGCTCTCACAGGTAATCATAGTGTTATTGAAATGTTAATACTAGTGAGCGGGAGCAGGTGTCTATGGAGCTTAACCACATTAATTCAGGTACGGGTACCCCCTGCTTCCTGGCTACGGTATGTGGTGCCAGTATCTCCTATGCATTTAAATGTCCCAGTCACGTGACACAGGAGATTTAAACACACAGGAGATACCGGCACCCCATAACGGGGCCTGAAACCCCGAAGAAGGGGATCCCTGAGGCTGAAATTCATGTGGTTTGTCAGGAGACCCCCTGCTCCCACACACAGGTATTCAAATTGAAAAAAAAAAACGCTTCAATACCTTAGCTGCTAGCCGCTAAGGCAATGAAAGGCATAAAACTGAGTACCCTTTCTTGGGGGGGCAGAGGGGGTGGATGAAGTGGGTAGTTGCCCCAGGGTGGGTGTTAGGCTTGCCGGGAAGGCTGCTGTAAGAGTTAACCCCTTGAGTACCATAGTGGGTTAACTCCTCACGCAAACCCTCCCCCAAGCAAGACCTAAAAACCCACCATGGGCCAAATACCACCTTCATCCATTTATTTTTATTGCATAGGATTGAAGACGGAGGTCTTCGGAGCTAGTATTATTGCATATCAGCTCTGGAGACTCCCGGCATCAATCCAATGCAGGAAAATACATTTTTTTCTAAGTTCCACTCTCAAATCCCGTCCCGCCACTCTTGGGGTGGCAAGATGAGATCTGTGATAAACTCGCTATTTCAGAGCCCCGATTAAATTATCGGGGCTACTAGAATAGAGCAATCTTTTTAAAATGGCACTATTTTGCTTTTTTGAGCTCCTCTTCGGTGTGTTTGGGCAGGAGCAAGACTGCTCTGAAAAATGCACTCCTTGTATGAGTTTGGCAGATAGTACGGGAGGTGCAAAAAAAGCTCAATGAGTTGGTTATCAAACCTAATAGAGTAGGCCCCATAGTCTCTTTCTCTCTTTCTGCTTGCTATATAGTGTCACGTCATGCTATCAGCATGTATAGCAAAGTTTGGCATAAGGGCCTATTTAGGTAGCTTCAATAAAATCACTGCAATATACAACAGTTTGGCATGACCTCAGGATCGGTCTGACATTTGTGTTATCACGGTATTCAAGTCAGATACCGTTTGGAAGGAAAATGCCGTAGGACTCGAGATAGTAGTGCCTTTTAGCTCTGTATTTTGCTACGTTCTGCCTGTGCGATCTGCCTGCAGTCTGTAAGGGCTGCACAGAAAGGGTTGCACAGAGAGCGTAAGTTTCAGCGCAACTCTGAAAACCGCAGGCAGATGCAGTGTTTGATGCGGCATGTTCCGGTATTTAAAGCTGCGGCCGCATGCATTGTATTAGCGCTGTCTCGGCATGAAAGCGGCATGAACGCCGTGAAGTGCGTGGCATTCGAAAAAAATACCCAAACAAATTGGAGATGTTGTAGAATAAAAGGGGCCGTGACAGTATATATATACATATATATATATACAGAAGAAAAATGTGCAACCCTACAAAGCAAACGAAAATATATAGGGGAAAAAAGCTTTGCTGCTGGACATAAACACAAAAAATACAAAGACACTAAATGTACAGATAAAAAACACAATTAGAGGGGTAATTCAAGATAAAAAAAATGGTGGGATACCAAATAAAATGTCCAAAAAGTCTGTTGTGGAGGAGTGATGTGTATTGCAGATGATATTCTTCTTGTTGGCCCCAGGAAGTCGGGGAGAGGGAGGAGGAATCTTGGTAGGAATTCCGTTGAGAATTGTCCTGAAACACCACTTTTCATTTCTCAGTATAACAAGAGAAGCAATAAGGTCAAAACAATTTTATGTAGACATTGGAATCTATTACAAATGGATCCTTCATTGAAAGATTATGTTAAATCAGGCCCAAAATGTGTCTTTAGAAGAGCTAAGATGATAGCAGGATTTGTTTCTCCCAGCGATATCTTTAAAGACAACACAAAGATGAATGATTTCGGAACTAAGGGCTCCTATTGTTGTGATACCTGCAATATCTGAAGGTATATGAAACCCTCTAAGTGTTTCTTCTCCCACAGTCCACAAAAGAAATTTCGAATAAATAGTTTTATCAATTGTAATTCTAATTTTGCTATATATTTACTCACCTATGGCTGTGGGATGAGATACGTTGGGAGGACGACGAGGAATCTTAAAACTAGGATACAGGAGCACATTAGATTAATTAAGGAGGGGGACTTGTCAAATCCTGTTGCTAAGCATTTTACCGAATGCAAGAATGGGGGAATCAATAAATTTAGCTTCGTGGGGATTGATAAAGTTATACCCAGAGAATGCAGAGGAGATTTAACTAATCTTTTGGATCGTAGAGAATTGAAATGGATATTCCTATTAAAAACCAGATCACCTGAGTGTATCAACGTAGAATGGAACCTGGGACGTTTTCTTAGAGATTAAAACATATTGTCCTTTCCACTTACCCATAGAGTTTCTATTTCGTTTAGTTTAGTTTCGTTTTGTTAAGAAATAATATTTATCCTGATATTATACATTATAGGCTTATTCATGAAAGGGACCCTTTGCATACATATACTATTGTCCTATGCTGTAACATGATATGCGTAGTATGCGAAATTGAAAATACTATATGTATATGCTTTCTCAACTCCAAAGGTTAATCAGTAACCATGGGCTCTATGCAGTAAGCGCCGAAAAAGTCCTCTCGCCAAGTGTTCCTTATCGGCATGATTCTGCAGATTTTCCCTCGCCGTATGCAATAAGTGCCGAATCCCTTCCGAATCAAGCCGAAAACATTTGGTCTCACTCTGCCGATGATTTGCCGATCACACACAGGTATATCGGCGTGCATGGCGGGGTGGTGTTAGGTTCGCCAATGAATCTGCCGAAGCAAGCATGTTTTTGATTGAGCGGCCCATTTAAAGGCAGCTTGTATTTTTATTCATTCTCTGTGTTGTTGGGAGAGAGAGAGAGAGAGAGAGAGAGAGACACAGAGCTTGCCGATTTACATATTTCATATTGACTGAGAGAGTAGTTGTGTATTGTGAGAGGTTTGTCCTGTGTTGTTTTGTTAACATCTTTGTCTTGTTTTTACTTTGTAAGTGTTCAGTGCGATTGTCTTTAAATTTATTTTCTGTTCTTTGTGAGTGCTATAGGTATGGCCGAAAGGCGTGGGAAGAGTGATGCTGGTGTGAGTGGTACTGGTAGTCATGTGAGTACGCGTCTGAGTGAACGTAGGATTCAGGGGAGTGCTGTTGCTGTGAGTGCGACTAGTGTTGCTGGGAGTGCAAGTGCTGCTGGTGGCTCTGTTGCTGGTGCTGCTGTGGTGTCTGTTGCTGGTGCTGATGGGGTGTCTGTTGCTGGTGCTGGTGGGTTGTCTGCTGCTTGTGCTGCTGGTGTGTCTAGTGGTGGGGTGGTTGGTGGTAGACTGCTTTTGGAGTCTCTTCCATTGGAAGAAGGAGAGTCCAGTCAGCAGCAGCCAAGCTCTGGGGCTGCACGTGTTCGGCGGAAATGTCTGGAGCGGCCACGTAATCCTCGTTTCAATGAATAGGAAAACCGAGTTCTTGTCACAGGGATTTTGGAGCACTATGACTCTCTGTATGGGCATTTACAAGGTAAGTCTATTTTTGCATTGATTGTTCAAAGACATGTTATCCTAGGTCATGTGAGATGTCTTAATATCAAACTATTATTCTCTAATATCTATCAATTAAAGTTAATTGTTACACACATATTCCTTCATGCTTTATAACGACCATAACAATCAGTCAAAAAAGTTTGCCAAAGTTCATACAATATTCATGCAAGCTTCCTTAGATTTGTATGTTTACACGTAAATGCTCATGTGCTACACATATTCAACCTAAACCAGCATGTTTGGTATCTCTTGGAACAGGTAGCAGTTTAGGAAACTGCTCGTTTTTCTAATAATAATTAACGTCATATATTTTGTATGCATTTCAAGGGCGGACAAGTTCAGCATCCAAAAAAGAAATGTGGGAGCAAATAACATTGGCTGTGTCTGCGTGTGGGAATCATGTCAGGGACTGGGCGAATTGTCGGAAGAGATTCGATGATACCAGGGCAAACGTAAAGTAAAAAATATAAGCACAACGGATGCATGCTTCTGCCACTGGAGGTGGGCCGCCAGCACAAGCTCTAATCTTAACTCTATTGGAGGAGCAGATGCGGGAAAAAATTCTTCCTGTCGTCGTGGAGGGTTTGGAAGGGCACAGAGATATCGGTATTTATTCAGCTCAATTTCCAGCAGGTGACAAATGTATTACGCGTGTCGTATGTTACAGTTCTTATCTATATTTCCGCAGAAACGTATAGTTTTTCACAATATAAGCATACCTACATATATGTCTATATATATGTCTCTCTCTCTCTCTCTCTCTCTCTATCTATCTATCTATCTATCTATCTATCTATCTATCTATCTATCTATCTATCTATCCATCTATCTATCTATATCTTAATATATAAAATCGAATGGTTGGTACTAGCTGCGGTGAATCTGATTGGTCCTCAGCCTCTGGCCAATCAGATTGGTGGGTGTGACGTCACCCAACTGCCACTCTCTTCCCCTAGGCTTGGCGCCACACACACACACACACACACACAGTGTAACACACACACAGTGTCACACACACACAGTGTCACACACACAGTGTCACACATACACACACACACACACAGAGTGCCACACACACACACAGTGTCACACACACGCTCCAACTCACCTCTCCCCCTCCCCAGCGGTGCTCCAACTCACCTCTCCCCCTCCCCAGCGGCGCTCCAACTCACCTCTCCCCCTCCCTGCTCCAACTCACCTCTCCCCCTCCCCAGCGGCGCTCCAACTCACCTCTCCCCCTCCCCAGCGGCGCTCCAACTCACCTCTCCCCCTCCCCAGCGGTGCTCCAACTCACCTCTCCCCCTCCCCAGCGGTGCTCCAACTCACCTCTCCCCATCCCCAGCGGCGCTCCAACTCACCTCTCCCCCTCCCCGCTCCAACTCACCTCTCCCCCTCCCCGCTCCAACTCACCTCTCCCCCTCCCCGGCGGCACTCCAACTCACCTCTCCCCCTCCCCGGCGGGGGAACAGGCAGGCTGCCACGCGGCGCCTAAGATGGCGGCGGCCGGAAGGACCCCCTTCCTCCCTCGCGGTGCCGAGTCACAAGATGGCGGTGCCCGGAAGTACAGGTAGGTGTCGCGTGTGTGTGCTCCCCCACCTCCGGCGCCAAATGGAACTGAGAAAGGGTGCATCATGGGACTGAGACACGTGTGTGTGTGTGTGTGTGAGTGTGTGTCTGAGTGTGTGCGACACTGTCCACTGCCCCCCCTCCTGTCCACTGCCCCCCCTCCTGTCCACTGCCCCCCCTGTCCACTGCCCCCCCTGTCCACTGCCCCCCCTCCTGTCCACTGCCCCCCTCCTGTCCAATTCCCCCCCCTCCTGTCCACTGCCCCCCACTCCTGTCCACTGCCCCCCCTCCTATCCACTGCCCCCCCCTCCTGTCCACTGCCCCCCTCCTGTCCACTGCCCCCCCTCCTGTCCACTGCCCCCCCTCCTGTCCACTGCTCACCCTCCTGTCCACTGCCGCCCCTCCTGTCCACTGCCCCCCCTCCTGTCCACTGCCCCCCCTCCTGTCCACTGTCCCCCCTCCTGTCCACTTCTCCCCCCTCCTGTCCACTGCCCCCCCTCCTGTCCACTGCCCCCTCCTCTTGTCCACTGCCCCCCCCTCCTGTCCACTGCCCCCCCTCCTGTCCACTGCCCCCCACTCCTGTCCTCTGCCCCCCCACTCCTGTCCACTGCCCCCCTCCTGTCCACTGCCCCCCCCACTCCTGTCCACTGCCCCCCCACTCCTGTCCACTGCCTCCCCCCACTCCTGTCCACTGCCCCCCACTCCTGTCCACTGCCCCCCCTCCTGTCCACTGCCCCCCCTTATGTCCACTGCCCCCCCTCCTGTCCACTGCCGCCCCTCCTGTCCACTGCCCCCCCTCCTGTCCACTGCCCCCTCCTCTTGTCCACTGCCCCCCCCTCCTGTCCACTGCCCCTCCCTCCTGTCCACTGCCCCCCCACTCCTGTCCTCTGCCCCCCACTCCTGTCCACTGCCCCCCCTCCTGTCCACTGCCCCCCCACTCCTGTCCACTGCCCCCCCACTCCTGTCCACTGCCCCCCTCCTGTCCACTGCCCCCCCTTATGTCCACTGCCCCCCCTCTTGTCCACTGCCCACCCTCCTGTCCACTGCTGCCCCTCCTGTCCACTGCCCCCCCTTATGTCCACTGCCCCCCCTCTTGTCCACTGCCCACCCTCCTGTCCACTGCCGCCCCTCCTGTCCACTGCCCCCCCTCCTGTCCACTGCCCCCCCTCCTGTCCACTGCCCCCCCCCTCCTGTCCACTGCCCCCCCTCCTGTCCATTGCCCCCTCCTCTTGTCCACTGCCCCCCCTCCTGTCCACTGCCCCCCCTCCTGTCCACTGCCCCCCACTCCTGTCCTCTGCCCCCCCACTCCTGTCCACTGCCCCCCCTCCTGTCCACTGCCCCCCCCCACTCCTGTCCACTGCCCCCCCACTCCTGTCCACTGCCACCCCCCCACTCCTGTCCACTGCCCCCCCACTCCAGTCCACTGCCCCCCCACTCCTGTCCACTGCCCCCCCCACTCCTGTCCACTGCCCCCCACTCCTGTCCACTGCCCCCCCTCCTGTCCACTGCCCCCCTTATGTCCACTGTCCCCATCCCCCCTTCTGTCCACTGTCCCCGTCCCCCCTCCTGTCCACTGTCCCCGTCCCCCCTCCTGTCCACTGTCCCCGTCCCCCCTCCTGTCCACTGTCCGTCCCTGTCCCCCCTCCTGTCCACTGTCCCCCCCCCCTCCTGTCCACTGTCCGTCCGTCCCCTCCTGTCCACTGTCCGTCCCCCCCCTCCTGTCCACTGTTCGTCCCTCCCCTCTGGGGAGAACCGAGAAAGAGGGAGAGAGAAGGGAGCGGGAAATTTAACTCACGGGCAACGCCGGGTCTCTCTCCAACTCACCACTCCCCCTCGGCGCTCCAACTCACCTCTCTCCCTCCCCGCCGCCGCTCCAACTGGAACAGGCAGGCTGCCTCGCGGTGCCTAAGATGGCAGCGCCCGGAAGGACCCCCTTCCTCCCTCGCGGCGCCGAGTGAGAAGATGGCGGCGCCCGGAAGTACAGGTAGGTGTCACGTGTGTTTCGCTCCCCCACTTCCCCACCCCCCCACTTCTCCCCCCCCACCTACCCACTCCCCATTTCTCCACCCCCCACCTACCCCCTCCCCATTTCTCCCCCCCCACCTACCGCTCCCCCCACTTCCCCACCACCTCCCAGAGCACGCTCTCTACGGCTCAACATCCCCAAGGAGCAGGAGGAGGGCGGCAGGGAGTTAATACCTCCCTTGTGCCACCGGGAGTCGGCGGAGGCCACAAGGGGGGAGAGAACCAGTGGCAGCCCGAGGAGCGCGGCATTCTGCCAGGTGAGGAAATGCAGGGGGAGGAATCCATGCCTTTGACCCCCCCCGCCTTTGACGCCCCCCCCCCTGCCTTTGACGCCCCCCTTCCTTTGACGCCCCCCCTGCCTTTGACACCCCCCCCTGCCTTTGACACCCCCCCCCCTGCCTTTGACGCCCCCCCTGCCTTTGACGCCCCCCCCTGCCTTTTACGCCCCCCACCCCTGCCTTTTCCGCCCCCCACTCTGCCTCTGGCCAACGCCAGGTATACACACACACACACCTCTCCTCCCCCCCATCACACTCACCTCCCTCCCCGGCGCTGACTCAACTCCCCTCCCCGGCACTCACTCCCCCTGCCATTGACGCCCCCCCTGCCTTTTACGCCCCCCACCCTGCCTCCGGGCAACACCGGGTATACACACACACACCTCTCCTCCCCCCATCACACTCACCTCCCTCCCCGGCGCTGACTCACCTCCCCTCCCCGGCGCTCACTCCCCCTGCCTTTCACGCCCCCCCTCCCTGCCTCTGGCCAACGCCGGGTATACACACACACACCTCCTACCCCCCCATCACACTCACCTCCCTCCCCGCCGCTCATTCACCTCCACGGTGCTGACTCACCTCCCCTCCCCGCCGCTGACTCACCTCCCCTCCCCTCCCCTGGCTCCCCTTCCCGGTGCTCCCCTCCCTGGTGCTCCACTCACATCACCTCCCCGGCGCTCCTCTCACCTCCCTCCCCGGCGCTGACTCACCTCCCGGTGCTCACTCACCTCCCAGGCACTCACTCACCTCCCCGGCGCTCACTCACCTACCCTCCCCGGTGCTGACTCCACTCCCCTCCCCGGTGATCCCCTCCCTGGTGCTCCACTCACATCACCTCCCCAGCGTTCCACTCACCTCCCTCCCTGGCGCTGACACACACACACCGACTGACACACACACACCGACTGACACACACACACCGACTGACACACACACACCGACTGACACACACACACCGACTGACACACACACACAGACTGACACACACACACACAGACTGACACAGACAGACTGATGCGCGCACACACATCACACACACACACACACACACAGTGACTGACGCGCACTCAAACACTGACTGCCGCACACACGCACGCACACACTAACTGAGGCACACACACATGCACACACTGACTGTGTGTGCGTCAGTCAGTCTGTGTGTGTTTTTCTTTCTGTGTCAGACTCACTGACGAGCGCGCGCACACACACTGACTGACGCGCACACACTGCATGAAGCTGTAAAGGAGGGAGGGGGGGGACTGCATTGATGTGAATGGGGGACAAACACAGAGAGGGGGGAGGAGAGAGGAGAGAGAGGGGAGCGGGAACATTACATCCCGGGCAACGCCGGGTCTCTCAACTAGTATATATATATATATATTTATATATAGTTGTCCTACAATAACCAAAAATAATTTTATATATATATATAATATATATATAAAATTATTTTTGGTTATTGTAGGACAACTATATATAAATAAACATATATATATATATATATATATTTATATATATATATATATATATATATATATATATATATATATATATATATATATATATATATATATAAATATATATGTGTTTGGAAACATGTATTGGCTCAGCTATCGTGGATGACATCATTATGAGTAAACATACAAACCTTGTCCTGCATGAAGGGATTATGTGTAATGATCTTCCAAATAACACACACTGCAACCTTCTACCTTACAAAGCATTCAACATCTTTGCCCTATAGTTCAAAGCTGAATGTATGTGTGAATCTTTGTACAAACAATGGGTTAACGTGCATAACCACAAAGCACACCCGCACTTATTCTTTGTCACAGTAATGTATAACTTCGTTATACTGTGTCTGTGCACACAAATGCATACAGTAATTCACTTTTTTATGTATGTGTCGATACATATATACATATATACATATAATATATATATATTAGTGATAACCTATGCTACACCTATAAACAGGCTATTACTGCCTAATCAAGTCTTGTATGGAATATTGTGCATTCAAAGGTGAACATAAATATTTTGCACAAACACATTTCGTTATGTTTGATTAAAGCTCTATTTTCGCTTCATGTAGTATAATGTGAGCATAAATAGGAACATGTACCATATGGTATTTAATTGTGTTCATATGTAGCTCACTTCATATTTTTATTTCGCTCATGTACCGTGTGTGAAACCAGCTGCAATTCATAAGTAATCACAGCATAGAGGTGAACAGAGGGGGTGGGGTCGGGCACAGAGCCAGATCACAGGGTCATGGTAGGGTCAGGTCTTGTGGGACGGCTTCCAGGTGGTCGAACCAAATAAAAGGTCAGGGTGGTGTCACATCTTGGGGGAGGGACTACAGTTGTTACAAGCTGACAAGGTGAACAGAAGTTCATCACATTCATTTGAAATGGTAATTATCTGAATAATTTCACCCACCAGGCCACTATATATGAAAACGTACGTTAGTCATTCGTTCAGTCATATCTTATTTTAACCTTATAGATACGCCAACTTATCACACCAGTACCATCTGTGAGTGACACACTGCATGTGTTGATGAGTGTCAGCCACATTGAGCGCTACACCTGCTTCTCTTAAATGTTCAGACAGATCACTAAAAACATTCATTCACATTTCCACAATTAGGTACTGAATTATAAGCAGAGTCAACTTTGCTGTCATGGTAGTGATGTACATTATTATTGTTCGATTACATTGTATGTTGTATGGTGTTTAAAATAAATGTGCCGATTAGGTTCACACGAACATTTGTTAAGATGGATATTATTCAGATTGGCCGAACCATATCATTGTCATTTCGTTATGTGATGCTGATATTTAGCCATAACTACTCCCACTACAGATACTTCATGTTAATTATGTAAACATGACAATTAAATTCTGATGTTATTCTTCTATATAGTTGCTCCTGAAGCTCATGTGTCACCTGACACTGAACATGTCTCATCACCTGGCTCATCAAGGTCATCATCAAGAATGGAAGGAGAGTGTATGAGGTGCAGCACATATAATGTGTACATTTGAAGAATTTCATTTGCCATGAAAAAAAATCCCTTTCACATGTAATGAACTTCACATCAGTTATAGTCACAGAAGATATAGTGTTTCCTGACAACATGTATTGTGTGTGTTTTAAACTATCAGCTATGAGTTGTTAGGTTACAAAAACCTTTAATTCATTCTTCTTTCACACTGAGTCAAAACATCATTGTTACTTCAAACATCATCTTTTAATTGAACACAAATTATAAATTATGGAAACATGTTATGTGTTACACTGAGAACAACTATCATTATAGTGAAAACAAAGTGAAAGTTCCATGGCAGTTCATAATGTCTTTCTTTATTTGTAGAACCAGATGTTGCCGCTCAAGGACAAATTCACTCAAGTGACCATGAAGATGTTGACACTCCTGGCTTAACCCAACATTCAAGTCCTCCTGCTCATGACACCTACTCAGCTATTGCATCTTCTGAAGAACGAATCTTGGGTGAAGAAAATAATCGCCATTCAGAAATGATGTCAGTGCTTGAAAGGATGCTATCACTACATGAAAGGATGCATGAAAGGTCAATATCAGAACTTTCACAAATTCAAAAAGTCATCATCTAAGTTCCTAATGAAATCCAAAATGTAAACAGGACATTACAAGCACTAGTTCTCAATGTAAGCCAATCAAATCAGTTGCGGAGTGCAGCAAGAGAACAACAATTCCACTTTACCCCATCAGAGGATGGATCTTTACATGCTGCTACTTTTTCTCCTGAGTCATCAGTTCTTCATTCCCCAGTTCTGGATGAGACCGGTACAGTAGGTGCAAGTTCTGTGCAGGTCACTGTCAACATCCAACCGCTTACATCTGTTCAAAATATGGAACCGACACCTACAAATGAGACACGCAAAAGAAAGATAGGGCAACAATTACTAATAACCAGCTTTTGGAAAAAGATTAAAACACCAAAAAAAGAAACTGCTCCACCATCAGTTTTGCAATGTTTATCAACTGTTTCACAACTGCCACAGCCCACACCCAGTGCCCCTGAAGTGCCACAGCCCACACTTAGTGCCCCTGAAGTGCCACAGCCCACACTTAGTGCCACTGAAGTGCAACAGCCCACACCCAGTGCCCCTGAAGTGCAACAGCCCACACCCAGTGCCCCTGAAGTGCCACAGCCCACACTTAGTGCCCCTGAAGTGCCACAGCCCACACTTAGTGCCACTGAAGTGCAACAGCCCACACCCGGTGCCCCTGAAGTGCAACAGCCCACACCCAGTGCCCCTGAAGTGCCACAGCCCACACTTAGTGCCACTGAAGTGCCACAGCCCACACCCAGTGACCCTGAAGTGCAACAGCCCACACCCAGTGCCACAGAACTGCCACAGGTCAGTACAAGTCGTACAGTTAAGGCCAGAGTACTTGGCAGAGGGAAAAGGCAAACACAACAGCCAACAAGCAGGCCTGTGACTCGCTCTCAAAAAGATAAACAAAAATAAATAATCACATTCACTAAATTTGTTGGTGTCCTGGTGTTGTTTAATGCAGACTATTTCATGCATAGTGTGTGTATGATCATGTACAGATGCTTGATAACATTCAAGTATGTCCTTGTACACATGAATGTTTAGAAATGCTCACTGACTGAATGAAGGCATATTTGATAACATATGACTATGTATTAATCATCAGTTGATTAATGGTACAACATTATTACACACTTGCCATGTTAATGGAAGATGACATTCACTTAGCTCTTGTTCAAGATGAGATGTATGTGGGTTATTTTGGTAATGTAGATAGTCATTTCATGCTAATATTAGTGTCATACAACTTTAAGTAAGTACCCATAGAACAGCATACATTTCTATGTTATGTTTTCTGGTGTCTTAACTCTGTAAGACATTACTTACCTTAATCTTCTTTCATAGTTCATAATGTTGGCATGTGATCAAATATGATTTTTGGTTATAATAACAGATCTGTCAGTGTGTATGAATATATCTGTAGTCTCTCTGTATCTCTATCTATATATAGAGAAAAGAAAGAATTGCCGGCACCAAATCAGTCCTTTAAATAATAATAAATCCGAATAAAGACCAAACCGTCTCTTGCAAAGTCCCAAAAGTGTCCTTGAGCAAACAGGCAGTGAATGGGTCAACGAACGGCTCACACCAAATAATAGTGCAATATGTAAAAAAGAGAAGAAAACAAACAGATAATGGTGCAGTACGCCAAAAAAGTTGACATTAAAATATTAAAAACTCACACATGACAAACATAACACACAATGACAGACAGACACTAGCAAGATTATAATCCTAACAAAAAGCTATTTATTAACATTGAAATACTGGGTTCAGGAGGATACAGCACTTAAGTCCAGAGGGGTAAAATTGAAACCCTACTTACAGGACAGTAGATGGTAAAAGCAGTAAAGCTGAAGATCGCTCAGGTGCTCTTCTCTGATGATAAATGGAGCACCTTTAGGGATTTCCTCGTGTGGGGGGTGGATGTTGAGTCACACGAAAACCGGAACTTCCTGGTGGATGTGACATCACACGCTGCGGTGTTAATGAAATCGCTGCTCCTCTTCCTCTCCTTTCCCCCCACAACCTGCACAACTGCTGCCAATATCCTCCACAACCAGACAGACAGCTCTAAAAAAAGAATAATCTCCCGATATCTATATATCATATCTATATATGTATAAACACACACACACACACACTGTGTGTGTGTGTGTGTCTGTGTCTGTGTATATTTATATATTAATATATTAACTGATAAATATATATATCCATCCCTATACACCAATAGGGACCACATAGTATCCACACAAACTTTTAGTTATGCTACTAACTCTCACATTTCCACACCCACCCACACCATTTATATCTGCTCCCACTCCACACACACCTTTTGTAAAGCACTGTATATACTGCGGGCTCTCCATTCATGTTAATTCACACTGATACACATACACACTCTTTCATCACTTGCTTTCAGGAACCTTTTGACACCTCCAGCCATAAAACACATCCACACCGGGGGAAGGACCAGCACAGATAACATTCCAATAGACACTGTTTATAGTATAGCTTTTGCTTGCTTCATTCATTGTAACATCGCCGGAAGAAGAGATCAGTGTATCTCGAAAGCTCGCACAAATAAAAGCATTTCGTTAGCCACAGAACGGTATCATCTATTTATTTTTTGATTATATATATATATATATATATATATATATATATATATATATATATATATATGTATATGTATATATATATATATATATATATATATATATATATATATATATATATATATATATATATCTGCCACTGTTGTCAGCAAACAGGCCTTGTGTTAATGAGATATAAATGTTAGGATACTTGCTAAAATTATGGTATCAGTGTGATTGAGCCCCTAATTCACTCAGCTGTATTTAATGTTGAATATGATTACAACAAGGCCTACTTACACACATCAATGCCTTTAGTTTAGCACTCTATATATAATATATATATATATATATATATATATATATATATATATATATATATATATATATATATATATATAATCTGAATGAACTGTACAGGCCTTCATGGCTGCAAAGAGGCCTTGTTTGCTGTTAAATACAACTTCTACACAGCTGACTCAATTAGGCCCTCAAACATACTCACCCAGTAATGTTATAAACTGTAATGAAGTGTTAAGACAATTAAAACAAGGCCTGTTTGCACACAAGGCCTTCAATCTAGCAATATATATATATATATATATATATATTTTTTTTTTTTTTAAATATGTGTGTGTGTGTGTGTGTGTGTGTATGTGTGTGTGTGTGTGTGTGTGTGTGTGTGTGTGTGTGTGTGTGTGTGTGTGTGTGTGTGTGTGTGTGTGTGTGTGTGTGTGTGTGTATATATATATATAGAGAGAGAGAGAGAGAAACAGTAAATATTACCGTATGTTCATTTGCATGTCTTATATATACACACACACACACACACACACACACACACACACACACAGACATATATATATATATATATATATATATACACATACTATATATATATATACACACACACACAATATATAGTTAATTATATAGAGATATATATAAATATATATCAACATATATATTTATCTGATTATATATATATTTATATAGATATCTATATTTATGTATATATCAAGAGAGACAAACAGAGACAGTCAAAGAGAGAGAGAAACAGAGAAAGAAAGAGAGAGAGAGACAGAGAGAGAAAAAGAGAAAAAGAGACAAAGAGAGAGATGTGTGTGTATTGTTCAATCTAGCTAAGTGTAAGCAGAAATCTGTTCATCATAGCACTGTAGATGATTTCACACACATTGTTATTCTAGTTAAAAGAGTCAAGTTGTTTTGCACATGTTGATTGCCTAAGCCGAAAGTAAAGTTTCGATTCCTCTGAAAAGAGTATCTTACCGAAAGAATTTCAGCCAATTATTGTAACAAATTTCTTGTGGGAGAAAACCTAGGCATACACTGGCGACACACTTTATTCGAGCTCGGCTAGTCCCACGAATTCGGGTATACCCGGGTGTATTGAGGTTTGTGACTGTTTTCTGCCCGAGTGCATTGAGGTATTTTCCAGGCAGAGATTGAAGCATTTTATTCCCGCTGGCTGCAATACTGCACAGTATATATATATATATATACTGCATTACAATTCATGAATTTATGCCATCTGGTAGACACGCGAAGCATTGCAGCCTATTAAATCCTAATCATTATCATTTAACAGATCAGCCGCCCGTCAGCCAGGCATGAACCCAGGCTGGGAAGGCAAATGCAACGGGGCTTGTCAGAGGTGAGGAGCGGCGCATTCCAGGTATCTGCCAGGTACATACTGGGTATTTGCTCGAATAAAGTGTGTCGGTGCAGTATAACTGCTAGGTTGTATTATAACCTTGGAACAAACCGCGAAGATAACATGTAACTAGTCACACATTCAGCAGACATCCGTATGCGTTCAACTTAGACACTGTACACTTGAAGAGAGAAGAAATGGCAGAAGCTTCCACATTGCACAGCCATCCACGTAAATCATACAAATTTAAGATTTATGAAGCAATCAAAGCAACGCCAGAGAAAAGGGCAACCGTGGGCAAAATCTATGACTTGATCAAAAAGAAATATCCATACTACCAAGAACCTGACAAACAACGAAATTTTAAAACTTCTGTACGATTCACTTTATCCGCAAATGAATGTTTTGAGCGTGTCCATGATCGGGTAGATCAACGATATGGATGCTGGCATGTTGCGCCATCATTTAAACTTACCATGGAACATGGAACATATCTTCTGTTAAATAGCATATTTTTGCCTAATACCAGTTACACTGAAGCCGCACCGACTGCTGCGTCTGCTGATATACCTGCACCCTCCATTCATCAAGACCAGATGCAAGATGGACATAACTACTATGATATGTATCCAAACTTATATGGGCAATACCAATGTGGATGTGAAAACAACCAACAACTGTACGTACCTCCGGACGTCTTGTTTGAAGAAGCCACTGCAGATCCATATGACGCCCTCATGGAGATGTGTGTGATTCAGGATTCAACGGTTGCCTCAACCATGGATGATACTGTTGTGCCGTCCTGGAGCGAGCAGTTGCAGCCAAATCAGTTTTGACTTCTACAAGAATGGTAAATACAAATTTCGTTATGCCTTTACTCAAATTATATATGTGTACATTAATAATATACACCATTTGTTAGTCAAATGAGTGTATACAGCTTAACATTATAGACAGCCTTACATGTAGCGTGCACAAAGACATTATTTCCTACAACAATATACTACATGACGAACCATTAGTACACCTTAGTGACGGAGTCCTAAATCAGAGATGATTATCGCTTTTAAAGTATCATTTCAACATGTTACACTAACTGTAACACACACACCTCATTGTTTAGCATTCAACATATAAAAACAAAGTGTCGCCCACATATGACGTGGGAACCTGGTCATGTCCCAAGGCGTCCTTAAAAAGGTTACCGATGCAAGCCCCACCCCCAACCGACGTGCGCGCGTGAAACAGTATTGGCTGTGCCCGTAACTTATTGTTACGGTCAGTGCAGTGTGTCATGCTCACGTGTCGGTGGGCGGTGCGTGCACAGCGCTGGAGGCCAATGTTTATTCAGTGGGAGGGGTGTTTGCGTGCATTTCACGGTGCCTTAACATGACGTCACACATATTTTGTTCGCTCATTGGCTGATCATCCTTTTTTTCCGTGGGCACACATCCGTTTACAAAGTTTAGATATGTACGTGTGTTGAAGTGAATTTGTTTCGCTTCCATATCATAACTTTCAGCCATGATATGCGTAATGCTAGCAGCACTATGACGGGACATGTATTGAATGCACAGCATACACATCGTGTTGCGCATGCACTAAGACTTAGTCCACACATTCGTGACGTGCACACGCAACAGACGTTGTGCGCGCACATTATTATGTATACAGGCACCGGAACAAACATATCAGTAGTAATGCCAGCAACGCCATTTGAAAAATGAGACAGTTCTGTATCTGTAGTTTTATCCTTGAAGTTTAAACATATACGTAACTTATGCGTGAATATCCACAATCATATAGAGATGTGTTAAGCGTTGTCATGCTGAGGCATAGATAAATGTGCCATCTTTGAACATCATGTGTTTGCTGTATTTCACAGATGTCGAGGATGAATACATGGGACCAATGTATGATTTCAGATGATCCAATCGTTATATTAGATGATTGTGACGACTAGCGAACAACTATTATAATAAATATGTAATAATGCTTTCAATGATTGGTGCGCAGATTAACAATCACTACATAATGTTATCCTATTGTGCAAATATTTACTATGCACTTAATTATCATAATGATGTTGCTAAGCACTGAAGTTAGAACTTATATTGATATTTTTTTCTTTTCTACTAACATTATATGTATTGCCATGTGATATATGCAACCAACATTATCACTCAGCAAACACATTAATCTACTATATATTATAATCTCACGTGTGACTTGTCAAAGAATGTAAATGCTACATAACAACTCGTAGACATTGTATCTGAACATACACAATAACAATAGGGAGGTGATAGAAACTGTTCAGTCATGTGAATGTTATATTATCACCTAAATTGTAGTGGTAACCTAACATGCATGAGCTAATGAATGTTAGGTACAGATCATTAAACCATGAACATTTGTGTGTACATTTAATTCAAACGAGTAACTATAGTTTAGTGTTATTAGTAAATGTTCAACACATATATAGCTAAGAGAGGCCGATGATAAAAGCAACATTATTATGTTGTTTTATATTATTTCTGTTAGAAATACATGCATCACACAAAAAATACAACACACACACACTATTTTGCTGAAATGTGTGCGTATGCAAATGTCCACTTCATTTATGTTCATATGTTGAAAGTAGTTATAAAGGATCATGATCATTATGAATCACTAATGTGAATGAAATAAAACTTGGATTAACTACATTGTCATTGTGTTGAATGATTTAGGAAAAGTAGAGAGTACAAAGAACTATACTTTGGAATGGTGTTAACATTTTGACAAATGTTAGATGAACGTCAAATCAACACACATTTTTGACTTATTCATATACATGTGACAATGACAATGTAGTAATCCAGACAATATAAGAGAAATGCTGCACATCTCAAAAAGAAAATTAATGATACAGTTACCGGTGCTCCAGTGTTTGCACGAAAGCCTGCAATCAGTCCTGAACAGATAAACAAAGGAACATAGGGCACAACGGGTTTAGCAAATCAAACTCATTTATTGAGCCACCACGACGTTTCGACCATAATGGTCTTTATCAAGTGACAATGGCATAAATACATTCCCTTGTAACAACATATAAATAGTGCCCCAAACCCCCACAATGCAATCTATTCAATTAGTGCTGATGGAATTCATGTGCTGATTCAGTCCTTCTAGCCAATGTCCAGTCTGTATCTCTTGTTAGATAACCCCAACAGCTGTTAGCAATCCTCGTGGAGTTTACATTCTCCTCATTTCTGTGTATCCTGGCATCCATCTTGCTGACGTCATCAATCCGGGTCCTTAGCAGTTGGAACGCTTGCGTTTCAGGTTCGCGCATGTGCGGTAGTTATTCGCTCGATCCTCTTCACCCTTCTATAATTTTGGAACGCAAAAAGTGCAGACTACTTGTGAGTCATTGTGCACACATGAGCCAGTCTCCCTGCGGTCCTGCAGGCATAAGGGGGGTTAGTTGATGTTCCGTTTTCATCCTGCTGACATCATCAGTCCGGGTCCTTAACAGTTGGAACGCATCCGGATGTCTCATCTGGTGCGTTGCAAGTTCGCGCATGTGCAGTAGTTGTCCGATCGATCCTCTTCCCCTTCTGTGATTTTGGGACGCAAAAAGCGCAGACCAGTTGTAAGTCATTGCGCACGCGTAAGCCAGTCTCCCTGCGGTCCTGCAGGCATAAGGGGGTGAGTTGATCTTTCGTTTTCATCCATTCACATCCATCTTTATCTGTCATGCAGTGGGGGAGGATATATTCGTCATCAGAAGTCCACGATGTGAAAAGAAGGAAAAAAAGGGGGGGAGGGTTCTGAATCAGCATAACACTTTTTGAACAAGATTTATGATATACAATCTTACTGTGAAAAGTGATTAACAATAAATAAGCTAAAAAAGGTTGGTCTTTGTCAAGTCTTTTCAAAAACATAACCCACAAGGTGTATTCACATGACCATTTATTAATGTAACTACAGCAGGCAATGGCAGCAACCTATGGAGAAAAAAGGGTTTTATCTCTCCTCAATGAAACAGCGCAATGACAAAAAATCATTCAGTCCATTGGGAAATACAGTGTTTAATGTGTGGATCCAGAAGGATTCCCAATGTAATAGTAAAACATCCTTGTCCTGACCTGCCCTAGCTTTTTTAATATGTTCAATACCCATTAGTTTCAATGACGATATTGGGTGACTAAATTCGGAGCAATGTTTGATGAGAGCAGTATCCTCTGCACGACTACTGATTTTACTCTTATGTTCTATAAATCTGGTTTTGAGCATACGATTGCTCTTCCCAATATACACTGGCGACACACTTTATTCGAGCTCGGCTAGTCCCACGAATTCGGGTATACCCGGGTGTATTGAGGTTTGTGACTGTTTTCTGCCCGAGTGCATTGAGGTATTTTCCAGGCAGGGATTGAAGCATTTTATTCCCGCTGGCTGCAATACTGCACAGTATATATATATATATACTGCATTACAATTCATGAATTTATGCCATCTGGTAGACATGCGAAGCATTGCAGCCTATTAAATCCTAATCATTATCATTTAACAGATCAGCCGCCCGTCAGCCAGGCATGAACCCAGGCTGGGAAGGCAAACGCAACGGGGCTTGTCAGAGGTGAGGAGCGGCGCATTCCAGGTATCTGCCAGGTACATACTGGGTATTTGCTCGAATAAAGTGTGTCGGTGCAGTAACATAGTCCACAAGGACATTTAATCATGTAGATTATGTTTGTAGTTGTGCAGGTGATCCGCTCTTTAATACTGAACAATCTGCCACTCCTTGAGTGGTCAAACTTATCCACCGTGTTCAGACTGTTGCAAATACTACAACCAAAATACTTAAAACAACCCACTTTGGGTGAGCTCAAAAAATGTGGTGCCATATAATGTTTCTCATTATCAGCCTTAATCAGGATGTCCTTAAGATTTTCTCCACGTTTATAAGCAAAACGTGGGAAATCCTTACAGACCTCCTTTAGTATATCGTCTGTCTGTAGTACTTTCCAGTGATTTTTGAGTGTTTTTTTAATTAAACCACTAGCAGTTGTGAATTTACTTACCGTATATTCCGGCGTATAAGACGACTGGGCGTATAAGACGACCCCCCAACTTTTCCAGTTAAAATATAGTGTTTGGGATATACTCGCCGTATAAGACTACCCCTCTTCCAACGCACACACCAACCAAACAAAAATTAAAAAAACATCAGATTTGATTTCAATATACTGTGCCGGCACATCCTAATCTAACTTTTGCCCGTCTTACTCCGCGCATTATTATGGGCTGGCGCCGAACGTGGCCGTGCGCCAGCCCATCCTAGCCGCATCTTCCCCTCCCCCTTCCTTTCCCCTCGCGACCCCCACACACACAATCACACCACACATTCAATCACAAAACATACACATATCACATACATATATATACACATATACATATACATATACACACACACACACACACACACACACACACACACACACACACACACACACACACACACACACACACACACACACACACACACACACACACACACACACACACACACACACACACACACACACACACACACACACAAATCTATCCTCAATCTCCTTTAGAGTTTCCTCCAATTTAATAGGCCTATCCACTATGCGTGTAGCCCTGATCTTTTGAGAAAATGGTAGCATTTGCTTCAATCGTTCAGGGTTAGCTAGGCCTATTAAATTGGAGGAAACTCTAAAGGAGATTGAGGATAGATTTGTTGAGAGGGGACACAACAGATCTGAAATTATCACGGCTTTAAACACAACACCGCAATCAAATTCTAAAAGTGATCATCTGACATTTGTAAGTAAATTCACAACTGCCAGAGGTTTTATTAAAAAAACACTCAAAAATCACTGGAAAGTACTACAGACAGACGATATACTAAAGGAGGTCTGTAAGGATTTCCCACGTTTTGCTTATAAACGTGGAGAAAATCTTAAGGACATCCTGATTAAGGCTGATAATGAGAAACATTATATGGCACCACATTTTTTGAGCTCACCCAAAGTGGGTTGTTTTAAGTGTTATGGTTGTAGCATTTGCAACAGTCTGAACACAGGGGATAAGTTTTACCACCCAAGGAGTGGCAGATTGTTCAGTATTAAAGAGCGGATCACCTGCACAACTACAAACATAATCCAGATGATTAAATGTCCTTGTGGACTATGTTATATTGGGAAGAGCAATCGTATGCTCAAAACCAGATTTATAGAACATAAGAGTAAAATCAGTATTCGTGCAGAGGATACCGCTCTCATCAAACATTGCTCCGATTTTAGTCACCCAATATCGTCATTGAAACTAATGGGTATTGAACATATTAAAAAAGCTAGGGCAGGTCAGGACAAGGATGTTTTACTATTACAGCGGGAATCTTTCTGGATCCACACATTAGACACTGTATTTCCCAATGGACTGAATGATTTTTTGTCATTGAGCTGTTTCACTGAGGAGAGATAAAACCCTTTTTTCTCCATATGTTGCTGCCATTGCCTGCTGTAGTTACATTAATAAATGGTCATGTGAATACACCTTGAGGGTTATGTTTTTGAAAAGACTTGACAAAGACCAACCTTTTTTAGCTTATTTATTGTTAATCACTTTCACAGTAAGATTGTATATCTTGTTCAAAAAGTGTTATGCTGATTCAGAACCCCCCCCCCCCCCCTTTTTTCCTTCTTTTCACATCGTGGACTTCTGATGACGAATATATCCTCCCCCACTGCATGACAGATAAAGATGGATGTGAATGGATGAAAACGAAAGATCAACTCACCCCCTTATGCCTGCAGGACCGCAGGGAGACTGGCTTACGCGTGCGCAATGACTTACAACTGGTCTGCACTTTTTGCGTCCCAAAATCACAGAAGGGAATAGAATCGATCGGACAACTACTGCACATGCGTGAACTTGCAACGCACCAGATGAGACATCCGGATGCGTTCCAACTGTTAAGGACGAGGACTCATGATGACAGCAGGATGAAAACGGAAGATCAACTAACCCCCCTTATGCCTGCAGGAGCACAGGGAGACTGGCCCACGCGTGCGCAATGACTCACAAGTAGTCTGCGCTTTTTGCGTTCCAAAATTATAGAAGGGTGAAGAGGATCGAGCGGATAACTACCGCACATGCGCGAACCTGAAAAGCAAGCGTTCCAACTGCTAAGGACCCGGATTGATGACGTCAGCAAGATGGATGCCAGGATACACAGAAATGATGAGAATGTAAACTGCACGAAGATTGCTAACAGCTGTTGGGGTTATCTAACAAGAGATACAGACTGGACATTGGCTAGAAGGACTGAATCAGCACATGAATTCCATCAGCACTAATTGAATAGATTGCATTGTGGGGTTTTGGGGCACTAATTATATGTTGTTACAAGGGAATGTACTTATGCCATTGTCACTTGATAAAGACCATTATGGTCGAAACGTCGTGGTGGCTCAATAAATGAGTTTGATTTGCTAAACCCGTTGTGCCCTATGTTCCTTTGTTCACAATGTAGTAATCAACATGAAGATGAAGTGAGAGAAGAACTAATCACATACATTGCAATGTTAATGATGTTTAACACATTTGGGTCTTTTCATACAAACATGCATTGAGTGTTAACAGCGCTCATGTGCATGAATGTATGTTGTTAGGTTGCCAAAATTACATGTTATGTAATTACATTACATAATGTTATGTAATGTACGTAATGATTTGAAAACACAATGCACAATAACCACCAAGTGTAGATAAATGCACGGACACAATACAGAAACGACATGTTTCAATTGTTACATCTTTTTCATTACGTTATGTTTATACATCCTGTAACTATATCGAGGTTAGCACATCTTATGACAGATGTGAATTCAAATACATACCATGAGCAGTCCTTGGAGTCATATACCTTGAAAAAGAAAACATGAATGAATATAAATCATTGTCGTGACATGTTCATTAAGGTAAGCAACACACAGAAGTGACAATTTTGTTTGTGATATGAAACATTATCTAGAAGACGTCAAATATGATCTTAAATACACAATAGTCTACACATCATTGTGACACACATGTCACACTCCAAAAGAAAAATTGTATGTAACCATACTGCACTAGCTATTGGCTATCGACATAGTAGGTTTATTGTGTATGCATAACCAAAAATAGCATGTACAGAAAATATAGATTTAGTACACATTATTTCCTCACGTACACACAACACCTTTTAGTGGTAAGAAGTATAATACAACCTATTGATGAATGACATACTGGTGCCACATGCAATTGTCCACACAGCAGAGAAGAGAAAGGTGTGAGAACCATATTCATCTGTTTCTAAGTGAATGGTATTTTGAAACATGTATTTATCATTACAATGAATTCATACATCTATGTAGTACTATGAACATATATGTATTTGCTTACATGAAAAATAGGTGTTTATGACATTCCGACGTGTCTCCACACCACTGGCTGTTTGCTCAGTGTCAGCTGGTAAATGTACGGGATGCTCCTCCTCCAAGGCCTGACGTATGTCGGTTTCTAAATTATTGCGGAGTGCCAGATTGTGCAAAATGCAACATGCAATTATAATATCTGACACATTAGCAGGCTTATATTGAAGTGCCCCACCAGTTCTATCTAAACACCTAAATTGTGTCTTGAGAAGCCCAAATGTTCTCTCTATGATGGATCGTGTAGATATATGTGCCACGTTATACCTCTCCTCTGCTTCGTATTGAGGGTTTGCCACCGGGGTCAACAGCCACGCCTAATTCCGTATCCTGAGTCACCTATAATCCATCGTGTACAAATATGATACAATTTGTGTTAACATTATTACATTCAACAGTTCATAGAAAAACTAGAGTTGTTTGTTAACACATCATAATATGTACTCACCCACCAGCCAACCAGGTCCAAAATAGCCTTCTTCGAAAGCATGGAAGACTGATGAGTTTCTCAGGATAGAGGAATCGTGACTGGAACCAGGGAATTTGGCTACTACATGCATAATCTTCATCGTGGCATCACATACCACCTGTACATTCAGGGAATGGTAGTGCTTACGGTTGCGGTAAGCATGCTCACTCTGACTAGGCGGGATCAAAGCAACATGGGTGCAATCTATTGCACCCATCACACATGGTATCCCGGCTATGGTATAAAAACCATTCCTCACTTCCAGCCACTCTGTGTGCTCTGTAGGAAAATTAATATAATTCCTAGCGCGTCTATTCAGTGCACATAGAAACTGGGTAAAGGCCCGCCAGAATGTAGATTGCGAGACCCCGCCCACTATGCCCACAGTTGTCTGGAATGACGCGGAAGCAAGATAATGTAATGAGCACAGCATTTTAACAAGCCCAGGGTCTGCACGACCTCTGGCTGTCACAAAATCTAAATCTCCCCGTATCTCTTCATAAAGAGCTAAGATTGCTGCAGAACTCAAATGGTAGCAACTTATAATCTCCTCCTCACTCATCCCATCTAACATGGTTCTGTCCCTGTACAAACGAGGACGAGGCACAACTTCTCTCCTCTCTCTTCTCCTCTCATCTCCTTGCCCTCTCCCTCTCCCTCTCCCTCTCCTCTCTGCGTCCTTGTCACTGTCACTGTCACTGTCCCTGTCTCTGTCCCAGTCTCTGTCCCTTCCTTGGCCTGTGACATCCTCTCCATCAGCAAGCCTCTCCTCCAATATAATCTTCCTCCGTCTCAAAAACATTTGCATCATTTTCAGGTCTGTAGCTGTCAATGCGCAGGTAATTGGCCTCCTTTAAATACCTATGTGATGATGTCAGGTGACTTGATGAAGTCCAAGGTGTTACATTAACATATCCAAGTAGTTAACTCCAAACGGGTATCCAGAACGAACTAAACTGATTATTTATGTGTGTTCACCAGGCAATCAAGATATTTGACAATGATGTAACTTTAAGCTTTGTACAAGAATTTATTCGCAAGTATTTATGGAATGTGTAATGCAGGTACCACTTCTGAACGCAACACTCAGTCATCTCATTAGGATACAACCATGACATTGACGTTGAAAAAGTACGTTGCAACATGTCTAATTTGGCATGTTATTGTCACAAGTTCACATGAACTAATTGTAAAGTGCATATGCATAATTTAGTCATCAGGATACTTGCTATTGATTATGTTTCAATCGTGTAAAAACGAGTAACTATTATATATGTGTGTATAACTTAGCATGAAGTGATTCTAATGCATCATGTACAATGTATACATGCAATGTTATTGAGTGTCCAATTGCGGACGTCATCAAAAGAGGGAGGTCACAAAGTACATGTAAACATGAAAACAAACAGCTACATTTACATTTGATCATGCGTTACACATTCAAAGCATTCTCTAATGTATAACAGCATTAGAATACGCTGGATCTGTTAGATGTGTGAAATGTGTTACATCATATAATAAATTGAAGCACACTTAAGTAACATGTTTCATATTACGTGACCTGTTCCTTTAAGAGTTTACTATAGGAGTTTCCCTTGACACATCATAACATTAAGACTAATGTGACACGCAAATCATCATAACATTGAAAAGTACATTCTTGTGGCAATAATAAACGTAAGCGTTGACACGACTAAGTGATTGACATCGACACTGTAATGCCAAGCACATTTTTATTATGAGCAATAGAACGTAAACACTCCTATACTGTTATAAGTCCCCGCTCCATTGACTCCATTGATGTAGACATGAGCTATTTTTTCTAAGTGCCGTCCCGGCAACCTTGCCGATCCTTCTCCCCTCCAACTTGCCAACTTTAGTTGGCGGGACCAATTGCCGATGAAATCTGCATTTTTGAGTGCCGATCAGCACCGATAAGATGATCGGGGCTACTAGAATACAGCCGATTTCAAAAAGTATCGATAAGTGCCAATAAGTGGGTTATCGGCAGCCGCATGCCTATAAATTTTTATCGGGAATAAAAAATGCCGATTTTGAGCACTTATCGGCGCTTACTGAATCTCAACTCCAATTTTGGCGGGAAAATGCCGATAAAAGCCTTATCGGCGCTTACTGCATGAGGCCCCATATTATAATCTTTATGGATTTTGGAAAGATCTATTTAATTCTTATTCCTGCTTAGGAATTTTTATTAATTAATTCATATTTTTTATGTTTATATTGAGAGTGGGGAACTGATTTGTGTGTTTTTTTAATTCTTCTTTAATCCATGGGGTTATATTACATTCGAGTCCACATTAGCTATGTATATTTCCTTAAAGTGGACTATGTTAGACTTGCCTATATTTCAAAAATTCTTAAAATGCAATTGTTTCAAACATGGCTTTCTTTGCTAAGGATTATCAATTTAGATTAATTATTAACTGCATAGTTAGTTAGGAGGTATAGTATGTTTTGCATGTATGTTTTTCATGTATGTTTTTATGTATGTTTTTCATGTATGTTTTTCATGTATGTTTTCATAAATCATTAGAATTTGTGTAAAGAGATTTATGATATAGAAGATTCCAATTTAATAAAGTTTTAAGTTTATCTTGTACAATATTTGGGTCTCCCTAGCAACAGAATGTGTGGGTAGGTTCCCTCCAAGGTTTGCTCCCATTGGCCCATGAGCTTCTGGGGGAGAGGACCTCCTTCCTGACTCGCCCATGGCCCGTCATTGGATACGGGCGGAGTCGGAGTTCGGTACGGACTGAATGGGTCCGCCCCTGGGTTATGGGGGGCGTTTTTTCCTTTGTGATACCGCTCCTTGTAGCCAGGTAAGCGGTCACCATCGGGAGAGGGCCATGCGCGCCTCCGCTTCCCGTGATCGGGTGAGATAGTGGACGTGTTTTGGAGTTGATGCCCCTCCCCTGTGTCACTTGGGGGGCTGGTAGGGGTGGACTAGGACATGCTAGACATCATCACGCAGCCTGGAACATGCCCACATCATTAATTTTGGTGAGAAACGGGAGATCCAAATGCTGTATATAAGGAAGCTGTCATACAATTGCATACTCCTTGATAAAGTGTATTTTGTACACGAAACACGTAGGAGGGTGTCTACCTCCTCCTTTTTTACTATTGATCAATAAAGCAATATTTTTACATACCACTTTGGGACCCACTCCATTGAACATGTGCAGGTTCTCCTTTTTTCTCCATAGGAGAAAAATAATGCATAAGATGAATTCTGGTCGAAGAAAACCAGAAAAAAAGGCCTCCAAAAATTGCACTCAACTAGTAAAGTAGTTTAAATATTAGTCAACAAACTGACAATTGATATTTGATAAATAAACTGAATCATTGGGGCTATATAATACATTGTTGTGCTTAGAGACTGATCAAAAAAATCCTAATTTTAATAACGAAAATAATAAAGTTTTTTTAAAGTTAACAACATATAAGTACTCAATATATACACAGTGAAGTTAAAATAGTGTCTGCTGAGATCAAGAGCTATGAATATGGGCTATATTGTTGTCAAAATAGTGTTAGAAATAATAGCTAATAAACTGGGTAACAAATCTGCCAAAAAATTAACTTTTAAATTAGTATTTTATGCTTTTGATTCAAATTTGTAAACTATACTACTGTATGTGGTTTAAATCCATATTAGGGCATATTGAAAAAATGAATGCAGTTACACTACCGACACGCTTTATCACTCTGCGGCCAGATCCGCAAGCCGGGAGATTTCCCGGCTTGCTAGTGGCCGCCCCTCGGCGTGCCGCGCGTCATAGATGCGCGGTCACGCGTCTTCGGGAGCGTGCGCCCCCTGCACGCGCGTCCAGGGGCTCCCCGATGGACAGCGGCAGGGGGTTCCGGGGGACCCGGCGGACCCGGCAGCGGTAGGGAGAGCGCCCCGATCGGAGGGCGCTCTTCCGCTGCTTCGGCACGCGCCCGTCACTCTCGGGCGCGCGCCAGGCTACTGCTGCGGCCAAGAACGGGCAAATGCTCGAATAAACTTGGCCGCAGCAGTACGCTATCTAGCCAGCAAATTCTGAGTATTTTAAACACCTCTGTATTGTACAGTATGTCTTATAAAAATAGCTTCACTGCACCATCTGCTGTCAAAAATGTTTGTTTAAAGCTTGCAATGATTGATGATTTCATGACAGGTAATTGCAATTCACATCAGATACAAAGATTTAGTGTAGACAAGTTTTGGATTATTAAAACTACCACTGATATAAGCAAACAGTAATATTTTCCACACAATCTTGCATTAAATAGAAATGAAACATACACAAGATCTAGATTCAGTCAATTCATTTAATAATTAATGTTTTTAAGGTACTGGTATTAAGACTATGAAACAATAGTAAAATAAAAACAAGCGTTTCATTGTTTATGCTTTCACACTGCATATCAATAGAAATAAACATGGAAGTAATAAAGAGACTTTTTATGTACTCAAAAATAAATAGGTAAAAAGGAAGAAGGTGCAAAACCCAAATGACGGAGACTTGCTGAAACTCCAAACACCAGGGCACTCAAATAGGTATGTCAGGTACAAATAAATGATCATTTATTGTTCAAAAACAGATCAAAAAAATGGACTAACAAAGTAAAACCAATTAAAAAACAATACACAACTACTCGAGATCACAAAAAATATACAGGCCAATTGACTTTCGCAAGCAGCATAAAGATAAAGTAAAGGAAGCAGCACATCTCAATAGGTCAAAATAATAACAAAAATGTGTCACAGAGATCCCAAATAAAAAGAAGGGGTTAAAATAAACTTACTACTCTAGTTGAAAATTTTGATAAATGTAAAGTTTTGATGTATAAGCAAAGCAAAACATAGTGGAACATCTGCACCTTGAACACTATGCTAAGTGTAAGGAATCAGGGAACGCGTCCCCTGCGGCGCGCTTCCTCCTTACCTGTATCTTCAAGAACCTCCACGGACATCTCTACACGCACACGCATGGTGAGGCACTAGTGACATCACAGGGACTTGCCCCGCCTCCCAATCACGTCACGTGATAGCGCTGCACGGCACGCACACTAGACACGTGTGCACCGCTCCTTAGCTACGTGTCAACATCCACCAACCTCCTAATCACTCCCACTTGTCTCTTGCACCGCACCACCTATCCCTGCCTCCGCTGTAGCCGCACCTCCGACCCGCCCCTCTGCCCGATTGGATCCTCTCCCATATATATGCTCAGCTCTGCCAGTGGCACATTGGCTGAGCATAGTTCTTTATAGCCTTGTCCTCCCACGTTCCTGACCCTTGATTTCAGATTGGCCTCTAATGCACTGACCCGGCTTGGATTTTGGACTCCACTTCTCTGGACTACTGACCCCGGCTTAACTCTGACCTCCCGCACCTCTCCAACCTGACCTCGTCATCCGGACACAAACTATCCTACGTCTCCTATCTTCGACCTCAGAAAGAACCCAGACTATTCTCCTATTTCCAAACCTTGACCCGGCTACCTTAACCATGCACCTACCAGGTGTGCCCTCGCTTGCTGTGGCTGGTGTTTATCTCTTCCCACCTAAGTACCAGGTGGTACAGTATGCTCAGCCCACGAACATGGTCCCCCCTGAGGTGGCCCAGGCCTTGTCTGACATTGATGGCAAATGTAATCGGTTAGAGGCTCAAGTCACATCCCTAGCTTTGCCAATTTTCCATACAACAAGCACAGCCCAGTATTCTGAGACCGGCCACTCTATTTGCACCCTCACCGGAACTCTCACTCACTAGTGAGCTGCGCCTTCCCACTCCCAACCGCTATGCGGGCGACCCACACGGATGCAGAGGGTTCCTTAATCAATGTGCTATCCATTTCAAACTCACTCCTTCCCATTTTCCTCTGCAAGGTCTAAAGTGGCGTACGGTACGTCATTGCACTGCTTACCAGCGACATCCTAGCATGGGCTTCCCCCATCTGGGAACAGAGATGGAGCTGACCCAGGATTTTGCATGTTTCTCCAAAGAATTCAGGATAACCCCAGGCCGTAAGGTGACCGCAGCCTCTTCCTTATTTCACCTGTCTCAGGGTCACGAGTCCGTAGCCAGGTACGCGGCAGAAATCTGGACTATCTCCACAGAGACGGCTTGGAAAACGAGGCTTTGTCCGCAGCTTTCTGGCAGGGCCTATCCGAGCCCCTCAAGGATGAACTAGCCGCTCTGGAATGACCGAGCGATCTGGAAGATCTCATCGCAAGATGCATTCGAGTCGACCAGAGCCTCCAGCAAAGGAGGGCAGAACTCTCTCGCTCGCGGCTGCTCCTGGCTAGATCTTCCACTTTCCTTTCTATTTCCAAGATCCACCGCTACAGATGAACCGGAAACAATGCAGCTGGGGAGCCACCGATTGTCCTCTTCTGAGAGGCAACGTCGACGAGATGGCGGGCTCTCCACATTTTGAGTTTCTACTTCTGCATTCATCGACTCAGTGTCTGGAGGTAATTTTATTGACCACCACTTAGCTGTAAAGAATGCTATCCAACTGTTCTGCAAATCTGTGTCTGCCGGGTCTATCTTACCCAGAACTAGATCGTATCCCCATTCTATTCCAGAAACCGAAGCAATGTCTGCGTATATCCAGGAAAACCTGAAGAAAGGATTCATCCGAAACTCCTTTTCCCCAGCTGGGGCAGGTTTCTTCTTTGTCAAAAAGAAAGACAGTTCCCTCCGCCCTTGTATAGACTACAGAGGTCTTAATAAAATCACTCTAAAAAACAGATACCTTTTACTTCCCATTTCTGAATTTTTTGACCGTCTTCAGTGGGCCACAATGTTCTCTAAACTAGATCTTCGGGGGGCTTATACTCTAGAACGTATACGGGATGGCGGCGAGTGGAAAACGGCCTTTAACACACGCGACGGCAACTATGAATATTTAGTCAGGCCTTACGGGCTGTGTAATGCCTCAGCCGTATTTCAAGATTTTGTTATTTAAATATTTCGGGACCTCCTTAATCTCTTTGTCTACCTAGATGACATTCTTATCTTTTAAAAGGATATTTCGGAACACATCTAACACACCAAGCTGGTTCTCTCACGTCTTCGGGAGAACCATTTATATGCCAAACTAGAGAAATGCCAGTTCCACCAAAAATCTACTGCATTCCTGAGTTACATCATTTCAGATTCCGGATTTTCAATGGACCCTGCTAAACTTAAGGCAGTCTTGGAATGGCCACAACCCACTTCGCTCAAAGCTATTAAGCGTTTTTTAGGGTTTGCGAATTATTGTAGATTCATTTTTCTTCTGCAGTGGCTCCCATCACAGCCCTAACCAAGAAAGGAACGGACACTACGATCTGGCCACCAGCACTTCAGGGCTTCACCTTACTCAAAAGAGCCTTTGTATCCGCCCCATCTTGTGTCACCCAGACCCCAAACTACCCTATACTCTGGAAGTGGATGCTTCCGATGTCGGGGCTGGGGCTATTCTTTCCCAAAGACAATCACCTCAAGCCAAGTTACACCCTTGTGGTTTTTGTTCTAAGAAATTTTCCTCAGCAGAGAGAAACTATGACGTCGGAACCGGGAACTTCTAGCGATCAAAATCGCCTTACAAGAGTGGAGACATCTCCTGGAAAGTACCGTGAACACTATCACAATACTCACGGATCATAAGAATTTACTTTATATAGAAAGCGCCAAATGCCTGGGAGCTCGACAGGCACGTTGGTCACTTTTTTTTCAAGGTTCAATTATACAATTTCCTTTATTCCCGATTACAAAAATGTCAAAGCCATCGCACTATCTCATCAGTTCTTAGCAGAATATAAATCTAAAGACATATCTGAAACCATCCTCCCTTTCAAACATATTGAAAGGAATCCGCTCCTGGGATTGGCTGCAACTCATCCTTACAGAGCTAGTGAGTCTCCAGACAAACCCTCCCTGAACCTGCAATCAAGAATCACCTGCTCCTTTCTGCCTCCTGTGCCGCTCTGGCCTATTGGCTTCCTGTGCTGCTTAGCTGCTGCCCTTCCCCCAGGAAGTTGCTGACCATAGACTTTACAATTCTTCTGCAAGTAACTGTGTTTGCCACAGACTTCTCTGTTTGACCTGCTATTCCTCCTTGTGCCTTTGCCCTGTTCTACCTCAGCCTTTACCTGTCTTCTCGTGCTGAAGCGCTGGATCAGCCGCGCTGTGGCTTCTGGTTTTTCGCCTCCCCCAAGCGGAGATTGTTCCTTTGCTGAAGCCCGTGCTGAAGCTTTGTGTTCCTGTGTCTCCCATCGTTCCCATCGCGCTGCAGCACCTATGGAATTCTGGAATTTCCACTCCTCAGACAATACTGTCTCTCACTGACTCTTCCACAGTATCCCTCATGGAACTTTCTGTAGTACCTGATGTTTCTACAGATTCAAAGGACCATTGTTCAAAACAGAGTTATACTTCTCTGATTCTTACACAATATTTCGGGTACCCACTAATGACTGCTCAACTTCTGCTACAAACTCAGGGTTACCTCCCAGGGAGGTTTCTGTAGTACCTTATGTATATACTGATTTAAAGGACCCGGTGTTCAAAACAGATATATTCTGCACTGACTTCTCTACAGTATCGCGGGAAGTCTTTGAGCCTGGGACTTCCACTCCTAAGTCAAGTTCGTGTTTTCCTGATTCTTCTTCAGTGCTTGAAGTACCCCGTTCTAACTCCAAGACTTCTATTTCTAACTCGGGTTTACCGCTCACCCAGCTTCCTGCTGTACCAGATAAAATCTGTATTGATCCAAGCTTTCTCATTTTACAAGCAGATTCTATACCCACGGGTTCCTGTGTGGTGCTTGAAGTTTCCTCTCTGGATTCCATGTTGCCATTGTCAAAGACTGAAACACCCCTATAGGAATTTCTTGCCTTGTCTGAGGTGTCCGTCCCTGTTTCTTGTGTTCCCACTATGGGCACCGGCATGTGGGTTTATATTTACAATGGCTACTGGATTTATTTTAACATGCAATGTGGTGATTTTAAGATTACAAATTCATGTTTTGATTTATGCATGTTTTATGTGTTTAATAATGGGCAAATAATCTATTATCCATATCTGGATAATAGTTATTTGGCACATTATTGTACTGTATGTGTTTGGGGGGGGGGGGGAATGTATGTATTGAATGTATAGGTCAGGTTTATTTATTTTACATTCAGGGTTGGTTCCTTGGTTCTGCGTGAGACCTCTGGAGACTACCTGAGGTATCCTCGGGTATCTCACGGGTATCAGGCTGCGTAGGTCCACGTGTGACACCTGCGGGGAAGAACCGGTGGCCCCACATCTGTGGGGGCACCGTGGACCCGTAGTCTGTGGGGAAGAACCGGTGGCCTCACATCCATGGGGGCACCGTGGACCCATAATGTGCGGGGAAGAACCGATGGTCCCACATCTGTGGGGGAACCGCGGACCCGTAGTGAGCACCCGTGGGTCCCCAGACCCCCGTGAGAAACACCCGAGGCCCCGCAGACACCTGTGGGTCTGACCCGGGACTCCAAGACATCCGCAGGCCTACCGTGGGGACCCAATTGTGGCCCACGGTGACCCGCGGAGACCACCTGGGGGACCATGGCGCTTGACGGGACCCACCAACAGGCCTCCAGAACCTTTATGAAACAAGTTGCTGGTACCCTGTAGGTCTGTCAGGTGACCCTCCGGGCCTGCCGGGGACTCGCGTGGGGCTGGAGTATGAACCCTGTATGTAAAAGAATATATCATGTATTTATGGGGGGGCACAGGGGGTGGGTAATGTATTTAATAAATACAGCTTAACCCCATTATAGCACGGTTCTTGGGGGCCACCCGCAACCACTGCGTTATAAACGGAGTCGCGGAAAAAAAATGGCCGCCGTGGTGGTACCGGAGGGGGAAAGCTGAGAACTCTCCCAGCGTTCCCAGACCCGGTGAGGCAGCGGCAACAGAACACAGCACTTACCCTCCATCTGGCAGCTCTTCTCCCTGTCTCTGCTTCCTGCTTCTGCTTCCGTCTTTCGAGAGCAAGCTCCCTTAAAGAGACAGCGTGTCTGTGTGTGTGTGTATGTGTGTATTTGACTGTGTGAGACTTTGTGTGTGTGCAGTGTGCTGTGTGTGTGCTGTGTGCTGTGAGTGTGTAGTGTGCTGTGAGTATGTGCAGTGTACTATGAGTGTGTGCAGTGTGCTGTGAGTGTGTGCAGTGTGCTGTGAGTGTGTGCAGTGTGCTGTGAGTGTGTGCAGTGTGCTGTGAGTGTATGCAGTGTGCTGTTAATGTATGCAGTGTGCAGTGAGTGTGTGCAATGTGTGTGCAAAAAAAAAACTGTAAAAAAAAAAAACTTTAAAATAAAAACTGTTTTTTTTTAAATTCTGGGTCCACGCTCAAACCGCGTTATAAGCGAATCCGCGTTATAGCGGATTGCGCTATTATGGGGTTGAGCTGTAAAATTATGTTTATTGTGGGGCTGTGTATTGTTTTAATTGTTGGTATTGGGGGTGTGGGGAGGGGGTATTGGCCCCAAGGGTATGTGGGTAGGCCTCCCTTGTGGGTAGTGGGTGAGGGTGGTTAGGCCTCATGGGGTGGGGGGTTAGTGGGGGAGGGTATGTAGGCCTCCCGAGTGGTGGGTGAGGGTGGGTTAACCCCTTAATGACTGTAGAGGTTAATAACCGCTATTGTGATTAAGGGGTTAGGGGACATTACATTGGATGTTTTTATTCTTGTTTCTGTTTTGCAGCAGCAGAGGGGGCATGGATGGTGATGAAGATGAGGATGGCCTTCATCGTGGTAGCCGGACAAGGGTGAGTGCAATATGTATTTATTGTATTGATTGGTGTTTATGTATTTTAAATACACAGGGGGTGTATGTTGTTTATTGCAATGTTTATTGGGGGCAAATGTCCCCAATAAACATGCTATTCTGCCTTAACCCCTTCATTGCCCTAGCGGCTATCCGCTATGGTAATGAAGCAGCATTTATGTATTTTAATAATATTTTGCGGAAGCAGGGGGTCTCCTGAGCAGAACCACATTGATTTGTGGCTCAGTGACCCCCTGCTTCCCAAGTTACAGGCCCCGGTTTGGGGCATCGGTTACAGTGTCGCCGCCATCTTTATAGCGGGCACGTCGTGTATGGGAAGCTATAAAGATGGCGGCGACACTGCCACCCGATGACACATACCGGGGCCTGTAACTCGGGAAGCAGGGGGTCCCTGGTCCACAAAGCAATGCGGTTCAGCTCAGGGGACCCCCTGCTCACTGTACAATATTATTGAAAATACATTCATGCTTCTTCGTTACCATAGCACATAGCCGCAAAGATAAGGAATGAGTGTTGATTGATATGTGTGTTTTATTCATACTGTAGATGTGCAGAGGGTCTCCGGAGCTGTACTGCTTTGGTTTTAGGTCCGGGGACCCCCTGCTTCCCGAGATACAGGCCCCTGATCGGGACATTTACATGCAGAGGGATACCGGCTCCTCATAAAGGGGCCTGTATCTCGGGAAGCAGGGGGTACCCGGACCTGAAACCAATGCAGTTCAGCTCCGGAGACCCCCTGCACATGTACACTATGAATAAAATTGTATTTAAAATCATTTTTAATGTGCCGATGTTTGCACCGAGAGAGCAACGGATCTCTCTCTGCTGCAAACACATCTCGGCAGGGGACGGCTTCTCGGCAGCTTCTCGCCAGGCAGCTGTCTTGCCACAGGTTACTCGCTATTATTTTAAGTGGTGGTGGCGCATTCATTTGCCAGGGATTTGGCCCTTCCTGCATACAGCGAGTTTAACACACCATAAACATGGCTAGTTCAAACCCTGGCGAATGCAATTTTCCGCTGCTTAGTGCATAGACCCCTTAAAGTCTTATAGTACAAATGTATTGAAGCCATTGCGTGTGCTTATAGCAGGAGTAATGCAACGGTGCGACGGCATGATGGTTTGGTTGCGATCGCTGGAAGTCACTTCAATTTGATTTTTTCAGCCACTGCAGCATGACGTCAGTGTCATAGTCGCGTCATCAGGACTATAAGCGCAGCCATAAAAAAAAGGCATTTTTCCTGCATCGGAATGATGCCGGGGGTCTCAGGACCTGATACACATTAAGGAGAGATACACAACTGGGAGAAATCCCGACAGAGCGGGAGGAACCCCTCACAGGACACAACCCAATAATACACTTGGGGGGCTATGCACTAAGCAGTGAGCTTTTGCACCAGGCTGAAAAAAAATTGCACGTCCGTTAAAAAGTGAAGCCGGAGGCGCGATTCACTAAGGCCTTGAGCCCATTTTCTATCGGACGTGCCAAAATCTGGCCTATCGGGCGTGAAATGTTTTTTTCCTCTGCTAGCGCACTGAAATGTCACGTACGATAGCTGATAGAAAAAAAAAGCTGCATGTAACATTTGCATGGAGATTCTGCATCTACATGCCAGGCTGTTACAGGCGATTGTACACAAAATAAATACATTTTAATGATAGTGTACGTGAGCAGGGGATCTCTGGAGCTGAACCGCATTGGTTTCAGGTCCGGGGACCCCCTACTTCAGGAGATACAGGCCCCGTTATCGGGTGCCGGTATCCCCTGCACTTTTAAAGCTTCCGCGTCACGTGACAGGCACATTTAAATTCTGCAGGGGATACCGTCACCACATAACGGGGCCTGTATCTTCTGAAGTAGGGGGTCCCTGAGGCTGAAACCAATGCGGTTCAGCTCTGGAGACCCCCTACACATCTACACTACTGTCAAAACAACAACAATAACCAATAATTCATTACCGTATCGGCTATACGCAATGGTAATGAAGCTGCATTAATGTAAATTTTAATAATAGTGTGCGGGAGCTGGGGGTCTCCTGAGCGGAACCGCATTGATTTCTGTCTCAGGGACCCCCTGCTTTCCAAGTTACAGGCCCCGGCATGGGGCATCGGATGCCAGTGTCGCCGCCATCTTTATAGCGTCCAAGACGCAACGTGGACGCTATAAAGATGGCGGCGACAATGGCACTGATGCCCCAAACTGGGTCCTGTAACTCAGGAAGCAGGGGTCAGAGCCAGAAATCAATGCGGTTCAGCTCAGGGGACCCCCTGTTCCCGCACACTATTAATAAAAATACATTAAAGCAGCTTCATTACCTTAGCGGCTATCAGCTAAGGCAATGAAGGGGTTAAGGCACAATAGCATGTTTATTGGGGACAATTGCCCCAATAAACATTGCAACATACAACACACATCCACCCCCCCACTTCCCCCCCGCCCCTAACACATACAATACAGTTTATTAATAGTATTACTATTATCCACATATGGATAATAATGCATTTGCCCATTTAATATACATGAATCACAATAAATACAGTAAATACATATTACACTTACCTTTTCCAGGCACCCACGATGAAGGCCATCTTCATCCTCATCCTGCCCATGTCCCCCTCCGGTGCTGTAAACCATACACAAGAATACAGATAGCCAATGTAATGTCACCTAACCTCTTAATTACCTTAGTGGTTAATAACCGCTATAGTAATTAAGGGGTTAACCCACCATGCACTGATATCAACCCTTCACCCATTAATTTGTACAGTGGGTATTATGTATACAGGCGGTCCTCGGTTATCCGACGCAATGCGTTACTCAAAATGGCGTCGGATAGCGAAGCGTCGTAAAGCGAAACCCGTTTTCCCATAGGAACACAGTTTAAATTAAACGTTCCGTTCCTGAAGGCATTTTTAATGCTAAAATACACAGAAAATGTTACTCAAGCAATAAGATATGCAGCACACACATAGATTATGATGTAAACATTATATTTATTGATTACAGAACTGTAAAATAAAACTATAAAAATAATACTATGCTGTATTTTGTACAGAAATGTACACGAGCAAAAAAAAAACACATCAATTATTGGAGGAAGATGATGGGGGGGGGGAATCTTCAATAGACAACGGACTTTTTGGAGGTGATGTAGGTGCGGTTGAAGGTTTCGGCCTCTTGAAGAACCTCTTCATTGAAGTCTGGACAGATCCTTTCCTTTTCTGCGTGTAGATCTCTCTATAGCAGCTGATTTGGTTAGACACCCCACGACTGACTGTTGAACTCCGTTCAATGTTAGGGTCATTGTCCTCAAATATGGCCAGTGCGCTATCAATGTGCTTGAATGCCGCAGCCAACATTTTGCTAGACAAAGATTTACGTGGCTGTGGCTGTGCCACATCAGCAGATTGGTGGGCCTCCTCTTCAGCAATTTTTTGCTCCTCTAATTGCATGAGGTCTTCATTGCTCAACTCGTTAGAATGTGAGGCGAGCAACTCCTCAATATCCTCGGTTTCCACCTCCAAGTTGAGATCTCTGGCCATTTGCACAACAGTTTCTGTAACTTCTGCAACAGTCTCTGTAAGGCCTTGGACATCAGACACAAAATCCGGGCACAAATTACGCCAAACTCCGTTTAGATTGGATTGTTTCACCTCATTCCATGCCTCTCCGATGTTTCTCACTGCATGAAGAATGTTGTAACCCTTCCAAAATTCTTTTAGGGTTGGACCACCTTCCACATCGGTTGCTCTGATGGCCTGGGCAAATGTTCGCCTAAGATAGTAGGCCTTGAAGGAAGCGATAACACCCTGGTCCATCGGCTGTATCAGTGAGGTGGTGTTGGGGGGCATGAACACCACCATGATGTTTGGATGATGGTCATCCAGGTACACGGGATGGCCAGGAGCATTGTCCAGGAGCAGCAACGCTTTGAAATCGAGGTTCTGGTTCATGCAATATAATTGCACAGTCGGAACAAATTGATGCTGGAACCAGTCCTCAAAAAGGCTCCCTGTTACCCATGCTTTACGGTTGGACTTCCAAATCACTGGAAGTGTGTGCTTTGCATAACCCTTGAATGCCCTAGGGTTTTCTGCATGATAAACAAGCAAAGGTTTTAGCTTGAAATCACCTGCAGCATTTGAACCAAGCAGAAGAGTCAGCCTGTCCTTTGCAACTTTAAACCCGGGCATAGATTTTTCCTCTCTTGCAATGTAGCTTCTACTGGGCATTTTCTTCCAGTAGAGCCCAGTCTCATCAACATTGAACACTTGACGTGCGCAATAGCCACCGTCCTCTATAATTTTGGCCAATGTAACAGGGAAGGTTTTAGCTGCCTCCTCATCAGCACTAGCAGCTTCACCGGTCACTTTAATGTTATGCAAGTTTGCCCTCTCTTTAAACCGCATAAACCAGCCCTTACTTGCAGTGAACGTTTCCTCAGTGGCCCCTTCTCCATGCTGTTGCTTAATGTCCTCATACAGACTCAAAGCCTTGGCCTGAATTAAGGCTAAACTAATGGGCACATGACGCTGGGATTGATCTTCCAGCCATATGATGAGGAGTTTTTCTACCTCAGCAATATGCCCAGCACGTTGCCTTATTGTCGTACCTTGCATAGGTGCTGAGCCCTTGATCTGTTCCAGGATTCTTGCCTTGTCTTTTATTATAGTCACAATAGTTGTGCGAGGTATATCCAAGGAACGTCCAATTTCTGTGTTCGTCTCTCCTTTCTCAGAGCGCTTTATGATGTTGTGCTTGGTCTCCAAAGTTATAGATTTTCTATTCCTTTTTGGAGTAACAGCACTTTGCTTTTTGCTTTGATCAGCCATGGTTTAGGGCCTAAAATACACCACCAAACCTTCACACAGACTGTTCAGAATGATCTCCCTAGCTTGCAGCCGTCTGGTTGTTCATTTGTAGCAATTTTTTAAAGCGTCGTAAGAGCGTCGGATAAGCCGTTCGGGCGTCGTAAAACGGGCCATAGGGATGCATTGACAAGCGTCGGATAAGCCGTTCGTCGTAAAACGAAGCGTCGTAAAACGAGGACCGCCTGTATATATATATATATGAATAGCACTGTGGATATTCTGAACACATGATACATAAAGCTTGGCCCCCTGCAGACGCACTTACCATAACTCCCTCCTACATTCTCTGTACGTTCTCCCTACCTACCAATTAGACTGTAAGCTCCTCGGGGCAAGGATTCCTCTTCCTTAATGTTACTTTTATGTCTAAAGTGCTTATTCCCATGATCTGTTATTTATATTATCTGTTATTTATTTGATTACCACGTGTATTACTGCTGTGAAGCGCTATGTACATTAATGACGCTATATAAATAAAGACATACAATACAATACAATTCAATATATACTGTACAGTGGTCGACAAATCACCAAAAAATCTAATCTCCGAACAAAAAAATCTACTCGCCACTTAGTACCACACGTGTGCTGCTTGGGCCAATAGGAGCTCGCCACGATGTTAAATCCACTCGCCCGGGGCGTACAAATGTATAGGTTTGTCGAACACTATATATATATATATATATATTATATATATATATATATATATATATATATATATATATATATATAATATATATATATATATATATATGTATGTATGTATGTATGTATATATATATATATATATATATATATATATATATATATATATATATATATATATATATATACAAATAAATGTTAAAGGATTACATAAACATGCATAAATAAAAACATGACATCTTAATCTCATAATCAGCACATTGCATAATAAAATTAAACCAGCAGCAAATTGCATCTTAAAATTAAACCAGCAGCACTTTAAATAAATAAATTATATCTCCTCTCCCAACACACCAGCACCTAGACAAATATATATCAAATGTCAAACAAATGCATTTTAGTGTGTACATGATGCAATTAATCTGTGCATCATGTAACACTATGCAAAATCAATGTTCAAAATAAAATAAACTATGAACAACAACATACAATGCCATCCACAAAATCAAATACAAACTAAGCAAGTAAACATAAATAAATTTACCATCAATCAATTAATCAATTTCCAAAATCAATTACAATACAATACAAATCAATTATACAATTCACTATTCAATTCCTAAATCCAAACCATTGAGAAAAATATTCCGCTTCAAAGTAACCACCATCATAAAAATATAACTACCTAAAATAAGCCAATATTAAAAAGCTAGCCCCTGAAATAAACTATTGCAAAATCATGATAAACTACATGTAAATAAATATCAATTACATTACACACAACAATTCCTAAACAAAGCTTCAAAATACATGTTAAAAACACAAATAAACATTTGCAATACAATCATTTATTTTCCCTGTATGGTTACCAAATATAGCTAAACATTACATACAGGGGCAATAAATGAGCATAAAAAACAATGACATTACATCAAAAAATGCAATACCATACAGCCATTCAGTGTCCCTGTATGTATGTATTTATGTATATCCATAGGGACATACATAAATTCAGGGGCATTAAATGGACATTAAAAAAAACTTATGAATAAAAAAATCAAAAAAACCTGTAAAAGTAAAATAATATAAACGTTTCTATTGTTTACTTACCATTAGATGGCCGACACAGCGAAATCCAGGGGAACCAGAAGCACTCGAACCAATCCACAGGTAACCATAAAATAATAAACCCATACAATCCAACTGTGTCTTCTTTCTTCTATTTGTAATCCATTTCATCAAAGGGAGTCTTCATCTGTTTTCTGTATTCTTCTGTCTTATTTATAATATACACTGTACAAATGAATGTGTGAAGGGTTGGTATTGGTACAGGGTGGGTTAACCAATTAATTACTTTGGCGGTTATTAACCGCTAAGGTGATTAAGGTGTTAACTGGCACCTCAAAGTATTTTCAATGTATTTTTTTACCAACGGAGCCCGTTTGATGACCGGACTGTATCTCATTGCCAAGGTGAAGGTGGTGAAGAGGTGGTCACGGCAAAAAGTCAGGTTCAGGTATCTCATTGCCAGGGGGTAAATAGAACTCTATTTATTTACTTGATTGATGCTGCTTTATGTTTTTATTAATGGGCAAATAATCTATTATCCATATCTGGATAATAGTTTTTTTGCACATTACTGTACTGTATGTGTGTGGGGGGTGGGGGAGGTGGGGGGTATTTATGTATTTAAATGTATAGGACGAGGTTTATTTATTTTAAATACAGGGTTGGTTCCTTAGGTCTACGGGGACCTCTGGAGACCACCTGAGGTCTCCTCGGACGCTCACGGGTACAAGGCTGCCGGGTCCACGGGGGAAACCTGCGGGAATGAACCGGGGGCCTCACATCTGTGGGGGCCCCGCGGACCCATAGGGACCACCCGAGGGCCCCCAGACCCCTGGGGGAACAACCCGAGGACCCTCAGACACCTGTGTGGCTGACCTGGGGCCCCCCAGACACCCACAGGCCTATCCGTGGAGACCCTATTTGGGGCCCACGGTGACCCACGGAGACCACCTGGTGGACCACGGCGCCTGGTGGGGACCATTCGTAGGCCTCCAGACCCTGTGTGAAACCCTTTGCTGGGCCACTGTGGGGCCTGCGGACACCCGTCAGGACCACCAGAGTATTAACCCTGTATGTAAAAGAATAAACAGGTATTTATGGGGGGGCACAGGGGTGGGTTATGTATTGTTTATTACATATAGTGATGTTTATTGTGGTTAACGGGGGGGGGAAGTGGGTATTGTCCCTAAGCCAGGGTGGTTAGGCCTCATGGGGTGGATAGTGGGGGAGGATGTATAGGCCTCCCGAGTGGTGGGTGAGGGTAGGTTAACCCCTAATGACTATAGCGGTTAATGACCGCTAAGGTGATTAAGGGGTTAGGGGACATTACATTGGCTATTTTGATTCTTGTGTATGTTTTGCAGCTTAGGAGGGGACATGGGCAGGATGAAGATGAGGATGAAGATGGCCTTCATTGTGGGTGCCTGGAAAAGGTAAGTGTAATATGTATATACTGTATTTATTGTGATTAATGTATTTAAAATGGGCAAATGCATTATTATCGGTATGTGAGGCATACTGTTAGCAGCGGATTCTCCACGTTGGGAGTAATCCTAGTTTCTTTTGTGTCACCATCTAAGGAGGGTGTATAACCTGCAAATGTAATAACACTGTATTATGGTGAATAATATTGTTGTGTTTTGTATTTTTGAATAGGTTACTCTCCTGCAGGATGGCCCAGCAAATTAGGTCCATGTGGGGACCATTGGATTCCACCAGAGGGAGAGTGTTGCCCTGAGTAGTTTTGGCGCTATAGTTCTGTCCTCCTCTTGGCAGTAATACCCAGTAATGGCAGGTTTGCCAGGAGCAATCATGGGTTTTCCCCACACATGCAGTGCGTGAGTCAGTGAAGGTATTATCATTAGGCCTTGTGTCCAATTAGAGACACAGGGGTGGTGCTTACTGGAGCTACTTACTGCTTAGCACTTCCTGATTTCACCAGTCTGTCCCTACCGTGAGAGGGGCAAGGTTACCCGTACCCAGCTGTCAGGGACCTGGCTGGCCTGAGGCCCTCCCTCCAGGGAGCGTGGGATAAACCAATACCTCCTATCCAACCCGGGGATAGGGGAAGAGCTAGAACCACTCTTGGTGCCCTTGGCTGGGAGTGAGTTCAGGGACATCCTATGGATGGGCCCCCTAAGAAGAACTGCTGTGATTGTGGCTGCTAAAGAAGGAAAGCAAATAAAGCATCCTGACCTTTTATAAAATACCTCCTGCCTGAGACTGAAGTATATTGGGAGGAGGGGGACGTGTTATTTTGCAGAGACTTCACCCCATACAGCTGGGGGCTGCACAAGATGGAGGCGCTGCATCTGTGAGTAGAATTTGGGCAAGACCCCAGAAGCCTGTCATTTTATTCCCCTTTACCACCATGCGGGAGACCCTGGGCCCCCTGTTACCAGCAGGAATGCACCACACTGACAGATGTAACCATATTAGTATTTCCCCTAGGAGACTGTGACAGGGTAAATAAAAGCCACCAGCTATATGCCTGACAGACATATGTTTAGTCTGCAGTGCAGCAGTGACGAGGTTAACTTCAGCTGGGAAGCTCATGACAATTAGTTGGATCCCAGTTGCCTAATCAAGGTGTGTTAAAAACCCCAGGCTGTAGACACATGCAGCCTAGCTGGTGAGGGGACAGGACTGAAAGTGCTGAAGAGATTTCTGCTGTAAGGTCTGTGTTACAAAGTACATCTCCTGCATACAAAAGAGTAGCTGCTTTATTTTTGCTCTGTCTGCTAAAGAGAACCTTATTTTTGCTCTGTCTGCTAAAGAGAAACTATTTTGCTCTGTCTGCTAAAAATAAGCTATTTTTTTTTGTCTGCTGAAGAAAAAGCTATTTTTCTTTTGTTTGCTGATGAGAAGCTATTTGGTTTTGGTGTGCTGTATGTTTTAAGGCTAAAATAAATAAGCCTTATCCAAAGAACTCGCGTGTGTAGTTGCATGTAACCTGCAACAGAGACCCTATGTGAGATTGGGTGGGGGACACAGGGTTACACCAGCAACGGAGGCCGCCGGCATCAATAAGATGCAATAAAAATGCATTTGCAGGCAACTTCATTACCTTAGCGGCTAACCGCTAAGGCAATGAAGGGGTTAACTTCCACTAGCATGTTGTGGGGTGTTGTGGGGTGGGGGGAGGTCGTATTTGGTCCTTGGTGGGTGTTTAGCCTTACGGGGTGGTTGTGGGGTGGTTGCGGGTAGGGTTAACCCCTTCATTACCTTAGCAGTTAATATTGCTACGGTAATGAAGGAGTTAACCCCACCTGCTACCCACCCGGTAGGTATAAACACCTACCAGGTATAAACACCCACCAAGGGCCACATGCCAACTTCACCCATCCTCGCTATCCACCTTAAACATTCAAAAACAAAACAACCCTACTACCAGGATTGCCTCCTGGGTGGGTAGCGGGGAGGGTGTGATAACCCCTTAATTACTGTAACAGTTATTAAGCAAAAGTGATTAAGGGTTTAGGGGCCATTACAGTAGATCGTATTTTTTCTTGTACTCTTGCTGCCAACGGAGGACATGGACTATGGTGATGAGGACACCCTTCATGATGGCAGGGGTAATTAGAAGTTATTGTTACTTTATTTATGCTGGCCGGCTAATGTTTGATTTTAGAATGGGCAAATGAGCTATTGTCCATATCTTGATAATAGTAATTTTGACCATTACTGTAATGTATGTGTTGTGGGGGGAAAGGAGGATGTTGGGTGTAGAGGAGGTAGGTAGTAGGGTTGTTGTGTTTATTTTTCTTTATTGGGGTAGAGGTATTGGGTGAAGGGGGTCGTAGCCCCAATGATGGATGTTTAGGCCTACCGGGTGGGTAGCGGGACTGGTAAACACCTTCATTACCATAGCGGTTCTGACCGCTATGACAGTGAAGAGGTTAACCACTAATGCAACCTTCCCAATAGGCCTATTCACCCACCCTGGGGAAACAACCGCCTTCATCCACCCCCTCTGCCCCCAATAAAAAAGGCTATTGAATTTGAACCCCTTCATAACTTTAGCGGCTAGCCGCTAAGCTAAGGAAGATTTTTTAATAAAAATGTTAATACTAGTGTACGTGAGCAGGGGGTCTCCGGAGCAGAACCATGTTATTTCAGGTCTGGGCCCCCCCTGCTTCCTGAGATACAAAATGTGGGTAACCAACAACAACTTAGTTGACATTTGGCGTGCGCAGCACCAAGGAGAAAAGGGTTTCACCTTTTACTCCCACCCCTACGATAGATACAGCAGGATAGATTACCTCTTTGTGTCTAGCTGAATGGTTTCTAAGATCACCCACACGGGCATCCATGATATTTCATGGTCAGATCACGCACCGGTTGAGCTGCAGTGCACCAATCTTTCCCTAGACATACCAGGAGCGAACTGGAAACTCAATGAGTTATTGATAAAAATCCCTGAATTTGAACAACAAGTGGGATTCAAAATCAGGGAATATTTTCAGGAGAACATTGGCAGTGTAAATTCACAATCCACCCCTTTGGAAGCCCATAAGGCCACGCTGAGAGGCGTGCTCATAGGGTTGGTAAGCAGACGTAAGAGGGAGAAAGACCAAAAGATCAAGCAAACGCAATCAGAATTGGCTACTCTTTCTTCCTTACACAAGGAAAATGAGCAGGCGGCCACACTAAAGAGGCTGCTAGATACCAAAACTTAACTAAATTTACTGCTGGCCTCCCGAGCCAAGAAGGAGATGTCGTGGTCTAAATGGAATTTTTTTGAAAAAGCAAACAAGCCGGACACCCTTCTTGCCAAAAAACTTAGAGATAGAGATCAAACCTTCCAAATACAAAACATTCGGACTAGAAAAGGAGATTGCACTTCTGACCCAAAATTAATAGTAGCGGAATTTAAAGCTTATTATGAGTTCCTCTACGATGGAGCGAAAGTCTCTTGGACGGGCGACACTAGTTTACATCTGAAGAAATTTCTAGAGGGGCGAGATTACCTAGATTGTGCAGAGAGGAAAGGAACGCCCTACAGGAGGACTTCTCACTAAAGGAGCTCTTAGAGGTAATGAAGTCACTCAAGGCATCTAAAGCCCCTGGCCCGGATGGCTTTTCCAACCTTTCTATTCAATTTCTTTCTGGAGGGTGCCCCTATTCCGGGCTTGATGCTGCAAGCGTCAATCTCATTGATCCACAAACAGGGGAAGGACCCAGCAGACTGCAAAAGCTATAGACCCATCTCGCTGATCAATTCGGATACCAATTTTTTTTCCATATTAATGGCTAACCGCCTCAACAGGGTTATGCCAAAGCTGGTCCACCCGGATCAAGTAGGGTTCATATGCGGCAGACAGGCGGCAGACAACACCAGGCGTATAGTAGATTTAATTGATTTGGCACAGAGAAAAAAGATCCCATCCTTGGTAGTCAGCCTGGATGCCGAGAAAGCGTTTGATAGAATAGATTGGCCCTACTTGAGAGAGACGCTTGCAGAGTTTGGCTTCGGTGGGAGAATGATAATTGCAATTCTAGCTCTTTATAGGGGACCGACAGCAAAAGTCAGGCACCAGGGTTTCCTGTCGGAGGAATTCCCTATAAAGAGTGGCACCAGACAGGGTTGCTCCCTGTCCCCGCTCCTTTTCGCACTATGCATTGAGCCCCAAGCAGCGCATATCCGCCTCAGCCCAGATATTTCCAGAATTCAAATTGGGGAGCAGTCACATAAAGTGGCCCTGTACGCTGATGATGTTATACTAACATTATCTCAGCCCCTTACCTCTCTGCTGAATGTCTTTAATTTGTTGAGGGAATTTAACAAGTTATCTGGTTTCAAAATCAATCAATCAAAGTCAGAAGCCCTAAATATAAACCACCCGAAGATCACCGAAAAATTAATAGCGATCAACTTTAACTTCAAATGGCAAGCTCCCACATTAAATACCTAGGGGTTAATATAACAAAAGAATATTGTGCCCTATACAAACCGAATTACCCCAGACTAATAAGGACCCTGAAAGAGGATCTCAGGCGTTGGTCAGGTTACGGAATATCCTGGATCGGTAGAATCCAGTGTTTAAAAATGAATCTCCTCCCCAGGATACTATATCTGTTCCACACTCTCCCAGTACAATTGGCTCGTGATGATATCCTCCGTCTGCAGTCCTCTATGGTGAAATTCGTCTGGGGTAATAAAACCCCACGCATAAAGTCAAGTACATTAATTAGGCCCACGACGAGAGGGGGGCTGGGGATGCCTTGCTTGTTTGCATACTTCAGAGCGGCCTAATTATCTCAAATTACCCAATGGCATTCACACCCTAGCCTTAGGCATTTGGTGGAACTGGAATGCTGCGCTCCAGTGGAGTTACGAGACCTAATCTGGCTACCAAAACAGGTGTTTAGAACCATCAGTGAACCGCTTTCCCCTCTCGGCAGCTCGTTGGTGGTCTGGGAGGGTAGCAGATACAAATATGCCCTTACAAGGCAAAACTCCTTAATGACTCCGTTTGTGGGCAACCCTGATTTCGCTCCCGGCCTGCAGAGTAAGGACCTAACAATCTGGAAACAAAGGGGCCTCACGAGGCTCCTGCATCTGGAGGGCAGAATCTCAATAAAATCCTTTGAGCAAATTCAATCTGACAAAAAAATTCCAACCTCGGAATTCTTTAGGTACCTCCAGATTTGAGCATTCTACACTAAAATCCCAAAACGCCCCCGGCGCACGAAATTTGAGCAGCTCTGTTCAAGAGGGACAGATAACAGGGGACTTATCTGTGGTATATATCGAGAGGTGATCTGTCCTGCAAAAGACGACGACAATAAGTTGAGTTACAGGGTAAGATGGGAGGAGGACTTAGGGGAGACTCTAGAAGACGAGGACTGGGATACTATAGTACTAGCAGCAGCTAAGAGCTCAATATGCACCACATTAAAGGATAATGCATATAAGGTCCTGATGAGACGGTATCTTACCCCGAAAAGATTGGCTAAGTTTGTCAAAGGTTACCCTCCCTTGTGCCCGAAACAATGCGGGGAGCAGGCAGACTTGCTCCACATGCTGTGGAATTGCGCCAAGGTGGCCCCGATCTGGGAAGAAATTAGAATCTGGCTGCAGAATGTTCTCGGTCACGAGGTCCCTTTGGACCCTTGGTTGTTTCTGTTGGGGAGGCGTACCAAGGGCCTAAACAGATCAGAGCATAAATTAATAGCACACTTTGCCACAACCCTACGGTGCAAAATCGCAGCTTTGTGGAAGCTACCAGAGGTACCCAATATACCAAAAATTCAGAATAGAATTTGGTATGTTTGCCGGATGGAACAGCTGACGAGTCTGGTCAACGACACTGGCACAAATTTCCTAAAAACATTGGCGCCATGGCTGGCCCAATCTGATATCCATGGGGTGGATGCCTCCAATATATTGCTCTGATAGCTCAAAATGCATTCTCCTTGGATGAGCTAGTTCTGACGGTAGATAGACCTCTGACAGGTAGGGTGGACAGGGATTACATTTGACCTTGGTGATGATCTGAGGGCTCAAGCCGAAGCTGATCCAAAATCCTGAGGGTCACACAGAGGACAGCCGTCTCGAAGACTGCTCCCCCTCCCCACCCCCCTCCCCTTCATATTTGTTGTGCGGTTTTGTAATACGGTGAGTCAGTATGTCTCCCCTGTCAGTCTAGTTGTTTCATGTAATCATATAATGTAGTGCGATGGATGCTTATTTACATGACAATGTGTTGTTAGATTACATGATGCCTGTACCATGCACTCAATAAATAAAGGGAGAGAGCAGTGAAACCAGCGCTAATGCAATATAATAAAACTGTGACAATATAAATGACAGAAGTGAATACATTAAACTTTAAACTCAAAGTTGGGGCTGCCTAGGGAAAATAGGGTTAACACAGACCAATACAGACAAAGAATATAAAAACCGGCCCCTCCAAAAAAAAATATATATAAGTCCAACCAATTGTATAGTCCAATACGAGTGGCAGGCAATGAGAGAGAGCTCAGGAGAGCTGAGAGGCAGGTCTGATAGGGACAGCGTGCAACTGGGGGTAGATGATTAATTTCAGGAGCCAAAGAAAAAACCACCACCTTTAATCATCTACCCCCAGTTGCACGCTATCCCTATCAGACCTGCCTCTCAGCTCTCCGAACTCCACTGCCTGTCTAGGCGCTCCCCCTGCCCTCGCGCTATACTGTGATGTCACCGGCACATCACGCAACCCGCGGGTCTGTGTGTACGGCGTCGGCGACTCTCCCATTGGTGTGGAGACCTGGTTCCTTCCTGCGGCACCTTTCACCTACCTTGAAGGTTTGCGTGTATGGCAGCAGTGATCGTCCTGGCAGTGTGGATCCTCAGAGTTCATGTGGTTCCATCTCCTTGCAGAGGCTCCAGTCTAACTTCCAGGACAGTTGTTCTAAGAGTCTTTTTTTATTCAGCTTTGCTGTAAGTAGGATTTTAATTTTACCCCTACCGGATGATTTAACTTTATTAGCGTCTGTAGCCCAATGGACATGTGTTTATTGTTTTATTTATATTTTATATAATTGCATTACATTTGTAATTTATCTTTTTGCCAATCTTTTCAGTGGTTTTTTTTAGATTTTTATTTTGTTATTTGAGTTGCACTATGATCTTTTTCTTTTGTCTTTTTTTGTTTTTGTCTTACATGTTTGTGTGTCTTTCTATGAGGCTTCATTGAAGATTCTACTCAGGATTGCCTGCCACTCGTATTGGACTATACAATTGGTTGGACTTATATATTTTTTTTTTGTAGGCGCCGGTTATTTATATTCTATGCACTCAATAAAAAAACTTTTGGTTGAAAAAAAAAATGTGGGTAACCGGTACATCAGAATATATGAGTCCCAATACTGAATAATAATTCTTCCGTTGGGAACACTCCAATATGATGTGAGCAATAATAATATACCCTAATAGGGCAAGGGACTAGTACCTAGTGATAGCCAGCACAATGAACAGTACAGAAATTGTCCCAGCCATAAAAACATAGTTATAGTATGTATGAGAAAACTCACTTTTGGTTCCAATTCAGTCAGAGGAGAAGTCCCATCAGGTATCCTGAGCAGCGTGCAATCCACCAAGCAGGACGAGTAGAAAATGGGTGAACAAAGGCAGTGCACTTCCTTTGTTCACCCATTTCCTGAGATACAAGCCCTGTTATGGGATGCCAATATCTCCTATGCATTTAAATGTCTAGCGTTACGTGACCATGACATTTAAATGCATAGGAGATACCGGCACCCCATACCGGGGCCTGTATCTCACGAAGCAGGGGGTCACTGGATCTGAAATCAATGCGGTTCTGCTCCGGAGACCCCCTGCTCACGTACACTAGTATTAACATATTTATTAAAGCCCAGCAAACACTGGCGAGATTTGTGCTGGGAAAGGAAGCTCTCTCTCTGCATCTGCCCCCCCCCCCCCATATCGCTGCAGATCCACGGGTGAGTACTTTTGAGAGGGGCGAATATCACATCGCTGCTGCTCTTCGCCAGTTTTGGTCACTTAGCTATCGCCGGTCTTCAGAGTCTTTCTGAATACCTGACAAAACTGGTCGGTGTAACAGGCCCAGTTAAATGTTTTATGAAGGCTACTAGAATAGGCTCCTTTGGGACTCATCAGTGTGAAGATGATTTACTGACTATACAATGTGTTCTCATAATTAGTATAATTAGTATTTTAATTTGCTATACACTGTACAGTGTAGGGTTTTTGTCACTTTTTTACTTACCATAACTTTTGTTTTGTCTGGTTAATTCCATAGAGACATCCCAAAATACTGTAAGGCATTTATTCCTACTGATATCATTATTATTACAGAACCTCAATATACAGTTAGGTCCGGAAATAATTGGACACTGACACAATTTTCATAATTTTGGCTCTGTACGCCACCACAATGGATTTGAAATGAAACAACCGAGATGCAACAGAAGTGCAGACTTTCAGCTTTAATTCAAGGGGTTGAACAAAAATATCGTATAAAACGTTTAGGAATTGCAACCATTTTCATACACAGTCCCCTTATTTCAGGGGTTCAAATGTAATTGGACAAATTAACACAATCATAAATAAAATGTTAATTTTTAATACTTTGTCGAGAATCCTTTGCAGGCAATGACTGCTTGACGGAAAATCAGGAGAGCGTCAATACCTGAAAGAAAATAAATAAACTACCATAGTGCATACTGTATAAATAAACACATAAATGGCAGAGCCCTTAAAGGAGCATAGATGCTATATGATAGATAAAAAGTCCATCCATAGACAGCAATCGGGAGCAAAAATAGGAGTTAAGTAAACCCAGAAGAGAGACACAGAGCCAAAAATGTAAAAATTCCAAAACATTTATCCGACAATGATAAAATTGGAGGCTTACAAGATACCAGATGGTTTAAAGCATTGGTGTAGGGTAACGATGTTGAACCGAGTCGTGTTCTCGGGAACTCTGCACACCGCCGCTTCTTCCACCGGTCTCCGTCCTGTACTGCTGTTTGGAGCCGACACGTCACTTCCGGTTTGTCACTCGTGTAGTAGACGCCACCGGAACTCCAGCCGCAGACTCTCTCCCTCTGGATCTCACACTGAGGGTTACGCTCTATGCGTTTCGCCGTGCAGGATGACGGCTTCGTCAGGAGTAACGTTAACCCATAAAAGGATACCTTATATACCTTCTACATTTACAATTACCTTTCCTCCTATAGGTCAATGTGCACTTGGATTTAAATAATTGGATAATTGGTTCTATTAGGCCTCTCTCACATTACAAATATCACAAAAATGTTATACAATTTGTTTAAAATACAACTTTTATACTTTAATGTAACTATTGTACGTAGTTTTCAATAACAAAATTAAAATGTCTACTAAGTACTGATTCATCACATACAATACATGTTATAAAATTCAACATATATGACTACTAAAATATCCCCATAATCTCATAAAATAAAGAAAAAACGACGATTGATGAATCTCAAAAGACAAAAGAAAAAAACAGAGTCAGTGCAGAATATGACAATATTATACATTAGCACGACCCTATTCTGTACATTTTATTGCATACACATCCATATAAGTGGTATACATTTAAAAATGCCATGAATCTAAAGGAAAGCACTTAGCTCAAAGTCCACATTTAAACCCAGTGGTACAAGTGATTTCAGGGTGAAGATCCAGAAACTTTCTCTCTTTCTTAGAGCAGTAATTCTGTCTCCACCTCTCCAGTGTGGTAACACTTGCTCTAACACTGTGAATTTGAGACCTGATGTATCTCCATTATGTTTTTGTATAAAATGGTTTGACAAATAATGTGTGGTAACACCTCATCTCACATTGCCAATGTGCTCGATTATACGAGTTTTGACTGTCCTAGAAGTTTGACCTACATACTGTAGCCCACATGGGCAAGATATAAGGTATACGACATACTCTGATTTACATGTTAAAAGTTGTTTAATATGAAACCGTTGTCCTGATGTATTCGATACAAAACTGAATTTGTCATCAGACCTATGTTTACAGGCCATACATGTGGTGCAGCCAAAAAAACCTTGTATCAAATACATCAGGACAACGGTTTCATATTAAACAACTTTTAACATGTAAATCAGAGTATGTCGTATACCTTATATCTTGCCCATGTGGGCTACAGTATGTAGGTCAAACTTCTAGGACAGTCAATACTCGTATACTCGAGCACATTGGCAATGTGAGATGAGGTGTTACCACACATTATTTGTCAAACCATTTTATACAAAAACATAATGGAGATACATCAGGTCTCAAATTCACAGTGTTAGAGCAAGTGTTACCACACTGGAGAGGTGGAGACAGAATTACTGCTCTAAGAAAGAGAGAAAGTATCTGGATCTTCACCCTGGGTTTAAATGTGGACTTTGAGCTAAGTGCTTTCCTTTAGATTCATGGCATTTTTAAATGTATACCACTTATATGGATGTGTATGCAATAAAATGTACAGAATAGGGTCGGGCTAATGTATATTATTGTCATATTCTGCACTGACTCTGTTTTTTTCTTTTGTCTTTTGAGATTCATCAATCGTCGTTTTTTCTTTATTTTATGAGATTATGGGGATATTTTAGTAGTCATATATGTTGAATTTTATAAAATGTATTGTATGTGTTGAATCAGTACTTAGTAGACATTTCAATTTTGTTATTGAAAACTACGTACAATAGTTACATTAAAGTATAAAAGTTGTATTTTAAACAAATTGTATAACATTGATGTGATTTTTGTAATGTGAGAGAGGCCTAATAGAACCAATTATCCAATTATTTAAATCCAAGTGCACATTGACCTATAGGAGGAAAGGTCATTGTAAATGTAGAAGGTATATAAGGTATCCTTTTTTGGGTTAACGTCACTCCTGACAAAGCCGTCATCCTGCACGGCGAAACGCATAGAGCGTAACCCTCAGTGTGAGATCCAGAGGGAGAGAGTCTGCGGCTGGAGTTCCGGTGGCGTCTACTACACGAGTGACAAACCGGAAGTGACGTGTTGGCTCCAAATAGCAGTACAGGACGGAGACCGGTGGAAGAAGCGGCGGTGTGCAGAGTTCCCGAGAACATGACTCGGTTCAACATCGTTACCCTACACCAATGCTTTAAACCATCTGGTATCTTGTAAGCCTCCAATTTTATCATTGTCGGATACATGTTTTGGAATTTTTACATTTTTGGCTCTGTGTCTCTCTTCTGGGTTTACTTACCTCCTATTTTTGCTCCCGATTGCTGTCTATGGATGGACTTTTTATCTATCATCTAGCATCTACACTGGCGACACACTTTATTCGAGCTCGGCTAGTCCCACGAATTCGGGTATACCCGGGTGTATTGAGGTTTGTGACTGTTTTCTGCCCGAGTGCATTGAGTTTTTTTCCGGCAGGGATTGAAGCATGTTATTCCCGTTGGCTGCAATACTGCACAGTACATATATATATACTGCATTACAATTCATGAATTTATGCCATCTGGTAGACACGCGAAGCATTGCAGCCTATTAAATCCTAATCATTATCATTTAACAGATCAGCCGCCCATCAGCCAGGCATGAACCCAGGCTGGGAAGGCAAATGCAACGGGGCTTGTCAGAGGTGAGGAGCGGCGCATTCCAGGTATCTGCCAGGTACATACCGGGTATTTGCTCGAATAAAGTGTGTCGGTGCAGTATGCTCCTTTAAGGGCTCTGCCATTTATGTGTTTATTTATACAGTATGCACTATGGTAGTATATTTATTTTCTTTCAGGTATTGACGCTCCCCTGATTTTCCTTTTTGTGCTCTGATTGTGGACCTTGAAACAGTCCTCTAAGGGTTTGAGTGTTTTTACTTTTATCTTTATTGCACTGATATATTTTGATTAATTTGATCACTGTTTATTGCACGGTTGTATATAGATAGAGTGTTTGAGCGCCATCTAGTGTCTTTTATATATAATGACTGCTTGACGTCTGGAACGCATGGACATCACCAAACGCTGGGTTTCCTCCATTGTGATGCTTTGCCAGGCCTTTACTGCAGCTGTCTTCAGTTGTTGTTTGTTTGTGGGTCTTTCTGCCTTAAGTTTTGTCTTCAGCAAGTGAAATGCATGCTCGATCGAGTTGAGATCAGGGGATTGACTCGGCCATTGCAGAATATTCCAATTCCTTGCCTTAAAAAACTCCTGGGTTGCTTTCGCAGTATGTTTTGGGTCATTGTCCACCTGTAAAGGGAAGCGCCGTCCAATCAACTTCGCTGAATTTGGCTGAATCTGAGCAGACAATATATACCTATACACTTCAGAATTCATCCGGCTGCTTCTGTCTTCTGTAACATCATCAATAAACACTAGTGACCCAGTGCCATTGTAAGCCATGCATGCCCATGTCATCACACTGCCTCCACCGTGTTTTACAGACGTTGTGGTATGCTTCGGATCATGAGCCGTTCCAAGCCTTCTCTATACTTTTTTCTTCCCATCAAAGAATGCTGTTCCAGAACTGGGCTGGCTTTTTTAGATATTGTTTGGCAAAGTCTAATCTGGCCTTTCTTTCTTGAGGCTTATGAATGGTTTGCACCTTGTGGTGAACCCTCTGTATTTGCTCTCGTGAAGTCTTCTCTTTATAGTAGACTTGGATAATGATATGCCTACCTCCTGTACAGTGTTCTTCACTTGGCTGGATGTTGTTAAGGGGTTTTTCTTTACCATGGAATGGATCCTATGATCATCCACCACTGTTGTCTTCCGTGGATGTCCAGGCCTTTTTGTGTTGCAGAGCTCACCAGTGCGTTCTTTTTTTCTCAGAATGTACCAAACTGTTGATTTGGCTTTTCCTTATGTTCCTGCTATTTTTCTGATGGATTTTCTTTATTTTTGCAGCCTAAGGATGGCCTGTTACACTTGCACTGAGAGCTCCTTTGACCGAATGTTGTGGGTTCACAGCAACCGCTTCCAAAAGTGAATGTCACACCTGGAATCAACTCCAGGCCTTTTACCTGCCTAATTGATGATGAAATAATGAAGGAATAGCCCACACCTCTCCATGAAACAGCTTTTGAGTCAATTGTCCAATTACTTTTGGTCCCTTGAAAAAGAGGGGGCTGCATATTAAAGAGATGTAATTCCTAAACCCTTCCTCCAATTTGGATGTCAATACCCTCAAATTAAAGCTGATAGACTGTACTTTAAGCCCATATTCATTATTTAACTGGAACTTGAATTTATTTTGGTACACAGCCGAAATAACAAAACTTGTATCAGTGTCCAATTATTTCTGGACCTAACTGTATAAAACCAATAGCTATTTTACTATCCAAAATATTTTAAATACAAAAGCAAAAACATAATGCCTGTAACATATTGTAGTAAAAAATTATCTGTAAAATCCACACAAATTGGTTATGATAATCTGTGTTATGGCCACTATATTAGTTTGAATATAGGTGGGTGACCGGATTAGTCTTTCATGAAAGATAATAAATACTGCATAAATATTATAAAACTTTTATGGTTTAGCACAATTTGTACTGTACCAGTCATAACCACCAGAACTTGTCAGAAGAATGTTATCAAAAACAATGGTCATCTTCAGTGCAACATTGATTGCTAGATATACTGTAAAGTAAATAATCTGTTAAAGTAGAGTATTGCAAGTAATAAAGTACAACATGCAAACATATAATTAGTGTCACAGCAAAGAAAATTATGATCTTCATTCTGCCTAAAATCGTTCTTCAAGGTTAATGTGTATTGATGGGAATCAGTTCACAGAAACCCATTTTACCATTAACTGCTCAGGAGAATGAGTTTCTTATTTTTTTTATCCATCCATCAAATCCTTATTTGGGTACTATAAATCAGTTACCCAAAATGGAATACTAGCAGCAAAATCACTTTAAAATGTCTGGGTTTGAAAGATAAAGAAAACACGTTTAAAAGAAAACGAGATATACATGGTTCCAAAGATGTAACAAAAATCAATATATTTATTTTTCAGTTGTCATCCTGATCTGATGGATTATTATTGCTATCATTGTACCTTCTATGTCACCACTTTATATCTAATACCAAGAAACAGCATGTTTAAAGTGTTTCTATAATGTGCACAGTCACCCTGCTGAGATCAATGCAGTGGTAACAAAAATATCCACTTTTCAAACAGTTATTTTTTTCAATCCAAAGAAAATTTTAGTATACATTTTACATAGAGCAATACTAATTCTAACTCAACAATTCTAATTCAGTCAGTAGAATTTCCCCTCCCCTTGCCTCTGGGATTAACAAGTGTTGCCTTGCCTGACTAGAAGCTAGAAAAAGGTTGGTGTATACTGTATAGCGCTAAAAATTAATATTACAACAATAGAGAAGTACAATATCTAGTAACAATACCGTGATGAAAATTGTTATAGTTAAATAAAATAGGCAAGGCTGCCAGGAAAACTAACCCAAACACAGTTAGTGAAACACAAGAAACACAATACAGACCGGCGCCTTAGAGTCCAAATAGTGGGATATATTACAGTCCAATGAATGGTTGGAGATATCCAATAGATGATAAATCCAGTCCAGTAGACAGCAGTTTCCTCAGCAAGAACAATGATGTGATATGCAGGGAAGACAAGAGAACAAGATCATAGTGTACCAAAATATGGTTAAAACATATAACACATAGACAGACAAGCACATACAACAATAAACATATAGGCTGACTAATAACAAATAGAATTTAATGAACACAATAAAATTCAGCAAACTGGTGACGAGCAGATCCAGGATCCGGTTGTGAAAAACCGGAATCCTACTTACAGCAAGTCCTCAGGATATGTGCAGATAGGGGTGTAGAGATGGTTCAGCGGTGGATGATGGTGGACACGTGCCACGTGTAAACACCGCAGGTACCTCCTCAGATTCTTCCGGTATGGGCAGTCCTGCTTCCAGCTCCACGAGATCACCACCGCTCGCAGTCGGAACTACGTCACAGCGGGCGGGACAATCGCCTGCCACTCGCGGCCGGAAGTGCGTCACTGGGGGCGGGACACTGCTCGAAACCGCCGAATCTCACCGGATCTGTCCTCAAATGACGATCAAAACTCCACTGCTACTCTGGGTACTGCTGCAAACGTCTGCTCCTCTGTCAGTATAGCTGTAAATGGTTATAAACGGCCCAACGTGTTTCGTGCGCATGCGCACTTCTTCAGGGGTTAATGAGCACAGTCCATGATGACTTTAAATACAGGCAGGACCCACACCATTGGTTAGAAAAAATGTCACTCAAATACAATTAGTGCTCTCCATGGGTGGATACAATACCTGTCAATCATGTGCAATGTTAAAGGCAGCCTAACAAAAATAGACAACATAAATACCAATAAGACAAAACGAACATATGTAAATACATATTATTAAACAAGTGTTATATATTATAAACTAATACACCATAATAGTCAAACCTTAGTTGCTTAACTGTTATATACTCAATGGTTTTAACCTTAAAATCTATTTACACATTGATGTAACAATCTGCACGCAAAAGGCTTTTATGATTCCTGATATATTTGTTATCTTAATTACCCAATCATAGTCTAAAAGATATAAATAATTTAATGAATGAATTAAAGATCATCAATTCAATTAAAATATATTTAAGTTACATAAAATCTTTATAAAACTGTTGTATTTAAAATAATTAAAAGTACTTTTTTTTTTTTAAACTCATTGAAGAAAAACACCTAGATCAAAATCAATGTTGAGACCATTAGGTGAGAGGGTTTTTAGTTCATAGATCCAGTAGGCTTCACGCCTACTGATCTGTTTTAGTTGATTACCTCCCCCCTCCAATTATTTTGCATGGTTTCTATGGCTTGACACTTAAGACCCATCGGATTTCTATTATGATGGATATTGAAGTGATGGGAAACACTGTGTGTGTTCAAACCTCTTTTTATATTGTAAATGTGTTCATACACTCTCCTTTTGTAACATCTTCCAGTTCTACCCACATATTGTAGGCCACACGGGCACTGCAATAGGTAGATTACAAAGGAGGAGTCACAGTTTATTGATGTTTTAATAGTATATATTTTGTCTGTGACGTTAGATTTAAAGACATCAGTGCTACTGCTGAACGAACAAGCCGTGCATCTTGTGCATTTAAAAAAACCTTTTCTTTTGCTGCCTGTTTCTAATTTTGAATTTTCCAATGGACAACTAGGAGCTAGACGCATTTTAATATTCGGTGCTTTTGTAAAAATGATTTTTGGTTTGTCCGGGAGACATTTAGATAGAGTGTTATCGCATAAGAGCATGGGCCAATGTTTGTTAAAAATCTGACGGATTTTTGGCGCCATCTCATTATACTGGGTTATAAACGAAATGCCATTATTTTGTTCTAATGTATTTTTATCGGATTTCTATTATGATGGATATTGAAGTGATGGGAAACACTGTGTGTGTTGAAACCTCTTTTTATATTGTAAATGTGTTCATACACTCTCCTTTTGTAACATCTTCCAGTTCTACCCACATATTGTAGGCCACACGGGCACTGCAATAGGTAGATTACAAAGGAGGAGTCACAGTTTATTGATGTTTTAATAGTATATATTTTCTCTGTGACGTTAGATTTAAAGACATCAGTGCTACTGCTGAACGAACAAGCCGTGCATTTTGTGCATTTAAAAAAACCTTTTCTTTTGCTGCCTGTTTCTAATTTTGAATTTTCCAATGGACAACTAGGAGCTAGACGCATTTTAATATTCGGTGCTTTTGTAAAAATGATTTTTGGTTTGTCCGGGAGACATTTAGATAGAGTGTTATCGCATAAGAGCATGGGCCAATGTTTGTTAAAAATCTGACGGATTTTTGGCGCCATCTCATTATACTGGGTTATAAACGAAATGCCATTATTTTGTTCTAATGTATTTTTATTATTATATTCCAGGAAAGTTGCCCTCTCAATTTTCTCCACCTGGAGAGATGCAGCCTCAAGTAGATGTTCTGGGTAACTTTTATCACGGAATTTATCTTTAAGCTCATTCGCGTGGAGCGCAATTCAATTTAATTCAATTTAATTCACAATTCTTTTTGCAGGTCTGTGGAACGGCGATGGGCACGAGGTTTTCCCCGAGCTACGCTAATCTTTTCATGGACAGTTGGGAAGAAGATTATATTTGGAACAACAGTCCACTCAGGGCACATCTCGTGCTCTGGTGCCGTTTCATAGATGACGTTATATTTGTGTGGTCAGGCAGCCAGTTACAGCTTGAATCATTTTTTATATATTTAAATTCAAATGATAGGGATTTGAGATTTACTTTCAACCACCATAAGGAACATATAGAGTTTTTAGACCTCAAAATTTATATCAGTAACAATAAAATAGAAACAAAAACTTTCTTTGTCTGTCCAGGCTAATAATTATCTTAGGGCAGACAGCCAGCATAACCTTAGCTGGATCCGGAATATACCTAAGGGTCAGCTCACCCGCCTGAAGCGCAACTGTTCCAATCCTGGGGAGTTTGCGCTCCAGGCGAATGAGCTTAAAGATAAATTCCGTGATAGAAGTTACCCAGAACATCTACTTGAGGCTGCATCTCTCCAGGTGGAGAAAATTGAGAGGGCAACTTTGCTGGAATATAAAGATAAAAATACATTAGAACAAAATAATGGCATTTCGTTTATAACCCAGTATATTGAGATGGCGCCAAAAATCCGTCAGATTTTTAACAAACATTGGCCCATGCTCTTATGCGATAACACTCTATCTAAATGTCTCCCGGACAAACCAAAAATCATTTTTACAAAAGCACCGAATATTAAAATGCGTCTAGCTCCTAGTTGTCCATTGGAAAATTCAAAATTAGAAACAGGCAGCAAAAGAAAAGGTTTTTTTAAATGCATGGCTTGTTCGTTCAGCAGTAGCACTGATGTCTTTAAATCTAACGTCACAGAGAAAATATATACTATTAAAACATCAATAAACTGTGACTCCTCCTTTGTAATCTACCTATTGCAGTGCCCGTGTGGCCTACAATATGTGGGTAGAACTGGAAGATGTTACAAAAGGAGAGTGTACAGTATGAACACATTTACAATATAAAAAGAGGTTTGAACACACACAGTGTTTCCCATCACTTCAATATCCATCATAATAGAAATCCGATGGGTCTTAAGTGTCAAGCCATAGAAACCGTGCAAAATAATTGTAGGGGAGGTAATCAACTAAAACAGATCAGTAGACGTGAAGCCTACTGGATCTATGAACTAAAAACCCTCTCACCTAATGGTCTCAACATTGATTTTGATCTAGGTGTTTTTCTTCAATGAGTTTAAAAAAAAAAAAAGTATTTTTAATTATTTTTAATACAACAGTTTTATAAAGATTTTATGTAACTTAAATATATTTTAATTGAATTGATGATCTTTAATTCATTCATTAAATTATTTATATCTTTTAGACTATGATTGGGTAATTAAGATAACAAATGTATCAGGAATCATAAAAGCCTTTTGCGTGCAGATTGTTACATCAATGTGTAAATAGATTTTAAGGTTAAAACCATTGAGTATATAACAGTTAAGCAACTAAGGTTTGACTATTATGGTGTATTAGTTTATAATATATAACACTTGTTTAATAATATGTATTTACATATGTTCGTTTTGTCTTATTGGTATTTATGTTGTCTATGTTTGTTAGGCTGCCTTTAACATTGCACATGATTGACAGGTATTGTATCCACCCGTGGAGAGCACTAATTGTATTTGAGTGACATTTTTTCTAACCAATGGTGTGGGTCCTGCCTGTATTTAAAGTCATCATGGACTGTGCTCATTAACCCCTGAAGAAGTGCGCATGCGCACAAAACGCGTTGGGCCGTTTAGAACCATTTACAGCTATACTGACAGAGGAGCAGACGTTTGCAGCAGTACCCAGAGTAGCATTGGAGTTTTGATCGTCATTTGAGGACAGATCCGGTGAGATTCGGCGGTTTCGAGCGGTGTCCCGCCCCCAGTGACGCACTTCCGGCCGCGAGTGGCAGGCGATTGTCCCGCCCGCTGTGACGTAGTTCCGGCTGCGAGCGGTGGTGATCTCGTGGAGCTGGAAGCAGGACTGCCCATACCGGAAGAATCTGAGGAGGTACCTGCGGGCGTTTACACATGGCACGTGTCCACCATCATCCACCGCTGAACCATCTCTACTCCCCTATCTGCACATATCCTGAGGACTTGCTGTAAGTAGGATTCCGGTTTTTCACAACCGGATCCTGGATCTGCTCGTCACCAGTTTGCTGAATTTTATTGTGTTCATTAAATTCTATTTGTTATTAGTCAGCCTATATGTTTATTGTTGTATGTGCTTGTCTGTCTATGTGTTATATGTTTTAACCATATTTTGGTACACTATGATCTTGTTCTCTTGTCTTCCCTGCATATCACATCATTGTTCTTGCTGAGGAAACTGCTGTCTACTGGACTGGATTATCATCTATTGGATATCTCCAACCATTCATTGGACTATAATATATCCCACTATTTGGACTCTAAGGCGCCGGTCTGTATTGTGTTTCTTACCTGACTAGAAGGGTATACCTGGACACTTGGGGGGTATTGAAATTGTATATTGTCTGAAGTGGCTGATTGGGCCATTTTTGGATGAATATTCCCATTGAAGTCAATGGGGATTTTCATCTAAAAATGCTTTAGCAGCTTCTCCAGCAATATAAAATTATGTCTTAGAATATTACAGGGGTTGCACCACAATCAGGGTTCTGATGACTGAATACGCTTTTCTCTCAGGGAGATGGTAAAGAAAGATTGAAAACAGGCACAAGGGACTTTTATTTACACAAAAAATAATTTAAAGTTCTTTATTTAAAAATCTCAACTCAAGCAAAATAATACATCACAATCAGTCTTCACAAATAATAATAATAATAATAATAATAATAAAAATACAATACAGTATCAACTAAACAGCAGTTCAGATGGGCGAATCTGCCCAAATCCATTTCCTCGATTTTCACTGATTTTACCCCCAAAATCCATTTCATGGTATAAAATCCACAAAGATTTTTGTGGCTTCAATCCACACAGATTCATCAAAATCTGACATTGGATACAACCTGTGGATGGATTTGTACAATCTGATCCGTGGATTCAACATTCCGTTGGCGGATTGATAAGAATCAGCCTACGGATTGCTCAATTCATGGATTGAATTCTACACATCCGTCCACAGGATCTGGAATCCGCAAAGTGTATTGGTAATAATAATTTAAAAAGCTACAAAAAAGAAATCTCCCTTTTGACATTGATCCGCTGAAATCTGTGGACCCAACGGAATCAGCCGATCTGCTGCGGATCCAAATTTACATAACCAGCAGCAAGTTATTGCCTTTAATAAGGCAATCTCAAAAAATATACATTTTAAACCTGGGTTCCCAACTGATGGAGACACTGACTTTGAGAGGCATAGGTATGACATGGTAAGACCTGGGCAATGTTTTGATCCAACATCTGCAATGTTACTTCACTGTAAACCAGCATCAGAAACAACAAAAGATTGTCTGGCAATAAGCAGGTGCTTGGTAGAGGCAAACATAATTAAATTGGAACAGATTGCATTTATGATTGATAGCATCAGGTTTTTTTTTAGCCATAATTATTTTTGGCAGACTGAAAATGTATTTTTGCAAATATGTGGAACCACCATGGGTACCAGGTTCGCACCAAATCTTTTCATGGGATTATGGGGGTAAAATTTTGTATTTAACAATAATCCCTTTGACACAGGCTTTCAACTATAGCGGCGCTACTCAATTATATTTTCATTTGGAAGGGAGAAGTATCCGATCTTAAGAAGTTTGTTGATTATCTTAAAGATAAAAAGTTAAATTTAGGATTCACACATCAATTCGATAAAGTTATTATTGATTTTCTGGATCTTAATCTGTATGTATAGGAAGGTTTAGTCAAAAGTAAACCTTTCTTTAATAAAGTGGACACTAATATTTTTTTTTTAAATTCTACTTTCCACCATAAATCTTGGATTAAAAATATGCCACAAGGCAAATTTAGGAGATTACGTAGGAATTGCACTGATACAGAGGTCTATAAGGAACAAGCATTTTTGTTATACTGTAACAAATTTTTTGGGGAATAAACTACAATACAGAAGAACTGAAAATAGCAAAAGAGAAAGTTGGTTGCCTGAATAGAGATGACATTCTAATTACAAATAAATCAGCATCTAATAATCAAGTTTAATATGAGAATTACATCCCCTTACTTACACAGTAGAATAGGGCAGCACATAAGATAAAACAGAATGTCTAAACATTGGGCAATGCCTATGGTAAATGTAGTCCTGAGAGATTTTCTGCCAGATCTAATACAAAAGGAAAGTCTTTTGAGATTGAATGTTTTATCCACTGTCACACCGAATTTAAAGTACATCTCATTAATTGCCCCTGTAAAATGCAATATGTAGAGAGACTTATGAGACTGCGGTGTGCTCAGATTTTGGAACCTTGCGTAACATTAGAGTGGATTTGGAAACCCATAGTGTTCCTTTACATTTTAAATGGTATAATAATTCCGATCCGTCTGGTCTCACATTTATCCGCATTGATTAATAAACCGAAATGGAGAGGTGACAACAGATTGCAATTTTTTTATTTTATAAAAAGGTTTTACCAAGAAGTAATACCTTGAGTGTTACCTCTCGTTTTCAAGTATGTCCTGGGCACAGAGTTATAAAAATACATGGTTACATTAAAAGAACAGAGGTTATACAGTCAAGACACAGACATTTCATGGACAGATAGAGTTGAAAAATTTGGTACAAGGGATAAAAGGGCTGGTGAGTTTCAGATTGAAATAGAGAAGATTTAACATCACTTTAACATCACCAAACATCAGGGAACGGCAGCAAACGGCTCACATCCTTTGGCTGTGCCAAAGGCTATCCACGCTTGGGAAAATGCAGATGTACACTGGGGGGTGTTCAGATTCAATGCAGCTGTGAATACAAAGTTCTTTGCTCATTAACATTCCAGTGGGTGGGGTTGACACTCCACAAAGTACAAGCAAATGTTAACACAGCACGCTGGTCCTGTGCAGAGGGGAGCCGCTCTTGGGGAACCCCAAATGCTGTCCCAGAGAAAAAAAATCTCTGGATTTTTAAATAAGACAAACTCCAACCTAGTGGTTTAAATGTAGATATTGATATCAACTCTTTAATCATTTAATGTTAGATGGGTAAAATGCATATTTTTCAATTAAACAGTGTCTTCAATGGTACCCCCGCTCTTGTGTAAAACGGAGCTGCACTGAGACATAAAATGACAATGTATGCATGGGGCTAATTATTCCCAGCAATCGCTGTACTGGCCGTATGGAGGAAAGCTCACCACTCCCCTGGACTCACCACTCCCCTGGACGTCACTGTCTTAACATCAAACGATTCCACAACGCCGTTTCACGTGACGGGCCCACTTCATATAGATATAGATATAGAAAAGAAGCAGCCAGCACTCCAAGCAAAATAAATAGTGTCAAGGTGCATGCTCCATAGTATACAATAGAGTAACCCTGTCTTCCCAGGCGAGAAGACACAAAAGCAGCACACTCAGATAAAGCAAACAAAACTGTATTGAGAGATGACACCGGAGCAGACCCAGAGGCAACACCCCATTGTATAGGTCTCTTGTTTGTCCAGTCTATAATCGGATTGTGTTGTTGGATCCAACGAAGGCCTAGAATTACCTGTAAAGAGGGTAAATGAATAGCATCCAGTGAGATCTTTTGTTTGTGACTTTCAGTAGTAGAGAGAGTAAGAGTAGGCGTCTCCAATGAAATGAAGGCTGGCTGGAGAGGACGTCCGTCAATAGCCTCTAGACCCACTGGTATTGATTTCTTGATCAGGGGAATCTTATGTTCAGTAGCGAAATCCTGATCCATAAAATTTCCCCCAGACCCGGAGTCGATGAAGGCAGAGGCAGGAACTAAGAACCCAGGACCCTCAAGGAAGATAGACAGCATGACCCTGGTAGGTAGACCTCTCTTACTAGGAGGGGAAGAAGAAATAGTATCTAATGAGACCCCCTTATACCTCATTGGGTGTTGGCGTTTTCCAGCTTTGAGGGACAATGGAGCACCAGGTAACCCGCCAGTTCGCAGTAAAGACATAATCCTCCAGTTCTCTGACGTTGTTTCTCTGAAGGGGAGAGCTGGTGAATTCCTAGCTGCTTTGGTTCTGGAGCCTCAAGAGCTGGGAAAGTAGAAGGAGACAGACTGGGGACAAGATCCGTTGGTGTGAGAGAATGTGAGCAATGGCGTTCCAACCTCCTTTCTTGAAGGCGTTGATCCACCCTAATACACATGGCAATAAGATCCTCAAGCACCGTTGGTCTTTCTTATGCAGCTAATTCATTCTTTAATGTCTCAGAATGACCTTGCCAGAAAGCTGCAAATAATGCCTCATCGTTCCAACCCGTCTCTGCCGCGATGGTCCAAAATTCCAGAGCGTATCTTGTAACTCGTCTGTGACCCTGAGAAATGTTAAATAAATAAGAGGCAGTAGTAATCTTACGGACAGGGGTATCAAAGACTTGATTAAATTCCTTCTTGAAGCGTGGGAAATCTTGGAAAAGCTCCGGTCTATGCTCCCAGATGGGGGATTCCCATTTCATGCGTCTCTGGTTAATAAAGCAATTATATACGCCACCTTAGATCTATCAGAAGAGGATCGGGAAGGGGTTAACTCGAACTGTATGTCACATTGGTTGAGGAAACCTCAGCATCCATGGGGATCTCACGCATATCGATTAGGAGCGGGGAGATGTGGCTCGAGGGAGAGAGAGGCTTCATGGGAAGAACCAGACAAAGCAGCAGGTCTAATAATTCGGGATTGTGATTGTTAAGGGAAAGTGTGGCCATATTTTGCGTAAGGGAAGCAATCTGGTTATCCAAGTATTGGAAATGCTCAGAAATTGAAGACAGGGCTTGGCCCACCTCATGGGGTTCCATGTTCGTTGGGCTGAGCATACTGTAACACTTGCACTGCCCACGAGCAAGACAGGACCCCGGTACTGAGGTGGAGAAGTAGTAAACCACGCACCCTTATAGCTGTGGTCTGGGTTAGAGATATCCGCAAGGTTGAGGGTAAGCCAGGGTCAGTATCCAGAGAGATTCCAAGATCAAGCCAGGTCGGTACACGAAGGGTTAAACTGCAAGGTAAACACAAGACAAGGAGCAGGATACAAAGGATGTAGGAGCTCAAGGCTACAAGAGGTTATGCTCAGCCATGACTGGGAGTGAGAGCAGGGTACTTATGGGAAATAGGAATCAGTAGCAAAGGATGCGGAGCGGAGGCGTGGCCTCCATGGAGGCAAGGATTGTGTGCAGGAGACAAGTGGGCTAATTTAATACTTGCCACGCAGCTGGGGAGCGGTGCACGTCGTCACGTGTGCGCGCCACGCGTGAGAGATATGCGTGGTGCGTCCGAGAGGGAGGAGCTAAGCTCTGTGGCACAGTAGAAGAGCTGCGTGTGCGTGTGCGCTCTTTAAGCAGAGCAGGGGTGCACGCATGTGCTGGTGCCCGACCGGAGGTCTGAGATAAGACAGGTAAAGGGGAACTCTGCCAGGGTCCCAGAAACAAACTGAATTGTTCTATTTGATTTTAAAATAAATTCAACTCTACAAATAGCATGAAGTGATTCCACTGGCTCACCACAGCACACAAAGTGTTATTGGGTTCATAAGTCTAACCAATCTTAGAAATGGGGTATGGTGTCAGACCCAACAGGATCAGAAGTTGAACCCCCACAACCTTTGTTATTCAGGACAACTATTCAAGATGGGTGAACTGAACCAGCTTATGGCTAGAACCATTATCACAGTACAATTAGTTTTAAGCTCACCTTCTCATTGGGTGCTCATATCTATTCAAAGCAATTTACCCTCTTTTGGGAAAGAGAACCATATATAATGATCAATCTTCTGTCATAAGATACCTTATGGTGTGAGAAGACACCTTACAGTCCATTTATTTGAATAAGCAGTAATGTATTCCAGCACTGAACGTGCTTTATGGCAGAACACTGCTTTGAAAATACGGCCACTTTTTAATCTTTATAAGATTAGAACTACTAACTTAAGTCACAATCTCACTTTGTTATATTTGTTTCACTCTGCATCTGCTTTATTTGCTGTGCTTCCCATTTTTGTTTTTACTAGTCTGTGTCAGAAAACATATGTTTTTATTTATTCTCACCTGGCCTCAGTAATTCACAGCCCTCAGTACATCTTATTACTTTGTGTTTAAAGTCCTGTCAATGGTGCAATCAACAAAATAGATATCCATTATAGGTATTCCAGGAGAAGACAGTGTCTACTGCTAGTGATCAGCTGATCACACTGCTAGAGCTGTGGCCTAGAAAATCAGTGGTTGTGGGTTTTAGTCTTTTGGTGTCTAACAACATTCAAGTCATATTTGAATGGTGCTTTAAGCTTATCAACTCTATATACTGTAGTTGGTATGGAAATCCTTCTAGGAAGTGGAGGATTGGAATCATGTAAATATACTCTGCATATCTCCCAGACTATTACAGTTGGGCTATTCTTTCAGTATAGGCATGTCACCCTAATGTATTTGAAGGGACATTTGAGGGGACCTCTCCCCCTTCCTCTCACCCCCACCCCAAGGAACCAGAGGACACAAATGCGCAAAGATAAATCCCAAATCGCTATTAATGAAACCCATCTCAGGAAACCATAATAGATTATGATACGACAGTGGTCAATAAGAGAATGGAGAACAAAAATCCCGGGCGCTACCTAGGGGGATGGTAGGTATGGTAAAGGGGGATATAGCAACCTTGGTGGTAGGCAAGGTATCCCTCTGCTTCTTTTCCGCCTGTGACTCTAAAGACCCCAATAAAGGATCTACCCAGGATCCTTCAACAAATGAGACAAGAAAAAAAAGGGGGGATGGAGGAGCACCGGTGGAAGGCTGGTATAAAACCTAAATTGGTTGTGTGATGTTCTATGACAATATGAAGGGTTTTGTGGGTGTAAAATAATTTTTAACACTCACACGGCCTTGTGCGAATGCTGTCGCATCAAGGTATCTTTCGGACTCCCTTTTCTTTCTTCTTTTTTCTTCCTTCTTTCGTCTCCTTTCTGTCTTCTGGATTCTTTCGCCGCCATGCGTCCGTATTCTTCTTCTCCTACTTCTTTGATGTTTATCTCACCCTCGTAATAAATATATACACAAAATATGTGAACAAACTGTGATTGTATCAGGGAAGGTATCAGGATATATAGTAAGAATATATATAAAACACTCACACGGGCATGTGTGCGTGCGCTCTAAGGGATGGTATCTTGGTCTTTCAGGGGCAGTCCCACTTCTTAAAGTAAAGTTAAAGCTCTAAAAACAGAAAATCAAAAGCCACGCCTTAGTTAAAAGGCAGAAACAAAATAAAATGTTACTACTCACACGGCCAAGTGTGAGTGCACACTTGGATATGGTATCTTTGGGTTCTATTTCTAAGGTCCCAGCTGGGAAAGGTCCACTGGTGCTGAACGTGGGTCCTCACCCCCCCCAATGGGTCAAAAAGTTCTGAGCCCGAGAGATTCAAGGCCAAGGTCTTTATTAAATGAAATGAACAATAAAACAACAAAGCACAGCTAACTCAGCTCGTGAGTTACTCTGTGAAAAGGTAAAAAAGCCAGTCTTTAGGGAATCGAGCAGGACTTGTGGTACTGCAGCTGAACTGCCTCCGTGTCCGGATGTAGCGCTGCACGTCCGCGTGTCCCGCTCCCGACGGTGGCTTGATAGGGTCAAAATTACTGGGGGATTTTGAGCTACGCATTTCACCCTATGGGCTTCCTCAGGCTCCATAGTTAGAATGGTCTGGGCTCGCTGCTCCTGCTTTATATAGTGCGGCCTTCCAATCTACTACACCCCCTAATTGCTTTTATGTTGAGTTTTAAAATCGGTATCAGCTGTTCTACACTGATCATGTATACAGTGTGACAGCGTTCCGTTCTACTTCACTATACATATAACCTACATAAATTGTGGACCGTGACTTTGTATTGATTGAGGGGATTTTTTGCACCTCATATTGGTCTTCTTCATTTTGAACCTTACAATTTCTAAATAATGTCAGTAATTGACTGTTACAATTTAACACTAAACATTGGTGACTTAAACATGTAATTGGATCTAGGGAGTGCCCCCTCCATCTCTCTGACCCTTACTATTATAGACAACTCTTAGGCTAAGAGTGGATATTAAAATAATTAAAATTATTTAATGTAAACAATTATGCATGGTGTAAAAGTGCTAACCACTCTGTCACCAAAAAATAATGTGATACTAATTCTTAAAACAATAATCAAATACATATCTATACACAGAATTTTTAAAAACATTGAATTTTTAAAAACATTTTTAACTTTCTTAATCAAGGATTTGTTAATTCATATAGGTCAATTTTATACATGTAGTATTTAAAAATACATTTGTACTTTCTGATAAAAGATGCCAGTCTTAAGTGTAAATTGAGCGTAAATAATTACTATAAAAATGGACTCATCTCCTTAAAAATGCTGTGTGGGATGAAGCAGATCTATAAAGAAAAGCAAACATGCAATCAGTCTCGTGTATGGAATATAGTATCCAATATAACAAAGACCTCCTAATATAAGGTCTAGGGGGATGAGGGAAATCGGGAAAAGCAGGGAAGGGGGGATGGGGGGGGGGCGGCAGGCGATGTGGGGGATGGAACGGGGAGGTCCATGAAGTTATGGATGAATGATGTGGGTGTTTTAAGGCGTTGCTTGAACATATTGGATATTCAGTAAAAAGCTCCCAAGTCTATGTCTATATTTAGACCTTTGGGGGCTAAAGTCTGTAATTTGTAGATCCAAAAGGTTTCACGTTGTCCAAGTTTAGTAAGTTGATCTCCACCCCTCCAATGCGCCTCTACCTTCTCTATTCCCTTGTAGGTAAGACCCTCTGGATTCCCTCCGTGGGACATACTGAAGTGTCTGGAGACACTATGGGTCATAACCTGCTTGCGTATATTGCCCACGTGTTCCAACACGCGGACCCTCAATGGTCTAGATGTGCGGCCCACGTATTGGAGGCCACACGTACACGCAAGCAGGTATACCACATATTCCGTCCGACATGTAATGAGGTGTTTGATTTTAAAATTTTCGTTCGTGGTATGTGAGGTAAACTCTGTCCTATCTCCTTTTATTGCCTGTTTGCAGGCTTTGCAACTAAAGCAGCCAAAAAAACCTACTGGAGGGGGTAGCCAGTGTTGGACCCTTTGCTCTTTTTCCCTCCTAAATACACTAGGTGCTAATTTGGCTTTGATTGTGGGAGCTCTTTTAAAAATCACCTTTGGTACAGATGGAATGTGTTCTTTTAAAATAGGATCCATCTGGACTATATGCCAATGTTTTTTTATAATTTCCGTTATTTTACCGGCATTTGTGCTGTAGTTTGTAATAAAGGCTGAAGAAAAATTTGTGTCTTTAGTTTTATTTTTAGATTGTGGTCAATAAGAGTAAGATATAACCAAGAACAAAAAAAATTATGGCGAAGGATTGGAGGAAAATATAATTAATAAAATAATCAAAACAAGAGTCTCTCAGATAAAAGTTAATACAGTAGATGCTCAGAAAAAAATGAAATCATTGGACTCTTTCCTTTATTGATCAGTTTGGTCCGGTATAAAAGCTTCCATGCAGGCTCAATAAAAAAATCACATGTGGCATCTTGCAGGGAGATACTAAGTAAAATGCTGGTGTGCTGATATCATAGGATAGTGTGACAATTAATATATAGATTTTAGATTTTGTCTACTTTTTTGACTTAACACTTTTTAACATAAAATTAAATTTCCATTTTAGGTATTATTCCTCAAACTATGCTGATTGGGGCAGTATCGCACAGAAACTCCCAGTGAAGCTGATGTCAAAGGGAGATTGTTTGATAGTGTCCGATAGACAATATCACAATTTAATGAATATGCTCCTTAGATTTCAAATGATATAAGAACAATCTCTATTAAAGAAACACACAGCATTTAGTTTTCAGAATTTTCTTCACTTTTATGTTTGTGTCTTATTTTGAATGTAAGTTGATGAAATCTGTCATCTTTACAGTGAACTTTGTTATTTTTGTTTTCTAGAGTTACTTTTTCATGTGTTGTGCTATAGAAAGTGCTAAAAGCATTTGACAGCAGTGAGAAATGCATCCTTTTTTTGTGACAGATTAGATTTGTTTTGTTAGACTATGGAAGTGATAACTGTACAGTTAGGAGGGTATGAAACTTGAACTTGAAAGTTGGAAAGGAGTTCACTGTGAACTATGAACTAGTGACTAGCATAATGACATTTTATACCATAGTATAAAAATTAGCAAATGAAAAAAAGCAAACAAGAAGCAATAGAATGTATTTAAAAGACAAGGCATATACTGTATTATCAATTTATTGTGTTGAATCCAATGTAAAAAGCCTTCTAATTTTCAAGTTAATTGCAAACACATTCACTAGGTGGTCAATTTCAATGAAATTATTGTTTCAGTTTCAATTAAATGACTAAAAATAAACACCCCATTAAAATGCTAAAATATCTTATAGAAGAGAGTATCAAATAATCAAAAAATGCAATACAATAGGCAATGTTTTTTATTTTTATGGTGCAAATCATCATTGTTGTACAGGTAAAAAAATATATATATATATTTATTTTTTTTACTGCGGACGATAAAAACATCGGGACCCACACTAAATAATGCAAATGTTGTCATTTTGGTGCTACAGTATTCAGCAAATTTTGATATTTATTGGAACCAAACTAATATCAAAAAATACCGAATTTATTATCACCTGCTGGCTAATCATATCTTGCCTATGTATATAATGCTCTAGAAAAATAGGGGAGCGCTATCTACTTAAATATAAACACTATCAAAGTGCTAGTGCATGTATCCAAGTGCATTCCATATGTAACCCCCGTCTCTTTTCAGCCCCAGAGACCCCCCTTGTAGCGTGCCGAGTGCTCGCGGGTGCCGCCGGAGGCAGCGACGGACCCGCCGGCACGGCGCAAAGGTGGGGGCTGGAGCAGGGAGCGCTCCGAGTCCCCGGAGTCTCGGCGGCGCACCGGGCTAGCGGGGGCCGCCATTACAGGTGCTCGCGCATGCGCAGTGGTCGCGATTCTGCAGAAGGCTCACAGGAGCCAGTACCAAGTCGCGCATGCGCAGGAGAAGTGCGCACGCGGCCCCAAAGTATCTGCAGCCTCTGCGGGACTACAGTTCCCGTGAGGCTTAGGGCCAAGCACCCCAGGTGTCCCCAAGTGGCCAATGAGAGGCCAGGATTCCCTAGAGCAGGGATTGATACTTTTCGCGGGCTGAGGGCAACGGCAGTTGGAGCTGGGAGCAGGAAGGGGAAGGCAGGGTGTAGGGAGCGAGTGGCTCCTACACCAGGTAAAGTATCCCCAGGTCCTAGGCAGGCCCCAATCCCTGTTAGGGTAGTGGGTAGGTACTGAGGGACGGCCCCTAAGGTAGGGACCCTGCCCTTAGGTGTGAGTGTGTGTGCAGTCTTTTCAGTGTCACGGCTGTCAGTGCTGTGAGTGCTGACAAGAAGGCACAGTGTGTGTGCAGTGTAGCTGCAGGTACCAGGTTGAGTGCAGTGCGGTTGTTGCAGGTACAGTGTGAGTGCAGTGCGGTTGCTGCAGGTACAGTTAGTGCAGACAAAGCACCGAGTTGCGGCGGTTGCAGTCATCTGGGACCAGACGGCTGGACACCGTGACATCTGGAGGCCACGTGTCAGATCAACAGACCCTATGCGAAGTTGTTACCAGTCACCGCCGTGACCGGAAGGTATTATTACATCAAGTGAACCAACACCGGTCAACAGGCGCTGATCCCGCCTTAGGCGTAACTCTTTAGGACACTAAGTGAGTGGCTAAAGAACTGAGCCTATACACACACATTACCGGACACAGACATGGTGTGGAGCACGCGGTAGCGGGACAGAAACGGTACTCAATGGGAGCGTGGCTGAGCCACTACCGTTATAAGGACGGTACCAGTTATTAGGGTGTTAGGTATTGCTGCTAAGGTTATGTGTTAGGATATGCTGTGTGTGAATTGATATGTGTTATTGCTACGTTGCATTATAGAGTGATAAGGTTACCGTGCATTATTACAGTAAAACGGGTTGCATTCATATGTGTGTAATTGTATTTCTTGCCCAGGGCAATCTCACATCATGGGGATCCTGGGTAAGTGGAGGCGCTGCACTATAAGTTTTACCCCAGGCTCCCAGCTAGCGGAGGCTCAGATCTCCTGGAGCCACAGGTTGTGTACAGTGACCAGTAGTCTCTTTGGGAGCGTCAGAAAAAGGGCTACACATATATAAATCTCAAATATATAAATATGTTTACAATCACAGTGTTAGTGCAATATACAGTACAATAAGTGTGATAATGATATTCAAAGTGCAATGCATATATATAGTACGTCAGAAGCAGGAAGAAAATGCTGGGTGAGTGTGCCGGCATCCCCAGCGTTCTACAGACTCAAGAGGAGAAAGTATGGGACGCGAGAGGAAAGGACTGGACCAGGTCCTGTTGAGAGGAGACTGCCAAAGACGTACATTGAATGTAGGATTATTACATAATGTGAGTGTAAAAACCTGCACAAATTGTATACATTTATTTTTCAACTGCAAGCTGGAATCTATTCTCTCTTCATTGCCCTGAAGACTTCTGAAATAGTGTTCTGAGGGACGCTTATGAAGACGGATTTCCAAACATATAACCTCTGTTTTTATACTTTATACTTTATTTCATACTGTATATTGCACTTGGTATTAAACCTCTCAAATAGAGGTTGTATTTATACACATTTCCACATGCTTTCTGCACACATAATATATTATGCACTTATATTGAACACTGCACTAACACTAGTATATGCATTGCACTTTAAATATCATTAGCAGTCTTATTGTATATTGCACTAGCACTGTGCTCGTAAACATATTTACTGTATATCTTTTATATTTATATATGGAATGCACTTGGATATATGCACTAGAACTATGATAGAGTTTATATTTAAGTAGATAGCGCTCCCCTATTGTTCTACATTATCTATCAGAACCTAGAGGTCATTGTTTTTTCGGGGTTAGAACTGCATATTTATTATATTGTTAGGTTTAGATAAAAACGCCAGGTTATATTCTTACATACATACATGTGTATGATGGCCATTACATACATAGGTAAGATAAGCTAAACCAACATGAAATAGATGATAAAATATAACATACAACACATTTAACTACATATTAACCACTTATTAGCCCACATGGTCAGCTAGTTGTGAGTTTTCATGACTATCTGATCAGTAAGGGCTATAATGGGGTTATACAGAAAAAAAAACTATGGTACAGTACTTTGGTAGCCAAAGGCATCAAAGGGGCTCATGTAATTTCGTCCATAGGGTTATGGAATAATTTATATGACAAAACCCTTTGGTTGAAATATTTCATTACCCTCCCTCATTTGATTGGAATGCGGTAATTATTGTGTAATTATCAATTCCGTTAATTACTGCATCGTGACTTGTCTAAAAATATTGCACCCTGGAAAATATTTACTCAATATTAATATTAATGGAGACAGTTTTCAAGCCACGAAAAATATGTATAAACAATTTTTGTTTGTTTTTCCAGTTTTATGAGGGATGTGTTTGTTTAAATATTTTCATCTTTATTCTTGTTAGTTTTTATGATTTATTATGTACTGTAGTAATTTTTTTTAATAGTTTCCCTTTTCTAATGCAAAGAAATAAAGAGTTCTTTTTTATATATTAGATTTTTCTTCACACTTTAAATACTAGTTACAATGCACTTATTTAAACACCTGAGGGATATTTATTATAATGCAGTAGGACAGATTGTGGCACAATCACACAGAAACTTTAATTGAGGACAACGTTTCCATGCTATAGTGTCCAAATCGGCACTATTGCAGCTTAATGAATAACACTGTTAGACCCATAATTTGTAATTGATGCTATTCAATGAGAGAGGGAGAGAGCAAGAGAGCACAGGCTGTGACAGGTTGCATTGTCTCCAGATCGGATCCCAAAATGAATGTTGCTGTGATTCCAACGCTCAAATTTGTGTTGTTGTGATTGCTGTGCTCTAGACTTATTATCTATTAGTCTGTGCTGTTGTTCCTCTCTGTTGGTAACACATAGCTGGCTACATATACCGGCGATCAATAAAGGGAAGTACTTCAGTTATATAGAACAATTGGGAAAGGGCCTGAAGATGGGTTTTCTCCTGAAACGTAGCCCCAGTTGTTTTAGTATTTGTATGTGCCCCCTTGTTCTTATTTTTCCCCCTTTTTTCAGTTTTTGTCATTACACCCTCTGCCCCTTTTTTAATTTTTCTGCTTTTGTCTGTCTATCCCAATATTATCCATCTTTTTCATCAGCCCCTCCTTTTTCTATTTGTATTTGTTCTCTACTTCTTTGGAGTGTTCATCAGAGCATAGACATCAAGCTGAGATAAGTATTGTTTATCTCATCTCATTATTACACCTGTCATTATGCCACTTATACACATTGTTTCTGAGCTCTGACTATTGTACCTATTTATTTATTTATTGCTATATGGTGTTCTAGGCTTGAGGTATATTTATATCGCCTAGTTTCTCCCTCTTTCACTACGTTGGGGATTTTAATCATGCATTTTTATGCATTTTTATGCATTTTTATGCATTTTTATGGTGTCTCGTCGGTTTTTAATACTTTGATTATTAAAACTTTATTATTTTTAGTGTGACCTTTTCTGTGGCTGACCCCATTTAGGGGATTAGGCTATTTTTTGGGCCTCAGTATTATGACACTTTCATTTATAGTGTCACCTACCTAGAGTGAAAGGAAATATGTATCTAAGGTTCCTAACACATAAACTTATAAAGTATAAAGGATATAAACAGCCGAGCCTGTAGGTAGTGCAGATTTCAAAGTGTCTCTAGGTGTAGTGCTGAGTGCTTAAAAAAAGAAGAACACAGTGCATAGCATAATACTGTTGGATGTGGTGACAAACAAAAACATACAACACAAATGACAAACAGCTGAGATAATCGACAGGTGAAAATTACATATATAAACATTTAATAAAAACATACATAGGACATATGAAAAATAATAAAATAATATATGAACACTTGGTATAAGTCAGACTGGCAAACTGCTGCAATGATAGAAATGCCCACTCACCAGATGGATGATAAGGGCAAGCAGTGGATAAATCTGAGAGTATCCCCTCTCCTCTGTGGCTGGCTGCAGCTGAACACGTTGTCCTCCATTGGTGAAGAGTTGCACACACCAGCTGGTGTGTGGGCGGATCGCCTCTCTCTCTCAATTCACTGGAGAAAGTGTGCAGCTAGTCAATGAACGACGGCAGCAGATTCGCCAGGGACTGGATGCCATTAGTCAGCTTGCATAAGCTGATTCAACACAGTAGTCCGTGGAAGTGGGGATAAACTGAATTTTTCAACAGTAAAGTCAGCGTGACCACCCTACGCGTTTCAGAAGCGCTTCTTCCTTCATCAGGGGTATGCCACCAGCTGGTGTATGCAACTCTTCATCAACGGAGGACAACGTGTTCAGCTGCAGCCAGCCACAGAGAAGAGGGGATACTCTCAGATTTATCCACTGCTTGCCCTTATCATCCATCTGGTGAGTGGGCATTTCTATCATTGCAGCAGTTTGTCAGTCTGACTTATACCAATTGTACATATATTATTTTATTATTTTTCATATGTCCTATGTATGTTTTTATTAAATGTTTATATATGTAATTTTCACCTGTTGATTATCTCAGCTGTTTGTCATTTGTGTTGTATGTTTTTGTTTTTGTTTGTCACCACATCCAACAGTATTATGCTATGCACTGTGTTCTTCTTTTTTTAAGCACTCAGCACTACACTTTGAGACACTTTGAAATCTGCACTACCTACAGGCTCGGCTCTTTATATCCTTTATACTTTATAAGTTTATGTGTTAGGCTCCTTAGATACATATTTCCTTTCACTCTATCTGTTTCTGACCTTGGGGTCAGTGTTATATCAGTGGCAGCCGCCTATATATGGTTATACATCCATATATAAGGATTTGTTTTTATTATATGTACTAATTATTGCATTGTACCATCATATTCAATTTTAGTTAACGCTACCTATCTTGTTTTCTTACCTACCTAGAGTGCAAATACTGGGGGGCTTTATGTAATCTCTGTGATTATTTATGTGTTATGCCCTTGCTTCTGCCATGCACCAGGTAGTTATTGTCTGTGTTGTATTTGTCTGTTTGGTGAGTGATGTGTTTTCTCTGTGTATTTAGTAAACTTTATTTTATGTAAGTACATAGCTCAGAAATAATGGTAACTTGAATTCATATGCTTGTTATTTGTATAATTCTTATGAGAAATATGACTGTTACAAATGTAAACATTACTAGTAATGTTTTCATATATGCAATTGCCATTAAGCTTGGCTTTCACCTTTTCACATCCATTGAAGGGAAAATGTATGTCATTAGTGAGCAGTACATTGCCTGATGGACCTTGATGATGATTGACCTATAATAAGTTAAACTTAACACATGTTCATTTAAGGTGCATTATTAATGTTTTGTGTGATGGTGTAACTTCATAATAGGTAACATGTTTTATTTAGAGTGACTTACTATTATTAAACAACTCTCCATATGTGAGACATTTCTTTTTGTAAGTATTGAGAGCTGTAAAACACATTATTTATAATATTTATATTAGTATACATACATACATGTTAGTAATGCACAATAATGTTAATGAAATATCAACAGATGTAGTAGATAATTGTCTTACCTGGTGGAGAGTGACCCACATGTTCATTTGGGGTCTATGCAGTAAACGTGAATCGACCTATAATAAGGTGACAAGATACAACATATTATTTTATGGTTTATAACATTATGGTATGGGTGATGATTGAATAAATTGATATATACTGTCATATAAATACTGTCCTTGACTTGTGAAGGGTAATATTGTTGTATTGTGTGTTGAAAAGTGATGGGTATGTTTGTAACATTAACATTATATAACATGTGAAAAACAGTAATATGTGTCTTGTTTTACTTGTACTACAAATATTTTGTCATAATATGTATGCTTTCTACTGTTCTCACATGTAAGTGCTGTTACATTTTCTATATTGAATTATCATACTCACAGATAGAAAAGGCCGATCTTCATCAGAACTCTTCTGCTGCATCTGTCTTCTCCACCTTTTGCTTCAACAATAGATCAATCTAGCTCATATGGGCACAAGAACCTGCTTAGTGCTCTACCACACGCATTCCCAGTAAGCTCAAACCCCAACACCCACTATATATATATATATATAAATATATATATATATACAGTAATGTATGTGCTATTTGTCATCTTTCAATACAGCTTTGCTTTCTTTACCTGAGGAGTGCTACTGAGCGTGGGGCAAATGTATACAAAAAAGACAGGGGTGCCCAATGCTACATCCAATTGACAAAACATATATGTAATAAGTATAATGTTTAAATACTTCAATAATAATATTTTCTTGGTTATTTAGTTAAACCCTTTGGCCAAAGCATCATAAGCCTACATATCAACATCAAGGTATAACAAAATTTGCAGGTCCTAACACTAAACTGTGAACCTTTCCTTTTACTTCTGTATGAGGGGAAACAACCACAGTGAGTCCTGTCTATTCAGCAAAATTGCTAAAACATCCCAAGTTAAAAAGGTGGGGAGGGGTGAGCTCAGAGAGGAGGGCCTACCTGTCTCCAAACAACTGTTGCCATTTAGGAATTAACCAAGAAAATATTATTATTGAAGTATTTTTACTTTATACTTATTACCATATATGTTTTGTTAATTGGATGTAGCATTGGGCACCCCTGTATTTTGTTGTTAGTGCTGTACCAGTTAAAGCACAAATGACCCTAAAAAGGCACAGGATTCTTGATGATACTGCAAAACAACCCATGACCACTAAAAACACTGCTGAAGCATCCAAAACTTCAAAGGGCATGACTATAGAACCATTCTGGAATAATAAGCTAGTATGAAACATTTTCATTGAATTTCCCAGGAAAGTAGGTTCTCCACCATGCACCACAATTACCATTGAGCCCAGATCACCCCACTCCAGACTCAGCTCACCTCACCTCAGATCCATCACACCCCACTGAAACCTCAGCTCACCCCAAATCAGAACCATCGTACACAACTCCAGAGAAAGCTCACACCTTCGACCCAGTGCACTCCATCCCAGACCCAGCTAATGCTACCTCGCTCCCAGTGCACCCATTCAAGGACAGAGCCCCAGTCTAGGTGTAACTAGTTCCTTGTTCAGGAATAGCATGGCATTGTCAAGTGTTTTTGTTTTGACAATAGGGATGCCACTATACCTTGTGACACCTGTGACAATACCTGCCACTGAGAATTCACAGGTACCTGAACAGAGGCAGAGACTGAGCTTAATGGACAAAACAAATTGACCTTGTTTTAGAGATGATTGTCCATATGGTGAGGCATATAGATTGTCTCTATTCACTTATGGATACACTGCTGCAAGAGAGACCAAAACATCTGAATGAAGCATCACCCCACGTGAATCCAAGCAATACCCATATGGTGAGATTGCTATACAGCTCGAACATAATGGCCTGATCATTCCGGGACTATGACGTGTCAATCACCCCAAATGCTATTGAGACCGACTTGCAAACAAGGGGAATTCCGGAGACCTTACCTTTTCCTGTTTACCAAAGCACACCAGTGAAACCTGAACCATGGAGTAAAAAATGCATCTGTATCATAGTGCATGGGGATCCATTAGATGACATCCCCTTTTCTCTAATGCCCAGGTAAATTTTACAAATATATGCTACACACTCCAGGGGACAGCCACATCAATTTGCACAATTAATATTTCAACACCATGTACCTTTTCAATGTTATACAGAGTGGGCCAGACATGTGAACTTTGTTTGCTCCCTTGATAAGAAGGCTATACCGAGCAATTTGAGAAGAGCTATTTTAGATGTACTTGGGAAAAAGTATGAATACAGTCCTACAGAATACAAGAACATAAAAGAAAGACTGTGTCCATAGGAGGGATGTGCAGGCAGTGCACTGCTTGTGGAATGTAGAGCAAAAGAACACGACAGTGGCTGGATCACGTTGTGATAAAAAATAACTTCTTTATTCAGGATCTTGCAAAACAATGTTTCACATAGCGCTGTGAGAGGTACTCTGATGCATTTTGGGCTCCCTGCCCTTTGTATTGTATGTCTTTATTTATATAGCGCCATTAATTTACATAGCGCTTATGTACATGTACATAGAGTAGTCTTTGACAAAGGGCAGGGAGCCTGAAACGCGTCAGAGTAGCTCTCACAGCGCCATGTGAAACATTGTTTTGCAAGATCCTGAATAAAGAAGTTATTTTTATCACAACATGATCCAGCCATGGGCGTGTTCTTTTGCCTACATTCCACAAGCAGTGCACTGCCTACACGTCCCTCCTATGGACACAGTCTTCCAGTATCCATGCTGCAGTTGCACGCTGAGTACAGGACTACAGGACATATTGCTAAGTGTGAGTTCTTTCATTCATTCTGCTTGAGTGTCATCTCAGTACTCTACAGCATTCTAGTGTAGCCCCAGGGGAGTGTTTTCTGTACATGGAGTACAAGCTGGGGTCCAACCATTCATTTATTTTGAACAGTCAGGTCAGCCCAGGTGTTTGTTTCTTATTCATTCCTCCCCCTAATCGGAGAATTATTTGACTATCCTCACTAGCAAGCGTTTATTGGATTAACTACCTGCTATTCATGTGGATTTGATGTTATACCTGGACATATTACATGGTACATTATGGCTTGTGCATTTTTCTGAGCATGGATACAGAGCTTGTCTCTAATGTTGTTTCAAGAACATGAAAGACAATCAATGGACTTTTTTGGCATCTGAGGACTGTGGGCTGGAGTAATTGGGGACTGAAACTGACATGAAAATATTGCGTGGGGGAATACAGTAGAGATAGTAGATACTGAGTTAGCTCTTTGGTATGTAAAGTGGGGGTGCAACTGATACTGTAGGAATACCATATATAATCCTAGTAGTATCCATGGCTAGCTGGCCACTGTGGCGATAGAGGGGTTAATCAGGCCCTTAATAAAGGCATTATTCCTGCCTGATTAACCCCAAATTGCATTGGTACTGAAGGGGTTGATTTTATGTTCACCACACTGATATGTTTTCCCCTACACCACCACTATTAACCATAATCCCTGTTGGGACTGAAGGGGTTAAAATGTATTGTCCCCCTAATATCATGTTTTCCCCTACACTATTATTTGTGTCCCTGTTTTGCAGCTCTAAAGCTAGCTGCAGGTAACTGGATGTATGTGAAATGTGCTAATTGTATTTGCGGCACTAGGAGTGAGCTAGCAATCTAATTTTTGGAGTGCAGCCAAGTAAAAAGAAACCATACACATACATATAAGGTTTATAATAGTAGCATAAGCAAACATACTTTTATAAATAAACTGTGTTGTACTGGTGTTTTTAAATGTACAGCCAGGAAGCTTTTCCTGCCAGGAATGTTTTAACATGTAAATATGTTAAGGGTACATGAGCTGAGGGCTTTTCATCTTTGGGCTTCAAAGGGCACCCTGCTAAGTTGGTGCCCCTGTGTTTATGAGAAATCCGAAGTTGAAAAGCCTCAGAGAGGCTAGTTGTTAAAGTGGCCAGAATATCCCTGAGTATCAGATCCTGGTACGCAGGAGGAGCCATTCACACTTGGTAGCCAAACCCCAGACTTACTGTCGCCAGGTAAGAAGTTGGACCCAGTATGCTAAGCAGCTTAGGTGTCAAGTTGACACATGCTCTGTGCAAACCAGGAATCCACTTCTGCCCATGCTATGAACTACTGACAGGTCTGGGATAGGGTAAAAAGTGTTCCCACGGAAGGGATTGGGTATGTATGTTAGGTATAGGACCCTTAACCCTATAAAGATGCCTGCAGCCCAGTCCCAGAGAGATTCACCTGATTTTAACAACGATTCAACCAAGTTCCAGCGTCAGCGGTTCCGGAGTGTGAGGGGTTAATAATATCGTAAACAAAGATCATCCCCCTCTTCTGGAATTCGTTAGAGCTAAGGGTTCCCAAACGAACCCTGTAAGGATTGAACAAGATGTAGGGCTGGCAAGTTGTGCCCTAGCCAGGAACTGCTACACGGATCCTTTTGCGCACCCACTTGCATGCGTGCAGGGGTGCCCAGAGACTTTGTTTCATTCCAAGGACATTTGTTTTCGTTTCCCCATCCCAGTAAGTGTTTTATTGAGTGCATATTGTGAAGATTTGTGTGTCTGTCTAAAAATAAATAAATTACAATTTATTTTTACTCAACTTGTGTGCTCAGTGCAGAATCCACATGAACTACCAATGGGTTAATGCAGAGCTTCCCATCCCTCTTATTAGCTGTCCCACTCACCACACCAGATTACTCATGCTGAAACCCAACTGTACCATTCATTTGCAAATTAGTTGGATTCACCTTTGAAATAGTATCTGATGCTATCATTTAACGGTGAGCAAGTGAATTCATTATCCCTAAAGACAGGTGTGGTCAGGAGAACCTTAGGGGAGGATAGGAAATCACTAGGTTTTAGGTCAACATTTTACTGGAAAACTAATGCTTATTGAGTACAGTATGTGGAGATTTTTTTGATACTGTTGATAAGAAACACATGGCATGAGTGTTGTTTTTCTTAGAGGCTTGAACAATTACTGGGATTAAGCAGTCCATGAATTCTTTACACAAAATGGCATGAAGTTGCCTAAAGGACAAATACAGCTGTGCTACGTTTGATTCTACATTTAGTCACATTTATTTGGAATTCCAATACTAGTTGTTAACTGCTGACAAGAGCATTTTATAATGTGTTTTTAGTATAAGGAACACTAACTTAGTGATTTATTGCTGCAGAAGTGCTCAATCCTGGCAATGAAAATGTGATCAAATGTAGCAGTTGAGCGATGAGAAAGAAATAGCCTCATTCTTTGTTTCTATGCTCTTTAAACAGTGACCTTCCAAAGCAATTAGCCCATGCAAAGTAATGCTTCCATACTGTGAAAAAAGCAAGTTTAACTGGTATAAATACATTTTATCACTCATAATAGTGTAGTCCCAATCTCAAAACTCAGCTACTTTTATTTTGGATGTCCTAATAATAGATTTTACAGTAAAATAGGTGCTTTCTGCATGATACCAAGTCAGTAAATTATAAAAACCTGCTTCTCCTTGAGAATAAATTAGAATTAAAAAAAATTATGAAATTGTTGTACTAATCATGCAGCAATATTACCAGATCTAGTACATTTTGTTGAGCACATTAAATTATAGAAAATGAAAGTTTTATTCCAATATTTTTCATGCTTTGAAGATTATAGAAGAATAATTGTATAATTGTGACTCTTAATGATTAATAAACAAATCACAACAATGAATCACACATTACTGAAATATTGGAAAGCAAACTAAAAGCAATGTACTGTATGAGGAAGAAAAAGTCATGTTTCAATATTTCATAGTTCAGGAATAAAAAAAGTAAAAAGTCTTCAATTCTTATTCAAATAACATGTTGAATGGTACACAATCAATATAATTTCTCAGAGAGTTGAAACTGCAAAAAATTGATACAACAGATTTTTCTTTTATATTTTTCCTAAATTAAATTGTGTTTCAATGGAGTTTGAACATCAACTGTTCATTCATTAAAATTATGCATATTTAAAATAATAGACTGAAACCCACTGTTGACTTATAACTAGAAAAGCATTACATACAAATCAGATAAGATTTAAAAAAATAATGGATTGCATATGTGACAGGGTGAAGTCAGATACTGATAATTATGCCTGGGAAACATACATCTGAGTCATTCATCCAGCACTGGGTTAACCCAGTAAGAATACTTGGGCAATCAGGAAGTAAGCTGACAGCTGACAACCAGCTTGATAAGGAGGCTAATGCTTGTAGTAGGTGGCTGACTCAGACCACAGAGCTGTCCTGTGCAAGCTCCTATACTGAAGGATTTCCTAAACTCTCTCCAGGGACAAAGATTCCTAAACCAAGATACAGAACGGACTTTAATATTGTTCAATAACTATTGTGGTATATGTTTAGGGGTTGGGAAGTGGGCACATTCAGTCAGCCCGATAGATAGAGCCTGGAATGTTTAGCAAGATCTCCCTATTGATAGGTGTTCCTTTTATGAGTTTTCTTTTGCCTTAAAGGGACAGTGTGCCCAAATGTGTATTTGTGTTGTGGAGAAATAAAACCACTCAACATTTGGTTTACCCTGAAACTGCACGTGTGGACTATTATCTGACCTCACTTACAGACCATCCTGCCACAGGTGATGTCAGAAGGGGGATTGGACAGCCCTGTATCCAAAGGGCCACACAAATTTTAAAAAAAAAGGAGGAAAATTTTTCTCTGTTCCTGCACCAGCAAGCCCAGGTAGATGAGATGCAGGTCTGGCAAGCAGGGTGACAAGTCCAGCGAGATGATATGCAGGTTAAGCAAACAGAAAAGCTCCTCCAAATACTGGCTCCAGGTCCAGCCTCAGTCAGACCAGAGATTCCAAATAACCCACAGGTGATGCTGCCTAAAATGATGCCAACAGAAGACCCAGAGGCATTCCTCATCACTTTTGAAAGGGTAGCCACGGCCCACAGCTGGACAGTTGATCGCTGGCTAACGAGTCTGGCTCCATTCCACTTAGGAGAATCTAAGGCAGCCTACCAGGCTCTTCCAGTAGACGAGGCCATGGACTATCAGCAACTAAAGGCTGCTATTCTGGATCACCTAGGCCCCGCCCCAGAGACCTCCTGACAGTGGTTCCGGACAGTCAAATACACAAACAGAGACCGACCACAGGTCATAGCCCACCGCTTAGTAGACTTTTGTACAAGCTGGATAAAACCAGAGAAGCATACCAAGGCAGAGATCCTTGAACAGTTTGTGCTCGAGCAGTTCAAACAGAGACTGCCCCCTACCTCTACCGCTCCTGGGTAAAAAGGCTTGCTGTAACTTCCCTAGATTCAGAGGTCCGCTTGGTGGAAAACATTCTTGGGGATGAGAGCCAAGAAGTTAGCTGGGATCGGCCAACGCAAACACCAGTGGCAGGAGAGCAGACAATCAAGGGGTCTACCACATGCCAGCTCGGGATGTCCAGTCAACCTGATCGTAAGACCCTTTCCCATCTCGGAGGGGTCCTGGTACAAACTCTTGCAGAGATGCCAACCCGGATCTGAGGCCATTGGATCACCAATGGGAGGAAGCCACCCACAGTATTCCCTGAGACCCTGGTCTTACGACATCCATCCAGTGGAGAGGATTCCACCACCAAACAGAAGGGAGGTTCCCTTCCCAGAGTGGAGAGGTCCAAATACCGATCCCAGTCAAGAGTTCTGGCTAATAACTGAGTTTGCTGACTCAGGAGAGGGTGAGATGGACTGTTCCTATGGCAGAATCGCTGCCACGGTTTCTCTCCAAGGGGACCATGGTCCATGGTTGGTCCCAGCATCGGTGGAGGAGAAAACAGTAAAAGACTTAGTGGACAATCCATAATCCTAGTGGGCCTAATTCCAAACAACCGACTATCCTATGACTCTCCATGGAAATCAAATGTATCCATTGGGATACAAACAATTACCCAATGGCAAACATCCTCCTCTGCATCAATGATCGAGAGGATAGACTACTAGTAGGAGTTGCTCCCTGGCTACATGCAACTGTTCTACTTGGTCAAGACTGGCCCTACTTCGGAACATTGTTGGCCCCTACTCATGGAGCCTTGAAACTTGTTCCCCCTTTCACCAGAGTTCTTCCCCATAGACAACGTGTCCTACAAACGCATAAACAGAGACGTGCAAAAAAAGAGTTAAGAAAGGCTGAGACTCTACGTAACCTTAGTCAGCCCAACAGACTGCAAGTCATGGCGAGAAATTACCAGGATGAGGAACAGGCGATATGGGAATTTTGCAGACCTGGCATTTCCTGACTTCCAGCAGAGGCAAGACCCAGCTCTGGCTAGACAAGATGTGAATGTGGTACAGGTCAGTGATAACATAGTGAATGAACAAGGTGTAAGGGTGTTTCCACATTTCGAACTACTGAATGACATCCCATATCGTGAATAAGGTTATACCACAGGGGAGGTCATTCGACAAATATCAGTCCCTAAAGTTTTTATTAAAACAATGTTTACCCTAGCCCATGCTCTCCCATGGGGTGCCACATCTGGGAAGATCTAAGATAAGGAATGCATCTCGTCCGAGTTGTACTGGCCAGGCATGGTGATATCATGAAACTATGTGAGACATGTCCTGAATGTCAGTTAACTAGCCAAAAGGGACAGAAGCCGACTCCCTTTGTTCCTCTGCCCTTGGTCTTGGTCCCATTAAAAGGGATTGGTGTATATCTGGTAGAACCTTTAGAACCCTCTGCAAAGGGACATAAATTCATACTAGTTGTCGTAGATTATGCCACCAGATGTTCCGAGGCCTTCCCTTTGAGAACAGCCACTGCCAAACAGGTGACTCACAGGCAGTTAGAGCTGTTCTCTCGGGTAGGAATGCCCCAGGTAATGTTAACCGACCAGGGAACAAAATTCATGGCGAAGTTAATGCAGGATGTTCTGAAGTTATTAGAGGTTAAATCCGTCTGGACCTCGGTCTACCATCCGCAGACTGATGGATTGGTAGAGAGGTTTAACCGAACTTTAAAAACCATGCTTTGGAAGTTTCTGGACACTGAAAATCGATCTTAGGATGAACTTCTCCCAGTCCTATTGTTTGTGGTATGGGAAATTCCCCAAGCCTCCACAGGTTTCTCCCTGTTTGAGCTCCTATATGGATGCCAGCCTATGGGTATTCTGGACCTTCTGAAGGAATCCTGGGAGGAGGCGCCCTCCCCCTCCAAACATACTCTTCAGTATGTAATTGTATGTATCCGCGCTGCGGGTATACCTGCTTCCAGTGCCTCCTTACGATAATTAGAGGCCGTCCGGGCTCCCCGGCGGCATCCCTCGCCACTGGCAGCTGCACCCGCACATCCCGGTCGCGCGCGTCACCCCTACGGGCACGCGCGGACCCAGGCCGCCATTAGTTGGTGCCGGGCGTCAGACTGGTGCCGGGCTGTCCCTCCCCTCAGTCTGATTGGATCCAAACTCTCACACTCTGCTCTCCTATCAGGTCCTTCTTGGGCCGCTCCTCTGTCACTCCCCTTCCCCTGATTGGTCCCAGCCCCCTATTTAGTCGTCCTTCACCATTTCCTCTTTGCTCTGCATAGCTTCTGTACCTTGGTGCTGTCTGCTGTTGCCTGGCCTCTCTTGTCTTACAGTGTCCGTTCCTGTCCCTGGAAATTCTGCTGACCTCCCTGGAATTGACCTTTTGCTTTCTCTCTGGAACCATTTGGACTTCGCTTTGGACTTTCTACGCTGCAGACTTCTACAACCCCTGAACACGGCACACGGACAATCGACTACGCTGCTCTCTCCACTCCACGACCCAGGCTTACGGACACTCAATTACGCTGCTCTCTCCAATCATCCAATCAACGACCATTGGCTTATGAACTCTACCCTTCTTCGCCGGAGATGTCAAGTACGGTATCATTTCTATTTTTGTTTACCCAGACCATCTACGCTACTTCCACACTCCGGCCGTGCCCCTGTTTACTGTTAGGTGTGTGGTATTACTCCTTTCCACCTCAGTCCCGGGGTCTCGTCTGGCTTGTGGGCAGGCCGAGCGTTACAGTAATAGACCAAATAAACCGCCTAGACATGATAAGCCGGTTTGCTAAGGAAAATCTTATGTCTGCTCAATAACGTCAAAAGAGGCAGTATAACCAAAATTGCCTGCATAATGGTCTTACAACCTGGGGACCAAGTGATGCTTCTATTTCCGACTTCAGAGAGTAAAGTCCTAGCGAAGTGGCAGGGTCCTTTCCAAGTTCTCCGCCGCAACAGGGAGGTGAACTATGATATCTCTCAACAAGGGTCCAGGAAGGAAAAACAAATCTACCATATAAACCTCCTGAAACCCTGGAAAATGATGAGATTGCTATTCATCCACCCTCTGGAAAGAGAGACGGATTTGGGTAGGGAACTCCAAAGAGTAGTACTTACAATGACCGTCAGGTCCCTATGGGAGGTCAGTTAACAACAGAACAAAGGTCAGACCAACTGAAATTATGTAACAATTTTTCAGATGTATTTTCCGAACTGGCAGGCCAGACTGATTTAGTGTCCCATAGGATTGAGATGGAACCTGGCGTAAAAGTACCATCCCGACCCTACAGATTGCAAGAAGGGCGAAAATACATTTTAGAGAGGGTGATGATAGACATTTTCTAATTGTGCTTGATCGACGAGTCCCACAGCGAATGGTGTAGCTCTATAGTGTTGGTCCCTAAACCAGATGGGAAGGTTAGGTTTTGTATGGATCTCTGAAATGTAAATACTGTATCCAGATTCGATGCATACCCAATGCCAAGGGTGGATGCATTGCTTAATTCCCTTGGTAAAGCAGAGTATATCTCCACCCTAGACCTCACAAAAGTATATTGGCAGATACCTTTAGCGCAGGAATCCTTCTCCACCCCTCTTGGTTTATACCAATTAGTCACTATGCCGTTTGGGTTACATGGGGCTCCATCCACATTCCAAAGATTAATGGACAATGTGTTACTACCCCATAGGGCATAAGCCGTGGCTTACTTGGATGACATCATCATCTATAGTAGGCACTGGCAGTCCCATATAAAAAAGGTTAAGGGCAGTTCTAAGGTCCTTAAGAGAAGCAGGGCTCACTGCCAATCCAAAAAAATGTGCCCTGGGAAAAGCCACTACCAAATATTTTTGGGGTATGCTGTGGGGGAGGGATAGTAAGGCCACTTGACTTCACAAACTCCTACATGGCTGTCGTCACATGGTCTACAACAACCAATCAGATTGGGGTTATAGTTCTCACAATCTGATTGGCTGAAGTACCGTGTGACGGCAGCCATGTTGGATTTAGTGACGTCATATTAAAGGCAAATGAAGCACAGCCATTCTGATTGGCTGGCATCATTCCCTTTAAGTGACGTAATTTAAAAAAAAAATTAAAGTTGGCACATGGTTTTAACAGCCAATCAGGTGGCTGTTAACCATTTTGAGGCTAAATGTGACATTACAAGCCTTATTTAAGGCCGTGACGCCTCATTTGACCCCAAGAAGATGACGAGACAACATCGGTTGGGATCTACCATGGGGCTTTTTGGATTGACAGATGAAGATAGAAGATAAAGAAGATCAAGAAATGGTGACAGATGAATATAGAAGAAGGTGATTAAAGAAAGAAAGAAGAAGATTTGGGTATTTGATCCGGATCTTCATGGCGGATGTCATCGGATGCTATTGGAGGCCTTCAAGGTATGTGAGCTTCCTGTTACCCCGTGAGTCAGAGGGCCAGCGCTTCTAATGGTAAGTAATATATTGAATGTTTGTAAATGGTTTTTTTAACAGGTTTTTTCATTGGATGTGTTTTTTTATTTTTTGGGGGGAGGCACATTGACTGATAATATATTAATCTGTACCACTTTAGGGTACAGATTAATACATTATTATGACAATATTTGGGGGGCATTTGTGGCTTGGTATTGCTGTTGTTTTTTTTTAATTACAGTTTATTATGTGGATGTCATTGTTTGTTTTTTTCCTGCTTGATGGAAATCAAATGTTTGCGATTGTTGTTCGTTTTTACTTAATGTTGTATTATGTTAGCTAATGCGTTTAATGGTTATTTCAGATATTGTTTGAATTTATTTCTTTATAGTTTAATGTTTCAATTAATTTATTAATATTGTAGAAATTAATTGGTTTGATTGGTTAATGTGACTATTAATTCTGAGTTGGTTTAGTAATTAATTGGTATGATTGGTTACTGTTTAAAATAATTCCAGTTGTTTTAGGAATTCATTGTTTTGATTGGTGGTTAGTGGTTTAATTCATTCATTGTTGATGTTGTTATTGCTTGTATTCATTGGATTAGCTGGCTACTGTTTTTATTTAGTGAAGTATGTTTTTTTGAAGTTATGTTTTATTATTGTGTGTCTGGTGCATTAATGTATTGTAATTATGGTGCCCATTGAGTGCTATAGTGGCTTATCATGCCCATATTATTATTATATGGGTATGATATACCACTATACTACTCAATGGGTACAGGGTGGGTATAGTCAGTCCGGGGTGGGTGCTTAGGCCTCCCGGATGGGTGAAAGGGGTATTAGCCCTATGGATAGGTGTCTAGACCTTGCGGGTGGGTAGCAGTTGGGTAAACCCCTTTATTACCTTAGCGGTATTAACCGCTAAGGTAATGAAGGGTTAAGTCCCCCTGCGACCCCCCCGCAAGGCCTAAACAGCCACTAAGGGCCAAATTCCCCCTTCACTTACCCTTGCTAGCCACAGTAAGCCTGGCACAGGTGTTTAACCGCTTCATTGCCTTAGCGGTTAGCTGCTAAGGTAATGAAGTTCCTGTAAATGCATTTTTCCTTCGTCGGATGCATGCCGGGGGTCTCCAGTGCTCGTATTAATGGCTATCAGCTCCAGAGACCCCCAGCATAAATCCGAGGCAGGAAAAGGGCCCGATTTTATCAAGGTCCCCACTTATGGCAGCTCATCGACGCATCTCCCCACCAATCTGCCACACTAAGTGTGTAGTGGATGAAAACAAGTCTCTAGTGCACGCATAAACCGTGATGCTAGTCCATGCAGATAAGTAAAGCAGGATACAATTGGTTGTAATACACTCGAGAAGACACTCAGAGTGTTTGATTAATGACAGCGATGGTTCCCCTCTGAGTGCCCGCACTTCCGCTTTACGTCACATGAGGGGGCGTGACTTGCAGGTCAGACACCCGAATGTTGACTACTTGAATGTTTAATACGTGATAATATTCAGGAATACCTAATGGAAAATAAAATTATTAGTAATTGTCAGCATGGATTTATGAAGGATAGATCATGCCAAACTAACCTTATTTGTTTCTTTGAGGAGGTAAGTAGGAATTTAGACCAGAATAATGTAGTTGATGTGGTCTACTTAGATTTTGCAAAGAATTTTGAAACGGTTTCACACATGAGGTTGGTGTACAAAATAAAGAAAATTGGACTCAGTAATAATATGTGCACCTGTATTGAAAACTGGTTAAAGGACAGACAACAGAGGGTTGTCATAAATGGAACTTTTTCAGGTTGGGCTAAAGTCGTGAGGGGAGTACCTCAGGGATCGGTACTGGGACCCCTGCTTTTTAACTTGTTTATTAATGACCTTGAGGTTGACATCGAGAGCAAAGTCTCCATCTTTGCTGATGATACTAAATTGTGTAAGGTAGTAGAATCAGAGCAGGATGTAATTTATCTTCAGAAGGACTTGGAGAGACTGGAAACGTGGGCAGGTAAATGGCAGATGAGGTTTAATACAGATAAATGTAAGGTTATGCATTTGGGAAGCAAGAATAAACAGGTGACTTACCAATTAAATGGCGATAAATTAGGGGAAACCTTGATGGAGGAGGATTTATGAATGCTTGTAGACAGCAAGGTTAGCAATAGTGCCCAAAGTCATGCAGTAGCTGAAAGGCAAACAAGATCTTATCTTGCAATAAATGGGCAATGGATGGAAGGGAATTAAACATACTTATGCCCCTTTATAAAGCATTAGTAAGACCACACTTTGAATATGGAGTACAATTTTGGGCACCACTCCTTAGAAAAGACATAATGGCACTAGAGAAAAAGAAAAAGGAAAAAAAAAGCGCAGAATATCATAGTGTAGAATTGTAAATATATATGGTTAATACAATTCAGCAGGTAAGTATTGAACATAAATAAGGGAAAAAGTATATGAGCAAAACATATTAGGGACATGTTACCACAAATAGCAACTTCCACCGGTCATCCGGTCACGTGGGCTGTGTAGAGCAGAATGTGCAGGATCCTTATCCACGGAGACGCAAACTCCTGAAGGTAGTCTCCTTGGTCCTGGTACAATTGAGCTTCCCACGCCGTGTGTGATGCTGTGAGGGAGTCTCTGCACTGACTGGAATCCCCAGTCACACTTGGTGCCACTTCATCAAGCGCCGAAGACAACACAGACCTACTGTACCGTCGCTTGTATTGCGATAGGGGAAGTCGCAGAGACTCAGGAATTAAAAACACAAACCCCCAAGAGTGCAAAACATATAGCAAAGTCCTGATAAGGCAATATTAGCATAAAATATGCACTGAAAAGCACGGGTACTGCCTCCAATTTAACGTGTTTTGTCGGTAACAACCGACTTCATCAGAGAATAGTGATTACATATTCAGAGGCAGTGATATACCCTTTGGGACACTCTCTTTGGACCAGCAGAGGGATACATGCTGGTCAATCAGATAAGACTACCACAGCTGATCATAATAAACCAATAATTGCAAGAAAACATATACTTATACAATGAAATTAAAATGCATATAGAAATACAAAGTCTACAATTATTTAATACATATTAAAATACAAAAAACAACAAATATGACTATAAAATTACAATATAGTCAATGTATGGTTAGAAATTCTCTAAAATGAAAGGAGAACAATATTAGTAGCAATAAAAAATTCAAAACATAAATCGTTACCATATTGAAAAATTTTAATGAAAATCAAACAGACTGGACTATATGAGCAGTGAGAGGTATAATAGAGTGACTAAAAAGGAGTACAATTTGGGAACAAAAATAATGTGGAAAAAAATGATACAGTGGCGGCCGATCTGAGTCTAAGTTGGCTGGATCCGCGGCTTGCAGATTATCCCGGTTAGGTGCGTTTTTTTGTCGTTTTCGCCCGGAGTGAACTGCGTTATTTTCGCGCTCGTGATATTAGCATTTTATTCTCGCTGTCTGCAATACTGCAATGCCGTGTAAAAACTCAGGGGGGCGGTTGCGAGCTGTCTTCTTGGACGTCTAATACCTTCGCGGTTCAACCTACGTCTGTACAGTCTGTTTGTGCGCGCGCAGTAATTGTAAATTTGCATATTTAAAGTATACATGCATTTGCAGTGCTGTGCTGCTGTATAGTATGTCTCATTTGAAAATTGTTGAAACGCATATGCGTGTACAGTACTGTAACAGTGTCACATTTCGGCATATACAGCGCTCTCCCCTTGCTCAGGATAATTAACTGCACTGCAGGGTATTTCAACTTCTTATCTTCTGTGCAATGCAGTACATCTCTCCCACACCATTCCTTTGAACGTGTGTCTGGTTTCAATCACATTCCTGCTTGACAGCAGGAATTTACTGCGCATGCGCCTGTAACTTCGCCTGTAACTTCGCCCACCACAGCTTGCTTGCCTGAGTGAGTGACCAAAAAAAATTAAAAAAATTTTTTTATTGTAATTTTTTTTCTCCACAAGCCTGCAAAACCATCTTACTGTATTACGATATTCAATCTGTGCTGTAGCTTTTGACTGCGACCCTGTGCATTTGACTGCACATGGTTGATTTGTGTGCTTTTTAAGTACTGTATTTGTGGGTGTATTATTATCATGAACTGCCTTTTGAAATTAAAGTATGTCTTTAGCTTTGAACTTCATGCAGCTGTACCTGTAGCCCCCTCCCCAACGAACGCTAGCTCAAAGATTTGAAATTCCACGGAGTCGTTAATTTTCTGAATCTTGCCATTGTGTTCTTAATCCATCCATAGCCGAGATACAAAGCCTCAGTGCGCCTGCGTGTAATCCTTTTTGAGATGGGAGCTCCTTACTGCGCATGAGTCACACAACCCCCCCTCTCCACAGAGTCGTTAATTTACTGAATCTTGCCATTGTGTTCTGAATCCGTCCATAGCCGAGCTACAAAGCCTCGCTGCGCCTGCGTGTAATTCTCTTTGAGATGGGAATTTTGAGGCATCTCTATGCGCCTGTGTGTAATCCTCTTTCGGATGGGAGCTAGTTTATTCCTGCTTATGCGCCTGTAACTTTTAACTGTTATTTTATCCACAAGCCTGCAAAAACAATCTTGATATTACGATATTAAATCTGTGCGTTTGCCTGCACATGATTGATTTGTGTGCTTTTTATGTACTGTATTTGGGGGGGTGTAGGGACTCTTATCGACAGACACCTCCACAGAGTCATTAATTTTCTGAAGTTAGTTAGTCATTGTGTTTTTAATCCGTCCCTAGCCGAGCATCAATCGCCTCACTGCGCCTGCGTGTACTCTAATCCTTTTAGAGATGGGAGCTTGCTGCTTACTGCACATAAGTCACCCAACCCCCTCTCTCCACAGAGTCGTTAATTTTCTGAAGTTAGTTAGTCATTGTGTTTTTAATCCGCCCTTAGCCGAGCGTCAATCGCCTCACTGCGCCTGCGTGTACTCTAATCCTTTTAGAGATGGGAGCTTGCTGCTTACTGCGCATGAGTCACCCAACCCCCTCTCTCCACAGTGTCGTTAATTTTCTGAAGTTAGTTAGTCATTGTGTTTTTAATCCGTCCCTAGCCGAACGTCAATCGCCTCACTGCGCCTGTGTGTACTCTAATCCTTTTAGAGATGGGAGCTTGCTGCTTACTGCGCATAAGTCACCCAACCCCCTCTCTCCACAGAGTCATTAATTTTCTGAAGTTAGTTAGTCATTGTTTTTTTAACCGTCCCTAGCCGAGCGTCAATCGCCTCACTGCGCCTGCGTGTACTCTAATCCTTTTAGAGATGGGAGCCTGCTGCTTACTGCGCATGAGTCACCCAACCCCCTCTCTCCACAGAGTCGTTAATTTTCTGAATATTGCCATTGTGTAATCCTCTTTGAGATGGGAGCTAGCTGATTACTGCACATGACTCACCCCACCCCCCACCCTCCCAACCCTTTGAGGCTTAGTTTACGGTAACGCTTTGGAAAATCCCTTCTTGATTTTGAAATGTAAATCTGATTTGCACAGCATTGTGAGAATTGAGAGTTAAAAAAAACATTAACTGGTTCATGTTGTTTTGTCATTCATTCTTATTCATTGGTGTACTGAAGGGGTGGGGGGGAGGGTGTGGTTGTTGTCAATGATTATTATTAGCAGGAATGTGAATAAATATTCATTTTATTTTATCAGGAACCAAAAAATACAAATATAAAAATAATCATGAATAATACATAATGCTGTCTTTATTAAGTTCTTCTGGCAGATTGAAATTGGATAAACATTTAGAAAACATTTTTAAAACATGGGGAAACATGAATAATGCACATTTATAAGAATATTATTTAATAATGTATACTGTAATGTATAATATTTATATATATATATATATATATATATATATATATATATATAGTAATATTATTTTTTCCGTCTTTATCTTGTTCCTCATTCTGTGTACAGTACAGTAGTTCATTGAGAGAGGAGAGTTTTGTGTACATCATTACTGCTGTTTATATACTGTACATTTGACTGTACAAGCAGATTAGACTGGAAACAACACCCCACCTCCCCCCAGGCTACCCTTTTTCCTGAAACGACAAGAAAACAAAAAATTAGTGCAGTTATCTGCGTACTGTATTATGGCATTGTGTGATGTGTAGTACTACTGTACATTGCTGGTGCTGCTTTCTCTGAAAAAAAAATTGAGCAGTTAGTAGGCAGTTACTGTAGTACTGTCAAACTAGTCTACTATATACTGGAACTACTGTATACTCTGACTACTGTTAAATACTATGTACTGTTACCTGATGGCTGGTGCTGTTCTCTCTGTAAAGAAAAAACTGGAACTACTGTATACTCTGACTATTGGGAAAGAAACAATCTGTGCCATACTTACCTGTATCATACTGTACTTACAATACTACAGCACAGTACTACTTTCCTGATACTTGCCCATTACGCGCGATCACAATGGGCAACACAGTGGCAATATGGTCTATATATTTATTGCAGCGTTCCACGGTGAGTACATCGTTCCAAAAACTCATTATGCCTTTCAACAACTCGTCCTTTTTGGAGGGTTTCGCTACTTTCTGGATATGGTCCTTCAGCTGATGCCAGACAATTTCGATCGGATTGAAGTCTGGCGATCTGTCATTGGAAAAAAAGGACAATTAGTTTAAGAGATACAGTACACAGTAAAAACAGTGGGGGGAAAATGAGACATGGTCTACTGCACTTACTCAGTTGATACCGTGCTCAAGGATACGCGATGTTGATGCGGTGTGCTTCGGATCGTTGTCCTGGTAGAAGCGGTGACCATTGGGGAACTCGCGTGTGATGTATTGCACTATCTCAGGGACAATGTTGTCTTGGAAGAAAGCTTTATTCATGATTTCTATAGCAAGAAAACAAAAGTGCTCAAAAAACTGCACAATAGTACAGTACAGTGCATACAATATGGCTACTCTAGTAAAGTACAGTGCATAAGGCTACATTATATTTCACATATTTTACCTTCAAAGATGACAATGTATCCTGGTCCACGCCTAGAGATGGCACCCCACACAAGCAGCTTCACGGAGTGTTTTGGTCGCGGCTTCAAAGATATGTGGCCTTTATTGTGGAATGCAAAGCTTGCAAATCTTTCCAGCGACACAGTAGACTCGTCAGTGAAGATGCAATCCTGGAAAGTTTCCCCACTGTCGATCCATGCCTGGGCCTGGATAACTCTTTTGATTTTGTTTGCGTCCCTTATCATGGGGTACGCTCTGTAATGACAAGGAATAAATAATTGTAGCGGCACAGTACAGTTTCCTAAACAACACTTTTACCTCCTGTACTGTCCAGTACTAACCTCACACGTCCATATTTCCATCCAATGCTGCGTCTCATCTTCTTTATGCTGGTCTCGGATGCAGTGAGATTGTGATTTTCCTGCAGAGTGTATTTGACCCTTAATGCACACTTCTCATCATTCTCCTTACTTATTTTGTCCACCAGAAGAGTTGTCTCCCTACAATATAAAGAAAAACATTCCGGTAAGTAAAAATATTAGAGACAGTAGATCAACAGGATACAATATATTGTTCTATTAATATGCAGCAATATAAAACTGTTGTAATGTAAATATAAATATACAAAATATATATACTGTTGTAATATAAATATAAATATACAAATAATATACAGTATACTGTTGTAATATAAATATAAATATACAAAATATATATACTGTTGTAATATAAATATACAAAATATATATACTGTTGTAATATAAATATTAATATACAAAATATATATACTGTTGTAATATAAATATACATATACAAAATATATATACTGTTGTAATATAAATATAAATATACAAAATATATATACTGTTGTAATATAAATATAAATATACAAAATATATACAGTATACGGTTGTAATATAAATATACAAAATATATATACTGTTGTAATATAAATTTAAATATACAAAATATATATACTGTTGTAATATAAATATGCAAAATATATATACTGTTGTAATATAAAAATAAATATACAAAATATAAAAACTGTTGTAATATAAATATAAATATACAAAATATATATACTGTTGTAATATAAATCTACAGAAATAACAAAAATATTAGATACAGTACTGTAGATGTACAGTACATTTTTGGATCTAATTTTTTTTTTAAAGTGTTATAAATATACTTACGCGTTAGTTCCCCTTGGTGCCCTTTTGTGTTCTCTGTTTTTTCCGTGTGCATGATAGCTCACGGTGGTTGCTGGCACAACGAGGCCAGAAGTAGCTAACCAGCGTTGGATAGCAGCAATTCGGTGTCTGCTCGTGTACATCTCCTTAATTCGCATGCTGAGATCCTTGGAAATCTTTTTAACAACCATTGCTGCGAGTAGAAAGAAATACAAACACAAGAATGTACAGTATATTCGATATTTAGTCGATGTGTATTCAATGTGCAGTGAATCCACAAAATGGATGGTGTATTTATACGGTAATGACTCACATTAGAGTACGCCCACTTTCAACACCTGTACCTCGCTGCCATGCATAAAAGGTTACACACTTTGCATAGCCCACCACTCGATGATCTTTATCTGAACTTGCCCTTGTCCAGATACTGCATTGTGCCACCTGCTTCCATGGAGCAACCCCGATTCTATGGACGCAGGAACACACTCGCCTCTGCCGTGCCTGTCAAGCAGAAAAAGCGAAAGGCGGTTGCTGTTTCCACGCCAAGGCAAAAGCGACAGGCTAAGGCCAATAAAGAAAACCTTCTGCTGACCCCAAAGGCTAAGGGTTTTCATAGACGTCAGCCTTATTATGTCAAGAAGATATACGGTGATGTACTCTGGACGCAAAACGATTGGCAGCCAACCCATCGAACCCGCAGACCACTTCCTCACATACGCTTCGACGACTCTGCCGCCGCTGTCGCAGAAATCTTCAGCCCGTCTTCTCCACCCCTCGTCCTCGACGCTGCCACCGCCCTCTCGGAAACCCACAGGCTATCCTCTCCAGTTCTATCCAATGACGCTGCCTCTGAAATCCATGGGTCACTTTCTTCTTTGCTCTTATACGACTCTGCTTCTCGCCCGGAAATCCAAAGGTCACTTTCTCCATCCCTCTTTGACGCCGCTGCCGCTTCTCCTCTACCGGATATCCACAGGTCACCTCCTCCACCCTTCTTCGATGTCGCTGCTGCTTCTCTCCATGGAACCCCCATCTCATCCTCCGCTGCACCCATCCACCCAGATGTCCACACGCCATGCACAAGAAGCAGCTCGTTAGACCGGATGCTAAATGGGATAAGTGTGGATCTCCCCGAGAACTCTATCGTGCTAGCAAAGATATATTTTCTTCTGGAGACCATGTTAAATGTGGAGCAACGGATGCTACATATGGATCAACGGATGATACATATAGATCAACGGATGCTAGATATGGATCAACGGATGGATCGACGGATGGAGAAGATAGAGGCTGACATAGGGGGAATACATCATTTGCTAGGTGTTAATGCCCCTGTTTCCCTGACACCGGAGCAGGGGGTTGCCATGGATGTGATGACTGGGAGCATCGACCCCCTTCCATCACCAAGCGCACCTGCTCCAGCAGAAGATGTAGTGTACATGTATGCCATTGAGGAGGACATGACAACCCCGTCAAGACCACGCCAGGAGACAACACGGCGACCAAGACCAGAGGAAAGCTTCCTCCCAGAAAACCTACCATCGCAAGTCGCCTCAAGCACACACGCTCGCAGAAGACCTACATTCGCTCGCATCGATACGGTGCCCGACATCACCCTGTGCGATCTGCCACCGACGCTCAGGGAGAAGTATAAGGTGATGAGTGCTGGTGCACCCCACAAGTATTCCTTGTTACTTTTTAAGCACCATGTTCCCTACTCGTTGTACTGCAACTGGGCCTTCAGAGTGAACTACGACAGGAGTCGCGTAAAAAAGGCGCTTCCTGTCAATTTAAGAAAGAACATTCGGGATGAAATGCTGCGCTTTTATCCAATTACAGATCCTGTAATGAAAGGCGTTTTAGACTGCATTAATGGCGTTTGGCGCCATGCAAGGAATCGGCCATGGACGGACAATGTGGTGGACTATATGGTTTAATCACTGGAACTGTAAGACCATACTGTTGTGATGAACTGTATTTAACTGTAATTAACTTACTGTTTTAACTTGCTGTACACACACACACAGGACCTGCACAATTCCAGTCCCCGGGGGCCGCAAGCAGGCACGGTTTTCAAGGTTGTCCTGAAAACCGGGCCTGTCTGCTGCCCTTGAGGACTGTAGTGGAGCAGGCCTGACTACTGTTTTGCACACCATCCCACTGTACTGTATACTGTATGTTTCTTTAATAAAGGAGATGTTGCGTTTTGTATACTGTATTTTATGAATAAAGATTTTTTTTGATCACAGGTAAGACCATACTGTTGTGCTGAACTGTATTGTACATGTTTTGACCTGCCATACTTAAATAAAGGAGATGTTGTTGTGTGTTTTTTAACTTGTATTTATACAGAAATGTTTTAACTTGCTGTACACACACACAGGACCTTCACAATTCCAGTCCCTGAGGGCCGCAAACAGGCACGTTTTTCAAGGTTGTCCTGAAAACCGGGCCTGTCTGCTGCCCTTGAGGATTGTACTGGTGCAGACTGTTTTGCACACCATCCCACTGTATATGTTTTGACTTTAATAAAGGAGATGTTGGGTTTTGTATATTTTATGAATAAAGAATTTGTTTTTAAAACATGTGACTGTAAACCATACTGACTGACTGTAAATGTTTTTACTTTCTATACATAAATGTTTTCACTACTGTAGCAGTAAACCATACACCTGTTGATGTTTTGAATTGCTGTGCACTTAAAATATTTCTACATTGTACAGTATTTGTAAATAAATGTTTTTGTACTTACTCCACCAAAAAAAGAACATGTTGATTTGTTTTACATTATTCCATTGGCTCCTTTGCTACTGTAACAAAATACAGTGTTTCTAGAATGTCGAGGCATACTGTACTGCACTGTATACTGTAGGCATGCTCAATATAAGAGTATTAAAAAAATAGAAGACACATACTGTACTGTACTGTATGTACTGGCACTGTAATACATGTAGAATAAATGCATAGTTTTTATTTTTTGGGGTTTATTACACAGTATACTGTATATAAAAAAGTATTGTATACTGTACGGCCGGAAAACATCAGCATACTGTTTCAGGTACAGTATTCTATCCTAATCAATAACAACGGCCACTAAACTGTAGACTCCGATATGTGGCTTTTTAAATCCGATTCAGCAATGTGCAGGCATTGTTACACAAAGCGATATTAGCCATCGAAATCCCTCCATTAGCCGTTTTCTTTTCTGAGGAAAAACAAAAAGAAACGTTTTACTGTAATGGTCAGCCCCCTAAAGAAGTTCCCAGCCAGTCCCACAAATAATTTTCTCGGGGGGCGTCTCCTGTTCACATGCACATGCGCCTACCGTCGATGTAATGACACGAATATGCGTTTCAAGAAGGTTCCAATGCGCATGTGCCTAGCGTTCCACCAATTGTTCAGTATCTGCAGTACAGCACTGTAGAAGCCGCTCAGCCAATAATATTGCTTACAGGAGAATCGCTTGACTTTTGAATTGCACCGATATTGATACTGTATTGTCAAAATAAAAAAAACACAGAAAATAATACGGCAACAATACTCACCATAGAATTTCCCATTCAGCTGGCGCCGGCGCCGGTCCACTGCCAGTCCAGTGTTCTTGATCATCCACGTCGATAGTTTGCAGCGGGACTGGTTGACCATTAGTCAGCTGATGAGGCTGGAAATTGCTTAGGTACATGCAAACTTGATCGAAACTGCACGCGAAATCCGACTCAGGCTCAGGGTTGTCACTGATGGTGGGACCGTTATTGGAAGCCGGTGCTGGTGCATTGCTTGGCAGCGACTGTCATTTCTTAGTTGGTTTTAACACGACTCTTCGCCTTTTGCCATCTGCATGATCATAGTTACAGGAAAAAGCCGGTGATACCCTCCAACAAATTGTGGCTCAATACGATAAAAACAGGGATCGCTACATAACCTTTTCCTTATTGCACGCTTCCACGTATGAGGAGCTGGCGAAAATTTGTAAAAGTCATAGTTTTCGATAAAATACTGATAAAATTGAACAACTGTTGCCATCTTATCATCTGTTGAATTAATTGCGGCCCATATCAAATACGCGTAACTTCTGTCGGGTTTTTGGAAAACGGGCTGCACTTGAAAACTCATGGCGGGCGGTGGGTCTCTGGAGAATACTGTAACCGAAACTGGTCTTTGTCTTTCTTTAATATGAAAAGCCTAAATTGATACATTTTTGCAACCTATTCCTTCAGTCTCAAGGCCAAGTTACAATAGCACACTGTGGTATCTTTTTTAAACGAAACACCTGCAAGTCGACACATTACTGAAGTGCATGCGCATTACAATTCATGAATATCTGCCATCTGGCGGACACGAGAAGAATTGCAACCTATTAAATCCGAACCATTCTCAATAAACGCATCAACCGCGCGTCAACCGCACATGACCCGTGGCTGAGAACGCAAAATGAATGCGGCATGCTCCAGGTAACGTGCGTTGCATTCCAGGAAAAAGCCAGGGAAAAAACGGCGATCTGTTAGACTCAGATGAGCCGCAGCAGTACATGAATAAAGATGAAAAACACACATGAATAAATAATTTTAAATTATATATGTGGGATTCATAAACAACGTGGAAACAATGATAATATATAAAATGCAAATGGAGGCTTAATAAAAGGACTACACATTAATCTCCCCATTTAATCCCAAAGGGGCCAACGTTTGCATCTTATAAATCCAAAGGCTTTCTTGTTTGGAGAGGGATTTAACCCTATTGGTTCCTCGTCTCCCCTGTGGTACAATTTGAATGCCTATATACTTTAAAAGAGATGGATCCCTATTTTTGATTCTAAAATGCCTGGACACACTATGCTTATCAAAACCAAGCTTAATGTTCCTAGCATGTTAAAGGATCCTATCTTTTAAATATCTCTTAATGCGACCAATGTATTGGTATCCGCATGGACATTGTAAGAGATATACCATGTGAGTGGATTTACAAAATATACAATCCTTTACTGTATATTTTTCTTTGATTGTATTTGAATAAAAAAATCTTTCTTTCAGAGTTAAGCATCGCACAGGCATTACGTTTACCGCAGCTGAAATTGTCTTATGGTTTAACAGGCATCCAATGAACCGCAACCGCTATATTAGGAGTGGTTCCTATATCGCTAGGGGCCAAATAATTTTTTGGCTTTGCGATAAATAAAGCTCGGTCTTGCTTCTAAAAATGGGCCTAAGACTGGATCGTTACAGAGGATATACCAATTTGTATTCACTATCTTCTGTACGATGTTACTAACAGAACTAAAGTTGGTAATAAAAGGAACTCTTATTGTCCCTTCTATATCTTGTTTACTACCCTTACTTTTTTTTATTATTGTTTGTATTTTGTAACAAAAGTGAATCAAGTTCCATGTCATTAACCTTCCTCAAGGATTCAACTAATAAGGCCGCATTATAACCTCTCTGAAGAAATGTATAAAATAAGGTAAGTGCCTGAGCTTCAAAATCAACTTGGAGAGTGCAGTTCCTTTTTAAATGCATGAACTGCCCTAAAGGTATGTTGTTGACCCATGATCTTTTGGTGTCTTCTTTTTAGAATTTTTATTTTTAGTTATCACAGGGAAACCTATTTTAGCCTTTAACTGTAGGTCTAAAAAGTCAATAGGGATAATGTTACTCTCCAAAGTGAATACAAGGTTGTATTCATTCAAATTCAAATACATCCTGGAATCATTCAGAGACTCCTAATCACCATCCCAGATTCAAAGCACATCATCGATGTATGTGCGCCATATAATTATTTTATTGGCGAAGGGAATATATGTCCATATACATCGATGTTCCTATGCTCCAATGTATAGATTCGCATAACTTGGGGCTAAACGAGTCCCCATTGCTGTTCCCCATAACTGAATATAAAATTGATTTAGAAAAAGAAAATAGTTGTGTGACAGAATAAACTGAATCACATCTGTAATAAACTCACTATTTAATACATTAATTATTATTACATTATTACATTATTATTACATTCATGTACAGTATAAATTATTAATACATTATTTGGCCCCTAGTGATATAGAGGCCACTCCTAATATAGCGGTTGTGGTTCCTTGGATGTCTGTTAAATCATTAGGGAATTTCAGTTGCGGTAAATGTAAATCCTGTGCGATACTTAACTCTGAAAGAAAGATTTTTTTATTCCAATACAACCAAAGAAAAATATATGGTAAAGGATTGTATTTCTTGTAAATTCACACACGTGGTATATCTCTTACAATGTCTGTGCAGATCCAATACATTGATCGCACTAAGAGATATTTAAAAACTAGAATCCTTGAACACGCTTAGTTCTGTAGATTGGTCATCACTTGAGTCTAGGTGCGAAGGTCATCTCTTGAGTCTAGGCACAAAGTTCTGGGCAAGCTACCTGTCTATCTGCACAAGCTCCTCACCCCTACCACACACAGAACTTATCATCTGAGATCTGACTCCAAAAGACTGTTCATGGTCCCAAGGTTCAACAAAGTATCCATCTGCTCCTACTTCTCTTACCGTGCACCTCACAACTGGAACAATCTACCAGAGACTCTCACAGCCACCACTAGTCTAAGTTCTTTCAAACTTAAAGCTGTCTCACATTTTAATCTGGTCTGTAACTGTTACATACACCTATAACATATATTATCTTTTACTCTACATGGAATACCTTGTATATAATGTATAACCTTGCTCACTTAATGTAATAATGTATTTGTAACCATGTATCTGACATCGTAACTCTGTGCCCAGAACATACTTGAAAATGAGAGGTAACTCTCAATGTATTACTTCCTGGTAAAACATTTTTATAAATAAATACATTTAAAATGAGTTTTAATAAAATGAGCATTGTTTAATTTCTCTAGCAGATTTAACATACTTCCTTAGCAGTGTAAGATATTTGCAACACTTTCCTCTTTGTGATAAGTTGTTGACAATATTCCAAGCAGTTTGAGTGGCAAACTACAGTATAGCCATAGATAATCTTACTTTAGTATTATATGAATACATTGTAGCTGCTGAGTTACACTAACTGAAGTATTGATTGAAACTGAAAAGACATTCATACTTGAAAATGAGAGGTAGCTTTCAATGTATTACGTCCTGGCAAAACATTTTATAAATAAATAAAATACATTTAGTGAACCCTGGGAAGCAAGATCTTTGCTGATCAATCACGGGAGAACAGATCAATCGGCTGCTTAAGTAATTACTTTTCAAAAAAGGTAATCAAAGTCTGTATATATTAAAACATTTTTTAATTTATTTTTTATTTTTGGATTGCCTCTTTAATAAGTAGATTAGTAAACAATGAGACAAATATTAAACGTAATACATTGTACATTATGCTGCCAAATTCTCATCATGTATTAAGTTTATAATTTTGTCATTACCGATTTTTTACTGTTCAAAAACCATTAAATCAATAGCATCTCTAAACTGCTGCTCTTAATGCACATGGCTTCTCATTTTGTCATGAATATAGAATTCAATTATTATGAACAGGTGCATAAAATAAACTGTGTTTCATACTTCTTGAAATAATACTAGAAAAAAATAAATTAGATTAAAGTAACATGCAAATATGTACACTTAAAATAAAGTAATAAGCATCCCGAATGCAAATACAGAGATAAACACTATGAATGTAATAAAGATTAATTGTGAGAGATTTTATCCAATTATTGCACTGTCTTTCCTAATTTTCCAACAGCTGTGATTCCTGTGAGAAAAAATATCTGCAAATAGTGATGTTTCATCAAAATGCACATTGCTTGTAAACAAAACATCTCATCTAAGTACATTCTTCCATGCAGATAAAATATGGTAAAAACTCACAATTTTAGTATTTCAAAGCCAGATGAAATACACCTTAAGATAGCAATACTAAAATGTGAATACAATATCATTAACCTTTAATCTACAGGTCTACATTTTTTTACAGAATTGGAGCATTTAAATTATGAAAATACTTTTATATCTTTGCCTTGTTCTACTACATTTCACTCTCACTCATTACATTTGTCTTACCATTTTGAGCTATTCTAAACAGTTCAGGGGGAGCAGAATTCACATGAAATTAACTATAAATACTATAGTTTACAGCTACCAAAAAAATAATGCCTTATATTGATGTACACAAAGAAGTAAAAACGGAAAATACAAGATGGAAATACAGTAAAGACAATATTTTAATATTCAAATGTAATTTTTTTAAATGTACAGTACATTAATTTCAAACTACATTTGCTAAAACTTATTTATTTTTCTCTTTTGATTGTTTGGAGAAAATGTGTGCAATTTCCTTTTGAAATAAGAGATGATTTTAAACAAATGACTTTCAGTAATACTAAAGGACTAAAGGACACATCCTCCTATAACAAGAAAGTACCAGCACTCCAGAGGTCTTTATACAAAAAATTTTTTTAAACTTGATGATGTAATTTTTAAGGGCAGTGATTAGTCACACTCCTTTCACCTGTCATGTGGAACAGTTCACTTTTGGACACAGATATAAGGAGCATTGTATGCACACCACTTTATCTTGAAAAAGGTCAGTGTGTTTGACCGAAATGTCGTGTGGATTAAAAAAATAAATGTATGAAAACCACTGGAGTGCCGATTCCTTCTTGTTTTAGTAGGTTATGTCCTGTACTATACTGTAGCTCTCCCCAGCGAGGGACGATCTCTATGCACCTGAGAAAGTTACATAAATCCAGTGAGTGCACCTAACTTATTCTTCTGAAAGTAATATACATATGGAGTCAATAACCACATAGGGAGGACAGGGCTAACATATTTATTTTAAGGAGAAAATGGGAGCTGTAACTTAAACAAATTAGCATAAAATTTAACAATCAACTTCACACACTACGCATCCTGAGTGTTGTAAAAGGTAAGGTTGTTATTTTGTTGAATTAGTAAAATGTAACTACAGATGCAGCGGCCGTTATTCAAACATTTACCTGGTAAATTTTGCATTATGCCGCGTGTAGGTTGAGATATATTCACTAGTTTTGCTGGGCAGACATAATGGCCAATCGCATTAACACAGCAGGGGTCCCTGCTGTGTGAGTCCTACCGGGTTCTGCCTGTCTGTGATAGACGCGAGATAGGCTGAATCAGTCACTCTAACTGCACGCCTCTCACAGGCGATTGTGGGGTTTTTATTTAATTTTAAACATTACAGTAATGCATCAGGTGCTCCGGGGACCCCCTACTTCCCGAGATATAGGCCACGTTATGGGGTTCCGGTATCTCCTATGCATTGAAATATCCTGATCACGTGACGTGAGACATTTACATGCATAGGAGATACCGGCACCCATTAGCGGGGCCTGTATCTCGGGAAGCAGGGGGTCCCCGGACCTCAAATAAACAAGGTTCTGCTCCGGAGACCCCCTGCTACAATACACTAGTAATAACATTTTAATTAAAATATGTAATAACCACCAAAACACAACCCACACCCTGTACCTCACATTAAACCATATTTTAGTTTTTTACACACAGGATTAATGCCACAGGCTGGTGGGGGTCCCCTGGTGGTCCTGACAGGTGTCTGCAGGCCCCACAATGCAACCTGGGGGGGTACCCATGGGTGTCTAAGTCCCTTGGGTGGTGCCTGCTAGGCTCCGTGGGCCTCCAGGTTTTCTCCGTGGGCCCCAATGGGGTCCACTAATGGTCCCTGTGGGTGTCTGGCGATCCCTGTGTCATCCCCATGGGTGTCTGGGGTTTCCTTCGGGTGTTCCAATGGGGATCTGGGGGCACTTGGGTGGTCCCCACAGGTCCCCAGTGGCCCCATAGGGTACCTGATTCCTCCCCGAATGTCCCCACGGGTCCTCAGGTGGTCCCTGTGGGCATCTGGGTATCCTCGGTTGGTCCCCGTGGGCATATGGGGGTCCTCAGGTGGTCCCTGTTGGTCCCCACTGGCCTGCGGTGCCATTCCTGTATTTACATAAAAACAAAAACATGGCCTATATTTCAATAAACACAACCCACCCACTGTACCCTCACATAAAACCATATATTATTTTTTTACACACTGGATTAATACCACAGTCCGGCAGGGGTCCCCGGGTGGTCCCGACAGGTGTTCGCAGGCACCACAGTAAACCTGGGGGGTACCATCGGGTGTCTAGGGTCCCTTGGGTGGTCCCCGCTAGGCTCTGTGGCCTCCAGGTGGTCTCTGTAGGTGTCTGAGGGTCCCCGGGTCATCCCCACGGGTGTCTGGGGGCCCTCGGGTGGTCCCTGTGGGTGTCCATGGGTTCTCGAGTGGTCCCTGTGTGTCCCCGCTGGCCTGTGGTACCATTCTTGTATTTAAAAAAAATAAACATGGCCTACATTTCAATAAATACATCTCCCCCCCACCAAACACATACAGTACAGTAATGGGCAAAATAACTATTATCTAGATATGGAAATAGATTATTTGCCCATTATTAAACACAACATTAGCCAGCCAGCATAAATAAAGTAAAGAAAAACAGTTCTACTTACCCCTGGCATTATGAAGGGTATCCTCGTCAGCATACAGTACTGCAAGTCCATGTCCTCCGTTGCCAGAAAGAATACATACAGTAATTAATACATTCTAATGCCCCTAACCTTTTAATCACTTTGCGGTTAATAACTGCTATAGTAATTAAGGGGTTAACCCACCCTGCCCCAATACCCACCCGGGAGGCCTAACCACCCACCCCAGACCCAATATACCCACCCTATACCCATTGATTGTTATAGTAGTACATCATACCCATATAATATGGGCATGATAAGCTACTATAGAAGTCAATGGTCACACTAATACAAAATTACGTCATTCAAAGGAAATGAATCAGAATGGCTGTGCTTCATTTCCCTTTAACATGACGTAATTAATTCCAAGATGGCCGGCATCCCATGGTATTTCAGCCAATCAGATTGTAGGAACTATATCCCCAATCTGATTGGTTTTAGTAAACCCTGTGACGTCATGTTAAAGGGAAATGAAGCACAGCCATTCTGATTGGCTGGCTTCATTCCCTTTAAATAATGTCATTGAATTTTTTTTAAAAAAGGGCACATGGTTTTTACAGCCAATCAGATGGCTGATGAACCATTTCCCATCCAAATGTGACGTAACATGCAATATTTAAGGCCGTGACGCCTCATTTGAGCTCAAGAAGACGACGAGACAACATCGTGTTGTGGATCTACCATTGGGTTTTTGGATTGACAGATGAAGACAGAAGATTAAGAAAATTAAGAAATAATTACAGAAGATAGAAGAAGCTGATTGAAGAGAAAAGAAAGAAAAATTGGGGTACCTGATCCGGATCTTCATGGCGGATGGCATTGGATGGAGTTTCAGGCCTTTTCGTACGTGAGCTTCCTGTTTCCCTGGGATTCGGAGGGCCAACACTTCTAAAGGTAGATCAATATTGAATGTATGTACTGTACTTTTATTTTTACAGGTTTTTTCATTGGATTTTTCTTTTTTTATATTTTTCATTGTCCATTGACTGCTAATGTATTAATCTGTACCTGTTTAGGGTACAGATGAATACAGTAATAGCCAATGCATTTTTTGACAAATGTATTTCTTCTTTTGACTGTTACATGTATATTTTCTATGTATTTTTTATTGTTTAGATTATACTGTTTTGCATTGTGAAGACTGATTTTATTTTCAGATTGATTTGCGTTTTTATTTAATTACAGTATGTATTTTGTAGGTTAATGGTTTAAATTGATGTTGTGGTTGTATTAATGATTGTATTAATTAATGGTTGTATTAATTAATTGTTGTGCTGGTTAGTGCTTTTAGCTATTACATTTATTTTTTTGGCTAGTGGTGTGATTTATTTAATTGATTGACTAGTGGTTTAATATCTTTAATTGATTGGTTGGCTAGTGGTTTCATTTAGGTAATTGATTTATTGCCTATTTCTTTTAATTTTACAGTTTGGTGATTTAGGGGCTTGTTGTATAGGTTTTATTATTGTGTATTTTGGACATTCAGGCTTTTGTATTAGTGTGACAATTGACTGCTAGTAATTAAGGGGTTAACCCACCCTCCCCCGCTACCCACCTGGGAGGCCTAACCTCCCTCCCCAGACCCAATATTCCCACCCTGTACCCATTGAGTAGCATAGAAGTACATCATAAACATATAATATGGGCATCATAAGCTACTATAGCAGTCAATGGTCACCCAATACAAAAGCATGAATGTTCAAAATACACAATACTAAAATAGATACAACAAGCACCTAAACACATATAATCAAAAATTAAAAGCACTAGCCAACCAAGCAATTAACTAAATAAAACCACTAGCCAATTAATTAAAGAAATGAAACCACTAGGCATTCAATAAAATCATTTAAACCACTAGGCAGTAAATTACATAAATCTTACCACTAGCCAAACAATACATTTAATACATAAAAGCAATAAGCAACACAACAATGAATTAATACAACCACTAGGCAACACAAATGAAAACCAGTAGCCAACAAAATACATAATTTAATACAAACGTTAACCAATCTGTCCCCAAAAAAATATACAAGCCATCACAATTTAAAACAATTTAATCTAAACAATGAACAGAAAAAGAGAATATAACAGTCAATAGAAGAAATGCATTTGGCCAAAAATGCATTGCCTACCAATGTATTCATCTGTACCCTAAACAGGCACAAATTAATACATTAGCAGTCAATGGGCAATGAAAAAGATTAAAAAAATTCCATTTAAAAAAACTGTCAAAATAAAAGTACAGACATACATTCAATATTTATCTTACCTTAGAAGCGTTGGCCCTCCGAATCCTGGGGAATCAGCATGCTCTCGCACCATGACATCATGAAACTCAATCCAACGCCATACACCATATAGATCCAGAACAGGTAACCAAATTCTTCTTTCTTTAATCTTGTCTCGTCTTCTTTCTTCATCTGTGATTATTTCTTTATTATCTTTATCTTCTGTCTTTATCTTCTGTCTGCATCTGTTAATCCAATAACCCCATGTTAAATCACCAATGTTGAACCCGTCGGCTTCTTGAGCTCAAATGAGACGTCATGGCCTTAAATATGGCCTGTGACGTCACATTTGGGTGGCCAGTGGTTCACACGCCATCTGTTTGGCTGGGAAAACCATGTGCTTTTTATTTTTTTAGTGTGACGTCATGTAAAGGGATGGAAGCCAGCCAATCAGACTAGCTGTGCTTCATTTCCCTTTAGCATGACGTCACAAAATCCAACATGGCTGCCGTCACACGGTACTTCAGCCAATCAGATTGTGAGAACTATAACCCCAATCTGATTGGTTGTTGTAGACCATGTGACGACAGCCATGTAGGAGTTTGTGAAGTCAACAACACGGTTCTGCTCCGGAGACCCCTGCTCATCTACACTAGTAATATATATATATTTTTTTCCGGCCTAGATTTCCGCAGAGAGAAGCATCTCTCTCTCCCTGCAGCAGAATCAACTCGCCGGGTGAGCCCTTTTCAGCCTCTAACAGGCGATTGCGTGGCTTTTATTTTATCTTAATAACACAGTTTTGAAGCAGGTGGTCTCCGGAGCTTAACCACATTCTTTTCTGCCTTAGGGACCCCCTGCTTCACGAGTGTCAGGCCCTAATATGGGATGCCGGTATCGCCACAATGTTTAAATGTCTCTGTCACATGACGCATTCATTTCTTGATCTTCTGATATATATAGAACAAAATTAATCTGTACCAAAATGTTTAACAAACCATCGAGTTACAGTAACAATGAAGCTAAAAGTAGCCTCTATAGCAAATGGCTTTAAAATATTCCATATGGAGAATTAAGACGAATTAAGAGAAATAGCTCCAAAGAGGACACTTTCAAGGAACAACATACACAATTATTAAAAGATTTGCACAAAAGAACTATCAACCTAGATTATAATAAAATGCATATGAAATTGTCAAGAAATTGGTAAGAAAAGATTTGCTCACATATAAAACAAAAAGAGATACAATCATTCTTCATCACAATTCAATTCTGTCATCTAAGATCTAGAAAATAATCAAGAAATATTGGTATGTTATACAAAAATATCCTATATTACAAGCTCATCTTCCTACAATACTGAAAATAGTGTTCACTAAAGCTGAAACACGGAAACAAAATATAGCACCTGGCTATCTGAGAAAATCAAAAGAAAAAATTCCAAATAATATTGTAGATTTAAAGGGGATTATACGTGTTTGAAATGCAAAATGTACTGTACAAGTTGAACTCACATGAAGGGAAAAATTCAGAAAAAGTTTTTTACTTGCTACAATGCCTATGCAGAAAACAGTATGTGGGACATACAAAACGAATATTACAAATAAGATTTGCAGACCATACACTGGCGACACACTTTATTCGAGCTCGGCTAGTCCCGCGAATTCGGGTATACTCGGGTGTATTCAGGTTTCTGATCGTTTTCTGCCAGAGTGCATTGCGTTCTTTTCCGGCAGGGATTTAAGCTTTTTATTCCGGCTTGCTGAAATACTGCAATGCCGTGAAAATACACATGGTGGCGCTTGTGAGCTGTTCTCTGTGAAGCCGTCCCCTATAATGAATTGTAATGCAGTATATATACTGTATATATATATATACTGTATAACAACAACCCCTATAAGACCTAACATACAGTACTGTACACATACAGTACTGTATACTGTATGCATATACATACTGGGCGGCGGGCGCGTGATGTGTTTGCAGCAGAGAGAGATCCGCTGCTCTCTCTCTGCGCAAACATCCGCACATTAAAAATTATTTGAAATACATTTTTATTGATAGTGTAGATGTGCAGGGGGTCTCCGGAGCTGAACCGCGTTGGTTTTAGGTCTGGGGACCCCGTGCCCCCCGAGATACAGGCCCCTTTAGGGGGTGCCGGTATCCCTCTGCTTGGTTTAAAGGTCCGATCACGTGACCGCGGCCTGTAAACCAAGCAGAGCAGAGGGATACCGGCACCCCCTAAAGGGGCCTGTATCTCGGGGGGCACGGGGTCCCCAGACCTGAAACCTGTGCGCTTCTGCTCTGGAGACCCTCTGCACATGTACAGTATCAATAAAACACATACAATATACAGTATAAATAAACACTCGTTCTTTACCTTAGCGGCTATGCGCTATGGTAAAGAAGCATCATTTCTGTATTTTAATAATATTGTACAGTGAGCAGGGGGTTCCCTGAGCCAGAAATTAATGCTCAGGAACCCCCCCTGCTCCTGCTCAATATTATTAAAAATACAGAAATGCTGCGTCATTACCATAGCGGATAGCCGCTAAGGCAATGAAGGGGTTAACCCACCGTGCCCGCTTTATTGTGTGTAGTGGGTGGGGATGGGTGAGGGGGGGTATTTGGCCCTTGGTGGGAGTTTAGGACTTGCGGGGGGGTTGCGGGTGCACTTAACCCCTTCACGACCGTAGCAGTTAATACCGCTACGGTCATGAAGGGGTTAAGCCCTCCCGCTACCCCCCGCAAGCCCTAAAGAAGCACCGTTGGGGCTAATACCCCATTCACCCACCCTCCCGCTACCCACAATAAAAAAATACACACACACAGCACAGCACAGCAGCCGCCAAAAAATAAATAAATAAATCTAAATAAATAAATAAATAAATGACAATAAATACAGTTGAAATACATTTTTATTGATAGTGTAGATGTGCAGGGGGTCTCCGGAGCTGAACCGCATTGGTTTTAGGTCTGAGGACCCCGTGCCCCCCGAGATACAGGCCCCTTTAGGGGGTGCCGGTATCCCTCTGCTTGGTTTAAAGGTCCGATCACGTGACCGCGGCCTGTAAACCAAGCAGAGCAGAGGGATACCGGCACCCCCTAAAGGGGCCTGTATCTCGGGGGGCACGGGGTCCCCAGACCTGAAACCTGTGCGCTTCTGCTCTGGAGACCCTCTGCACATGTACAGTATCAATAAAACACATACAATATACAGTATAAATAAACACTCGTTCTTTACCTTAGCGGCTATGCGCTATGGTAAAGAAGCATCATTTCTGTATTTTAATAATATTGTACAGTGAGCAGGGGGTTCCCTGAGCCAGAAATTAATGCTCAGGGACCCCCCCTGCTCCTGCTCAATATTATTAAAAATACAGAAATGCTGCGTCATTACCATAGCGGATAGCCGCTAAGGCAATGAAGGGGTTAACCCACCGTGCCCGCTTTATTGTGTGTAGTGGGTGGGGATGGGTGAGGGGGGGTATTTGGCCCTTGGTGGGAGTTTAGGACTTGCGGGGGGGTTGCGGGTGCACTTAACCCCTTCACGACCGTAGCAGTTAAAACCGCTACGGTCATGAAGTGGGTAAGCCCTCCCGCTACCCCCCGCAAGCCCTAAACAAGCACTGTTGGGGCTAATACCCCATTCACCCACCCTCCCGCTACCCACAATAAAAAAAAATACACACACACAGCAGCCCCACAATTAATAAATAAATCTAAATAAATAAATAAATACATGAAGAGAAATAAATATATACTGTATATATATACTGGATATATATATACAGTATATATATAATAACAATCCCTATACATATACAGTATATACTTTGTATATCCCTACTCTGATTGGCTACCATACCATGTGAAGGCGGCCATGTGCCTTTTCATGACGTCATCTTAAAGGCAATTGAAGCAAAGCCATTCTGATTGGCTGTGCTTTCATTCCCTTTAAGTGACGTCATCATTTTTTTTTTGTCGGCCAAAACACATGGTTTTCACGGTCCAATCAGGACCGTGGGAACCATGACGCAAAATGTGACGTCATAGGCCTTTAAAAGCCTATGTCGTCTCATTTTGAAGCCAGACGCCGCGGAGGAAAGACCTCTGGAGAAGAAAGAAGACCAGGGCGTGGCCGCAGACGGGGAGAAGACCCCACCCCGCCCCGCTGGAAGGAGATAGAAGAAAGAAGAACACAGATGAAGATAAAGATGGATTACAACTAGAAGACCCGTGGATTGGTTTGGATTTTTAGTTTAATGTTTATTATTTTATGGTTTTTTATTTTATGGGTTCCTGATCGTGGATTGGTTCGTGAGTAAGCTGGGCAACGGGAGTCGGTGGGGGCAAGTAATGGTAAGTGAACTACAGTAAAGGAATGTATTTTATTTAACTTGTTAATTTTTTCAAAGGGTTTTTTAACATGTGTATTTTTTTTTTTTGTGGTATATCATTTCTTGCCACTGTATGTATGTATGTATGTATATATGTCTAGAGAGATATATACATACAGTACAGTACAGGGTAAGAAATTATGTTGTTTTAAAAGCTGGATTGGATGTGTTTTAAATTATTTTGTGTATGCTGCTACAGTATGCTTTATTGTGAGTTTAAAGTATTTTAAAATTAGATAGATGTACTGTACAGTATTCCTTGGTATTGTATTGTGTGTTTGAGGAAGGTCAGGGATAGGCTTGGTTTGTAAAGGTTGTATTTTTGTCGGTACATATATTTTTTCAAAGGCTTAATTGTTCTGCTCTAGGCGTGAATTTGTTAATGGTTTTATTGTTCGAGAGCTAGTGTGAATTGTTTAGGGATGTAAATAATGATTGCTAATTGAGTTTTGTTTACTTGGTTGATTAATTTGCAGAATGTATATGGTGCATAGATATTTAGGCATCATTTATATTGGAATGTAAGTTGTTTAAATGGCTTTTCAGAGGTTTAGTGATGATTTACAGTAGATTGAGAGATCAGTTATGAATATTAAAGGAAATTGATTTTAATTTAGTGTGTATGTATGGAGAAGAGTTTGGTTGTAGGACAGTGCTTTTGATAACCCTTCTACATTTATTTGTACTGTATATTGGTTTATCATGGGTGTGTATATAACGTGTGTGTATATATATATATATATATATATATATATATATATATATATATATATATATATATATATATATATATATATATATATATACTGTATATATATATATCTCTCTCTCTCTCTTTCTCTCTGTCTCTCTGTGTATATATATATACAGTATATATATATAGTTGCATGATGAAGCCACAGTACAAATTCATGGGTGAGGGTGGGTATCGGGCCTGTGTGGCTTAACCCCTTAATCACCTTTGCGGTTATTATCTGATAAGGTGTTTAAGGGGTTAATTGATATCTGAATGTAATTGCAATGTATTGGCTTTTGATTTTTGTTTACTTGGTTGTAGGGCAGTATGCTTTTGATAACCCTTCTACATTTATTTGTACTGTATATTGGTTTATCATGGGTGTGTATATAACGTGTGTATATATATATATATATATATATATATATATATATATATATATATATATATATATATATATATACTGTATATATCTCTCTCTCTGTATATATATACAGTATATATATATATATATAGTTGCATGATGAAGCCACAGTACAAATTCATGGGTGAAGGGTGGGTATCGTGCCTGTGTGGCTTTACCCCTTAATTACCTTTGCGGTTATTATCCGATAAGGTGTTTAAGGGGTTAATTGATATCTGAATGTACTTGCAATGTATTGCCTTGGTTTTGGCTATGTATTGTGTGGGCAAGAGAAGGAAGGCGCTGGCATCGGACACTTCGTATTGATGAGGTCAGTAGTACTTTATTTATTTGTATATGCTAGTTAATGTTTTTAATAATGGGCAATGAATCTATTATCCATATCTGGATAATAGTTATTTTGCACATTATTGTACTGTAGGTGTTGGGGGGGAGGGTGTATGTATTGAATGTATAGGCCAGGTTTATTTTTTTTACATTCAGGGTTTGATTCTGTGGTTTTGCGTGGGGCCTGTGGAGACCACCTGTGGGTATCCTCGGGTATCCTAAAGGGTAGCAGGCTGGTGGTTCCACGGGTGACACATGCGGGGATGACGATGTGTGGTCCCACTTCTGTGGGGGCACCTCCGACCCGTAGTCTGCGGGCATGACGATGTGTGGTCCCACTTCTGTGGGGGCACCTCCGACCCGTAGGTGCGGGGATGATGATGTGTGGTCCCACTTCTGTGGGGGCACCGCGGACCCGTAGTGAGCACCCGTGAGTTCCCCAGACCCCCATGGGAACCACCCGAGGCCCCGCAGACACCTGTGGGTTTGACCCGGGGCTCCCAGACATCCTTGGGCCTACCGTGGGGACCCAATTGTGGCTCACGGTGACCCAAGGAGACCACCTGGGCGCCATGGTGCTGGCAGTATCCACCAGCAGGCCTCTAGAACCTGTGGAATTCTGCTGGTAAACTGTAGGTCTGTCCAGGTGCCCTGCCAGCCCACCGGGGACTAGCGTGGGGCTGCGTTATGGACCCTGAATGTAAAAGAATAAATCTTGTATTTATGGGGGGGCACAGGGGGTGGGTAATGTATTTAATAAATATAATGCTGTTTATTGTGGGTCATTGTACTGTTTTTATTGTGGGTACTGGGGTGGGGGTGGGGTGTTTCCCCAACGGTATGTGGGTAGGCCTCCCTTGTGGGTACTGACTGGGTGGTTAGGCCTCACGGGTGGGGGGGGTTAGTGTGGGAGGTATGTAGGCATCCCGAGTGGTGGGTGAGGGTGGGTTAACCCCTTCATGACTGTAGCGGTTAATAACCGCTATGGTGATTAAGGGGTTAGGGGACATTACTTTGTATGTTTTAATTTTTGTGTCTGTTTTGCAGAAGCGGAGGGGCCATGGCCAGGATGGGGGGGGGTAACGGTATGTGGGTAGGGGGTGAGGGTGGTTAGCAATGCAGGGAGGGAGATTTACTGGTAACAGAAACATCTCTCTCCCTTCAATGTAATCTGTTTAAAGCCCCCTCCCCCCTAATGTGTGTTTCTGTAAAATCTCTCTCCCTTCAATGTAATCTGTTTAACAGAAACATTAGGGGGGAGGGGGCTTTAGGCCTTTACATCTCTCTCCCTTCAATGTAATCTGTTTAACAGAAACATTAGGGGGGAGGGGGCTTTAAACAATGCTGTGTATAATGTATAAGGTTTTTTACAATTAGATAGATGTAATCCTTGGTATTGTAAGGGTTAGATTTGGTTTTAAATTGTGTTTTCAGGTTGGTACTTACAGTATATATTGATTTTTGTATACTTGATTGGTTAAAATAGTTGAATTGTTTGGAAGTGTTTGTATTTACTGGTAGAGTAGCTTGCAATTATATTGTTAACATTCATTTGCAGAATGTATATGGTGCATAGATTTTATGCATCATTTATACAATGTAAATGCAATTTACTGTGTGGATTGGAATGTTATGTTTTATATTGTAAAATAAGTTAGGATTATTAAATGGATTATTATTATTGTCTGTATAGAGAAGCGTTATCTGTAGGACAGTATGATTTTGATAACCATTCTACATGTATTTGTACTATTGGTTCATCGTGTGTATATATACTGTATACTGTATATATATATATATATATATATATATATATATATATATATATATATATATATATATGTATATGTATATGTATATGTATATGTATATGTATATGTATATGTATATATATATATATATATATATATATATATATATATATATATATATACACACACGTTATATACACACCCATGATAAACCAATATACAGTACAAATAAATGTAGAAGGGTTATCAAAAGCACTGTCCTACAACCAAACTCTTCTCCATACATACACACTAAATTAAAATCAATTTCCTTTAATATTCATAACTGATCTCTCAATCTTCTGTAAATCATCACTAAACCTCTGAAAAGCCATTTAAACAACTTACATTCCAATATAAATGATGCCTAAATATCTATGCACCATATACATTCTGCAAATTAATCAACCAAGTAAACAAAACTCAATTAGCAATCATTATTTACATCCCTAAACAATTCACACTAGATCCCGAACAATAAAACCATTAACAAATTCACGCCTAGAGCAGAACAATTAAGTATATATACATTGTATATATACACAAAGTATATACTGTATATGTATAGGGATTGTTATTATATATATACTGTATATATATCCAGTATATATATACAGTATATATTTATTTCTCTTCATGTATTTATTTATTTACTGTATTTAGATTTATTTATTAATTGTGGGGCTGCTGTGTGTGTGTATTTTTTTTATTGTGGGTAGCGGGAGGGTGGGTGAATGGGGTATTAGCCCCAACGGTGCTTGTTTAGGGCTTGTGGGGGGTAGCGGGAGGGCTTACCCACTTCATGACCGTAGCGGTTTTAACTGCTACGGTCGTGAAGGGGTTAAGTGCACCCGCAACCCCCCCGCAAGTCCTAAACTCCCACCAAGGGCCAAATACCCCCCCTCACCCATCCCCACCCACTACACACAATAAAGCGGGCACGGTGGGTTAACCCCTTCATTGCCTTAGCGGCTATCCGCTATGGTAATGACGCAGCATTTCTGTATTTTTAATAATATTGAGCAGGAGCAGGGGGGGGCCCTGAGCATTAATTTCTGGCTCATGGAACCCCCTGCTCACTTTACAATATTATTAAAATACAGAAATGATGCTTCTTTACCATAGCGCATAGCCGCTAAGGTAAAGAACGAGTGTTTATTTATACTGTATATTGTATGTGTTTTATTGATACTGTACATGTGCAGGGGGTCTCCAGAGCAGAAGCGCACAGGTTTCAGGTCTGGGGACCCCGTGCCCCCCGAGATACAGGCCCCTTTAGGGGGTGCCGGTATCCCTCTGCTCTGCTTGGTTTACAGGCCGCGGTCACGTGATCGGACCTTTAAACCAAGCAGAGGGATACCGGCACCCCCTAAAGGGGCCTGTATCTCGGGGGGCACGGGGTCCCCAGACCTAAAACCAACGCGGTTCAGCTCCGGAGACCCCCTGCACATCTACACTATCAATAAAAATGTATTTCAACTGTATTTATTGTCATTTATTTATTTATTTATTTAGATTTATTTCTTTATTTTTTGGCGGCTGCTGTGCTGTGCTGTGTGTGTGTATTTTTTTATTGTGGGTAGCGGGAGGGTGGGTGAATGGGGTATTAGCCCCAACGGTGCTTGTTTAGGGCTTGCGGGGGTAGCGGGAGGGCTTAACCCCTTCATGACCGTAGCGGTATTAACTGCTACGGTCGTGAAGGGGTTAAGTGCACCCGCAACCCCCCCGCAAGTCCTAAACTCCCACCAAGGGCCAAATACCCCCCCTCACCCATCCCCACCCACTACACACAATAAAGCGGGCACGGTGGGTTAACCCCTTCATTGCCTTAGCGGCTATCCGCTATGGTAATGACGCAGCATTTCTGTATTTTTAATAATATTGAGCAGGAGCAGGGGGGGGGCCCTGAGCATTAATTTCTGGCTCATGGAACCCCCTGCTCACTTTACAATATTATTAAAATACAGAAATGATGCTTCTTTACCATAGCGCATAGCCGCTAAGGTAAAGAACGAGTGTTTATTTATACTGTATATTGTATGTGTTTTATTGATACTGTACATGTGCAGAGGGTCTCCAGAGCAGAAGCGCACAGGTTTCAGGTCTGGGGACCCCGTGCCCCCCGAGATACAGGCCCCTTTAGGGGGTGCCGGTATCCCTCTGCTCTGCTTGGTTTACAGGCCGCGGTCACGTGATCGGACCTTTAAACCAAGCAGAGGGATACCGGCACCCCCTAAAGGGGCCTGTATCTCGGGGGGCACGGGGTCCTCAGACCTAAAACCAATGCGGTTCAGCTCCGGAGACCCCCTGCACATCTACACTATCAATAAAAATGTATTTCAACTGTATTTATTGTCATTTATTTATTTATTTATTTAGATTTATTTATTTATTTTTTGGCGGCTGCTGTGCTGTGCTGTGTGTGTGTATTTTTTTATTGTGGGTAGCGGGAGGGTGGGTGAATGGGGTATTAGCCCCAACGGTGCTTCTTTAGGGCTTGCGGGGGGTAGCGGGAGGGCTTAACCCCTTCATGACCGTAGCGGTATTAACTGCTACGGTCGTGAAGGGGTTAAGTGCACCCGCAACCCCCCCGCAAGTCCTAAACTCCCACCAAGGGCCAAATACCCCCCCTCACCCATCCCCACCCACTACACACAATAAAGCGGGCACGGTGGGTTAACCCCTTCATTGCCTTAGCGGCTATCCGCTATGGTAATGACGCAGCATTTCTGTATTTTTAATAATATTGAGCAGGAGCAGGGGGGGTTCCTGAGCATTAATTTCTGGCTCAGGGAACCCCCTGCTCACTGTACAATATTATTAAAATACAGAAATGATGCTTCTTTACCATAGCGCAAAGCCGCTAAGGTAAAGAACGAGTGTTTATTTATACTGTATATTGTATGTGTTTTATTGATACTGTACATGTGCAGAGGGTCTCCAGAGCAGAAGCGCACAGGTTTCAGGTCTGGGGACCCCGTGCCCCCCGAGATACAGGCCCCTTTAGGGGGTGCCGGTATCCCTCTGCTCTGCTTGGTTTACAGGCCGCGGTCACGTGATCGGACCTTTAAACCAAGCAGAGGGATACCGGCACCCCCTAAAGGGGCCTGTATCTCGGGGGGCACGGGGTCCCCAGACCTAAAACCAACGCGGTTCAGCTCCGGAGACCCCCTGCACATCTACACTATCAATAAAAATGTATTTCAAATAATTTTTAATGTGCGGATGTTTGCGCAGAGAGAGAGCAGCGGATCTCTCTCTGCTGCAAACACATCTTGCCCCCGCCGCCCATACAGTAGTATCATTTATGTATGTGCATATACAGTACTGTATGTGTACAGTACTGTATGTTAGGGCTTATAGGGGTTGTTGTTATATATATATATATATATATATATATATATATATATATATATATATACTGTGTATATACAGTACTGTATATACAGTACTGTATATATATATACTGCATTACAATTCATGAATTTATGCCATCTGGTGGACACGCGACGTATTGCAGCCTATTAAATCCTGATCATTATCATTTAACAGATCACCCGCCCGTCAGCCAGGCATGAACCGTGGCTGGGAAGGCAAATGCAACGAAGCATGCAAGAGGTGAGCAGCGGCGCATTCCAGGTATCTGCCAGGTACAAACTGGGCATTTGCTCGAATAAAGTGTGTCGGTGCAGTATTACCAATATCCCAAAGGGCTTTCTCCAAAACAACCTTACCAAACATTTGAAGGAAAATCATTCCCAAAACCCGCAAGGTCTGACCTGTATAGGAATTGAAAAAAAAACAGACCATCTGGAAAGGAGAAGATATAGGGAATCTCATCTCCAACCAAGAAACCAGCTGGATATGCACATTAAAGACTTTGGGGGTCATGCACTCAGCTCCGTCAAGTCGTTTTTAGAGCGCAAAGTGCTCTTAGAACGTGATGTTGCGCTGAACACGATGCACTAAGCCACGCAAACAGGCACTTTGCGCTCTAAAACTGACTTTTTTCAGGAATTTTTTCAAGTCCAACTTTGCTTGTTCGTTACCCTGTTTGCGTTAAATTCTGCCCTTAAGCGGAATGCACTAAGCTACGTAACCTTAGCGTACGCAAAAGTTGCGTTCAACAGAACACGTCAGCTTAAGGTAGACGCAAAAAAAGCTGGACTTTGAAAAATGTCTTGCTTTACATTTTTGCATGCGCACTACCCATACAACAGGCCTGCGGGTGTCCCCAGCTGAGCCCACTGCCGTCCCGGGGTCCCCGCGGGCCTGCGGTACCAATGTTGTGCCTACAAAAATATTAAACATTATTTCTAACTAAATTCACCCCCCTAACACATACAGTACAATAATGTGCAAAATAACTATTATCCAGATATGGATAATAGATTATTTGCCATTATTAAACACTGCATTAGCATACATAATAAAGTAAAAAAATACAGTAATACTTACCACAACAGTAGGACCTTCTGTCCTCCGTTGCAAGAAAGCATACAGTATATACATAATAAAGACATTCTAATGGCCCCTAACCCCTTAATCACCTTAGCGGTTACTAACCGCTATAGTCATTAAGGGGTTAACCCACCCTGCCCCGAAACAAACCCAGGAGGCCTAAGCACCCACCCTGAACTGACTATACCCACCCTGTACCCATTGAGTAGTATAGTGGTACATTATACCCATATAATAATAATAATAATATGGGCATGAAAAGCCTCTATAGCACTCAATGTGCACCCTAATTACAATACATTAATGCACCTGATACACAATAATAAAACCTAACTCCAAAAAAACATACTTCACTAAATAAAAACAGTAGCCAGCTAATCCAATGAATACTAGCAATAACAACATCAACAATGAATTAATTAAACCATTAACCAATCAAAACAATTAATTCCTAAACCAACTCAAAATGAATAGTAACACTAACCAATCAAACCAATGAATTACTACAACATTAATGAATGTAAACATTTAAAGACAAAGAAATACCTTCAAACAATATCTGAAATAACCATAAAACGCATAAGCTAACATAATACAACATTAACTACAAACGAACACCAATCGCAAACATTTTATTACATTAAGCAGGAAAAAAACAAACAATCACATCTACATAAGAAACCGACATTAAAAAAACCAACAGTAATACCAAGCCACAAATGCCCCCCAAATATTGTCATAAAAATGTATTAATCTGTACCCTAAAGTGGTACAGATTAATATATGATCAGTCAATGTGCCTCCCCCAAAAAATTAAAAAACACACCCAATGAAGAAACCTGTAAAAAGAGACATTTACAAACATTCAATATATTACTTACAGTACCCTTAGAAGCGTTGGCCCTCCGACTCCCGGGGTAAATCCAAGATGGCCGGCGTCACATGGTATTTCAGCCAATCAGAGTGTGGAATTGGTTCCCACGATCTGATTGGCTGAAATACCATGTGACGCCGGCTTCGTGACATCATCCTAAAGGCAAATGCAGCACAGCCATTCTGATTGGCTGGCATCATTCCCTTTAAGTGACGTCATGTAAAAAAAAAATTAAAGTCGGAACATGGTTTTAACAGCCAATCAGGTGGCTGTTGACCATTTTGAGGCTAAATGTGACATCACAAGCCCTATTTAAGGCCGTGACGCCTCATTTGAGCCCAAGAAGACGACGAGACAACAACGGTTGGGATTTTCCATGGGGTTTTTTGGATTGACAGATGAAGATAGAAGATAAAGAAGATCAAGAAATAGTGACAGATGAAGATAGAAGAGGGTGAATTAAGAAAGAAAAAAGAAGATTTGGGTACCTGATCCGGATCTTCATGGCGGATGGCATCGGATGCTGTTGGAGGCCTTCAAGGTACATGAGCTTCCTGTTACCTCGGTGGGAGTCGGAGGGCCACCGCTTCTAATGGTAAGTAATATATTGAATGTTTGTAAATGTCTCTTTTTTACAGGTTTCTTCATTGGGTGTGTTTTTTAATTTTTGGGGGAGGCACATTGACTGATCATATATTAATCTGTACCACTTTAGGGTACAGATTAATACATTTTTATGACAATATTTTGGGGGCATTTGTGGCTTGGTATTACTGTTGGTTTTTTAATGTCAGTTTCTTATGTTGATGTGATTGTTTGTTTTTTTCCTGCTTAATGTAATAAAATGTTTGCGATTAGTGTTCGTTTGTAGTTAATGTTGTATTATGTTAGCTAATGCGTTTAATGGTTATTTCAGATATTGTTTGAAGGTATTTCTTTGTCTTTTAATGTTTATATTCATTAATGTTGTAGTAATTCATTGGCTTGATTGGTTAGTGTTACTATTCATTTTGAGTTGGTTTAGGAATTAATTGTTTTGATTGGTTAATGGTTTAATTAATTCATTGTTGATGTTGTTATTGCTTGTATTCATTGGATTAGCTGGCTACTGTTTTTATTTACTTTATTTAGGTATGCTAATGCAGTGTTTAATAATGGGCAAATAATCTATTATCCATATCTGGATAATAGTTATTTTGCACATTACTGTACTGTATGGGTTTGGGCGGAGGGGGGTGGGGAGGGTCGTGTATTGATGTTTGTTAAATCTTTTTTTAATATACATGTGTTTCATAGTGTAGATGTGCAGGGGGTCTCCAGAGCTGACCCGCGTTGGTTTTATGTCCGGGGACCCCCTGCTTCCCAAGATACAGGCACCTTTATGGGGTACCGGTATCCCATGCAGTTTCAAGCTTCCGCGTCACGTGACCGGGACATTTAAATTCTGCAGGGGATACCGGCACCCCATAACGGGGCCTGTATCTCCTGAAATAGGGAGTCCTCGGACCTGAAACCAATGTGGTTCAGCTCCGGGGACCCCCTGCTCATGTACACTATTATTAAAATGATTTTAATTAGTGTACGATCGCCTGTAACAGCCTTGCATGGAGATGGCAAATCTCCATGCAAATGTTACATGTGGCTTTTTTTTCTATCAGCTAGCGTATGTGAAGTTTAAGAACGCTAGCAGGGGGGGAAAAAGCAATACGTACGCTGTGGGTGTTTTGAGCACGTACGTTAAAAAATGGGCTCAAGGCCTTAGTGAATCGCGTCCCCGGCCTCACTTTTTAACGGACGTGCTTTTTTTGAACATCAGAACGCAAACCCATTGAGCTTAGTGCATAGCCCCTTTAAACCCAAGAGGTATTTATATAGACATTGATTTGGGGGCTTTTCTGATGAACTGATATTTAATTATTTGACAAGATATGAACACAATTATCTGTAGATATGTAACTGTGGTAATTTCTCTCTCTCTCTCTCTCTCACTCTCTCTCTCTCTCTCTCTCTCTCTCTCTCTCTCTCTCTCTCTCTCTCTCATGTTCTACTCCCTTTGGGAGCCATTTCATCCTCCAATATACCAGTAGATACTTTTTATGGATCTATTGTCTCCAAATACACAGTATATCAATACAAGAAACATTATTTAACATTATTATGATACTAATGAAACTGTAGAGACACTTATCATTATGCTCTACCATCATAGAATAGGCAAATTCCATATTTTTCCTCTCTATTATCTCATGTTTTTACTTTGCAATCTCATGTACTGCTTCTGATTTATATCTTTAATTAAATGAACATTTTAGCTTGACTTTAAATTTTATAATTTTACTTTTTATAACTTTGTTATTAAATATGTTGTTAGGATTATATAATATATTTATGGATTGATTAGATTTATAATATGTTAATTGTTTATATTTTTTGTTGTTGTTAAATATTGCATATAGCCACGATTCCAACTATCCCATTTTTAAGAACTCCCATTGTAAGGGCTAAATAAAAGGATAGGCAGGGACAGCCAGCATTCCACTGAGGAAGCTAACTATAGTGAAACGTGTAGGGTTAAACATTTGGACATCCTACAGAATGGTGAGAGCAAAGAGCTTGCAGTAGAACTGAGAACTGCTGAGAAAACCAGCAAACATGTGCGCATGTTTGGGCTCTCGCTGAATTTTATGTCATTCTAGGGCAGACGAGGAGGGGGAGCCCATGGGGTGTATAATGGATGAAAAACTACAGCTGAAACGCGGCATGAGATTTTTCTCAATACACCTTTGTGCCTGGATGTGTCCCAACATGCTAATTAATTCTGATGAATTGTGAGTGGCTTTCTCACATTTGCAAAGTAAATCTCAAAGCAATATTTCAGTATATTCTGTCTCTAATCTTGATTTACATTTTAAAAGACTGCTCAAATGACACTATGATGTCTTTAATCTTAAAACCCACTTTCTAAGGGTGCTATTCACTAAACAGTTATACTGTCAGTAGTTTAAGGCATGATAAATGCCCTTACATCGCGATACTGCCTGCTTTGCTATTCACTAAACAGAGATAACAGGGACTGCAACAGTAGGCCAACAACTTCCAAATCTCGCAATACAATGTCAACAAACGAATTAATCTTCAGTATACATATAGTTGAATAGTTGTTTAACCATATTTATGAAGAATTATCATATTGGAGTATTACAACCTTTCACAACCTGTAATTAACCTTTATTTCTATAGTATGAATAGGAATAAAATAACTCTGTACTACACACTTTTCATAATTAATTTTTAAAGGTTTTAACATTTTTAGCACCAGTATTAATGAAAATTAGATAGCAAGATGGTTTCTAATTAAGAAACTGGTTTGAAAATAATTTATGTATGCCCTTGTCACTAATAGGCAATTTCTAATTAAACATATAATTGAATGAGGTACTGTATCAAGCTAGAGACCACACAGCAATACATTCCTGAAATTAAATGAACCTGCGGCTTTTATATTCTGGGAAGATTATGATAGAAATTGTAAAAGACTTTTCAAGTCCCAAAGGATAATTATTGTAAGAAGGTTTTGGATCGCCAGATATAAGTAACAAAGTTAGAATAAGCCAATATGTACTTGAACAAATATAATATGTTTGTTTCCCTTTAGCAGAATATTCAATGAATAATGTCAGTTGTGCTTTAAGCGTGAGTACAGCGGATTTATCTAATGTGTATGAATTGTACTTTATTTATCTTTAACATGTTTTCAGGACAACATTTCCTTAGTTATAATGAGAATACTTAGTTTGACGTGGGTTTCACAATAAAGCAGGTCATTTTTTAATTTTTTTAAAGGGCATCCTTGAATTTTAGTACCAATTGTTTTGTAGTTTTGATCTAATGGGGGTTACTCAATAAATTGTGATAATGCAGTTGATTTAAATTAGAGTTTCCCAAAAATAGTGCCTTGATCTGAACAATTACAGTTTAGTAAATATCCTCCAATGTCTAGTACCGAGAAAGAAACAGATCACCTCCTCAGCTAAAAAGTTTCTAATATTAGGGGTGCATAAGTCTTAGGCTAGACAATAGACAGACAGAATTGGGGGTGGCTGCAAAAGACACAGCAAACCCCCTAGAAGCCCTTGTAGTGCACTCTCCTATATAAGTGATAGTAGATCTGACATCATAACAATGCGACTGGTAAATAGGATTAGATGGTTCTTATTTAAGAAACTACTGTATGGTACGAACCCCTTATAAACAGTAATGAAAAATTGATGAATTAAAACACTTTATTTTATATAATCAAATAAAAGAAATGGGGTATGCCGCCATATAAATGACAGACACTGTACATACAGTAAACACAAAGTCAGATGTAAATATTTGCCTTGATGGTATATGTGAGAAGCTTGTTGTAATATGGGTTATGATCTAGAGCCAGGGTGGGCAACCCTGTCGCCATTCGCCACTTGTGGCGAATTGGCACTGAAACTGTGGCAAACTGGGCCGCCGGGACTTCCCTCCTTTCTCCTCCCCTGGTAGGGAAGGAGGGCGCTCCAGTGGTGTGACTCGCTCCCCTCCCTCACCCCTGGCCGCTCCAGGACATGCGTGCTGCGCGCGCTCCAGCACGTTACGCGCGCACCCGCTCCAGGGTTCCGAATGCGCGCGCTCCCTCCCCTCCGAGCCGGCTTCAGAAGTTGACGCGCTACCGTGTTCCCCTCCGAGCCGGCTCTAGCTGAAGTTGACGCGCTGCTGCGCTTCCCTCCCCCCTCCCGCCATCACTGCCTCCATCGCCTCTGTGCCGCGATCTGGTAGGAATGGGGGGGGGTCTGATGATGATGAGGGGGACTGCTGAAAGGGGCTGAGGGGAGGACAAGGGTGCTGGGGTCCGGACAAGGTGCTGGGGGGAGGACAAGGGTGCTGGGGGGAGAACAAGGGTGCTGGGGGGAGGACAAGGGTGCAGGGGGCAGGACAAGGGTGCTGGGGGCCGGACAAGGGTGCTAGGGGAAGGACAAGGGTGCTGGTGGCAGGACAAGGGTACTGGGGGCAGGACAAGGGTGCTGGGGTGAGGACAAGGGTGCTGGGGGGAAAACAAGGGTGCTGGGGGGGAGGACAAGGGTGCTGGGGGGGAGGACAAGGGTGCTGGGGGAGATGGGGGGTAAATGAGATGATGATGATGGGGGTGAGGAGATGATGATGATGATGGTAGTGGTGGTGGCGTGAGAGGAGGATGATGGGGGGTGAGAGGATGAGGGGGTTTGCGGTCTGAGGGCCATTCTACAGTGCGTGTGCTTGCTGAGCCGTGCGCGCGCACGGCAGTTATAGTTGGCTGAGGTTAGTCAGCCTTTCTATAATGGTGCCGCGCATGCGCACGGCAGTGAGCATGTAACCAGCCAACGGGAGAAGATGAGGAAAAGAAAGATTTCGCGCTGCTACCGCCGCTGAAATGTGTGTGTATGTGTTTGTATGTACGCATTGTGACAGAGTCACTAACTCAGTAGGCTGGAATAGTGAATGGAGAGACGCTGCAGCCAGTTCACAGAGTGTTAATCTCCTCAGACAGAAAGAAGCACACCTGCAGCATAATTAAACAGGGGCTGAACTATCAGTGAAACAAGTGCTTTAAAAAGCAGTAAGTTGCTCACACAAGGTGAGCTTGTTTTTCCACAGGAAGGTGGAGAGAACTCTCCCGGCTTGGAAGCCGTAGCAGCTGCTGCTGCTCTGGTCCCCAGTCCTGCGAGGAGCTTTGCTGCTGGGACCAGCTGGGACCCCAACCCAGGATAAAGATAAACATTGCTGCGAGGCTGGACACAGCCTGCTCCCCGGAACCATGTTCCTGTTTGCTGTTTGGAGCTGCAACAGATAAGACTTTATTATTACACTTATTGGTTATACTTTGTGTTGCATATGTTTTGGGCATGTCCAGATTAGCTGGCTGTCTGGTTAGTAAGGGCTCAAGAAGTGAGTTAGTTTCCCTAAAGGGAACAGGATTTAATTTTTAAGAAAGTAGTTTCTTAAAGGGACAGCGCACCCGTACTTTATTTTGGTTGTGGCTAATAAACCACTATAGTTGAACGTTTCCCACCGTGTCTAGCGTCTTACTGACCCCGCCGCGAGACCGTCCTGCCACAGCATGTACAATGTTAATAAATAATTTATTAAAGTATTAATTTATTTATTTCAAACGTATTTATAACACACACATATACATATACACAGTGCTCGACAAATAATGATAACCAATCGCCCGTTGCGAGTGGATTTAGGCAGCTGGCGACCCGTGCTGCAGCCCGTTGCGAGTGGATTTAGGCAGCTGGCGACCCGTGCTGCAGCTCAATGAATTCCCCTGCTCGTGCCAATTTTCCCAATTCCACGTGGGACGGAGGGGGAAGCCCAAAACAAGCGCCGCGCGCGATCCAGCCCCCCCCCCCCCACCCTCCCCCCTCCGCTCCCCACGTGGGACGGAGGGGGAAGCCCAAAACAAGCGCGCGATCCAGCCCCCCCGCACCCTCCGCTCCCCACGTGGGACGGAGGGGGAAGCCCAAAACAAGCGCGCGATCCAGCCCCCCCGCACCCTCCGCTCCCCACGTGGGACGGAGGGGGAAGCCCAAAACAAGCGCGCGATCCAGCCCCCCCGCACCCTCCGCTCCTCACGTGGGACGGAGGGGAAGTGCAAACCCAGCTTCCCCCGTGCGCGCCTCCTGCGCCAGTCCGGCTCCTGCCCATGATCTCCCCCTAATCACCTGCCCCCGATCCTCGCTTGCTGCCCGGGGGTGTCCGGGGAGCGTGCTGCGGCGTCGGCCGCTTCGGGGGGGGGGGACCTGCTGCTGCTGAGGCCCACGCTGCGCTGTGTGTCCCATGTCTTGGAGAGGCACCCCAGCCATGCAGAGACCCCACTCCTGCCACGTGTGACACGGTGAGTGACAGACTGAGTGTCTGTGAGTGTGTGAGTGTGCCTGTGTGTCTGTGAGTGTGTCTGTGAGTGTGCCTGTGTGTCTGTGAGTGTGCCTATGTGTCTGTGAGTGTGCCTGTGTGTCTGTGAGTGTGCCTGTGTGCCTGTGTGTCTGTGAGTGTGCCTGTGAGTGTGCCTGTGTGCCTGTGTGTCTGTCAGTGTGCCTGTGTGTCTGTGAGTGTGCCTGTGTGTCTGTCAGTGTGCCTGTGTGTCTGTCAGTGTGCCTGTGTTTCTGAGTGTGCCTGTGTGCCTGTGTGTCTGAGTGTGCCTGTGTGCGTGTGTGTCTGTGAGTGTGCCTGTGTGTCTGTGAGTGTGTCAGTGTGCCTGTGTGTCTGTCAGTGTGCCTGTGTGTCTGTCAGTGTGCCTGTGTGTCTGTCAGTGTGCCTGTGTGTCTGTCAGTGTGCCTGTGTGTCTGTGAGTGTGCCTGTGTGTCTGTCAGTGTGCCTGTGTGTCTGTCAGTGTGCCTGTGTGTCTGTCAGTGTGCCTGTGTGTCTGTCAGTGTGCCTGTGTGTCTGTCAGTGTGCCTGTGTGTCTGTCAGTGTGCCTGTGTGTCTGTCAGTGTGCCTGTGTGTCTGTGAGTGTGCCTGTGTGTCTGTCAGTGTGCCTGTGTGTCTGTCAGTGTGCCTGTGTGTCTGTCAGTGTGCCTGTATGTCTGTCAGTGTGCCTGTGTGTCTGTCAGTGTGCCTGTGTGTCTGTCAGTGTGCCTGTGTGTCTGTCAGTGTGCCTGTGTGCCTGCCAGTGTGCCTGTGTGTCTGTCAGTGTGCCTGTGTGCCTGTCTGTGTGTCTGTCTGTGTGCCTGTCTGTGTGCCTGTCTGTGTGTGTGTGTGTGTGTGTGTGTGTGTGTGTGTGTGTGTGTGTGTGTGTGTGTGTGTGTGTGTGTGTGTGTGTGTGTGTGTGTGTGTGTGTGTGTGTGTGTGTGTGTGTGTGTGTGTGTGTGTGTGTGTGTGAGTGAGTGTCTCTGAGTGTGTGTCTGTGAGTCTTCTGTGTGAGTGTGTCTCTGCGTGAGTGTCTGCGTGAGTGTGTCTCTGCGTGTCTGTGAGTGAGAGTGAGTGTGTGTCTGTGTGTCACCCTCTCCCTGTGTCGCCCTCGCCTTCTCCCTGTCGCCCTCGCCATCTCTCTGTCTTTGTCTCTCATTCTCTCTGTGTGTGTTCTGTGTCTCTCTTTTTTTGTCTCTCATTTTTGTGTGTCTCTCATTTTTGTGTGTCTCTCATTTTTGTGTGTCTCTCATTTTTGTGTGTCTCTCATTTTTGTGTGTCTCTCATTTTTGTGTGTCTCTCATTTTTGTGTGTCTCATTTGTGTGTGTCTCTCATTTTTGTGTGTCTCTCTTTTTCTGTGTGTGTCTCTCTTTTTCTGTGTGTGTCTCTCTTTTTCTGTGTGTGTCTCTCTTTTTCTGTGTGTGTCTCTCTTTTTCTGTGTGTGTCTCTCTTTTTCTGTGTGTGTCTCTCTTTTTCTGTGTGTGTCTCTCTCTGTGTGTCTCTCTCTGTCTGTCTCTCTCTGTCTGTCTCTCTCTGTCTGTCTCTCTCTGTCTGTCTCTCTCTCTCTGTCTGTCTCTCTCTGTCTGTCTCTCTCTGTCTGTCTCTCTCTATCTGTCTCTCTCTATCTGTCTCTCTCTATCTGTCTCTCTCTATCTGTCTCTCTCTATCTGTCTCTCTCTATCTGTCTCTCTCTATCTGTCTCTCTGGCCGAGTCCATAGAAGGAGAGGCCGCGCTGAGCCGTGCGGACGCTCCGCGCTGAGCCCCTGCATACTCAATGAGGATGCCTTGAGAGGGGGCTCACGCGAGCGTCCGCAGGCGTGCTGAGGCGCTGGAGTTTTCAGCCGACAGCCAAGCTGTTTTTCAGAGCACTGTCGGCTGAAAACATCCAATCAGCGCGGAGCAGCGTCAACGTCACGGCGCCTTGACGTCTCTTTATCTGTCTCTCTATCTGTCTCTCTCTCTGTCTCTCTCGCTGTCTCTCTCTCTGTCTCTCTCTCCCACTCTCTCTCCCACTCTCTCTCCCACTCTCTCTCCCACTCTCTCTCCCACTCTCTCTCCCACTCTCTCTCCCACTCTCTCTTCCACTCTCTCTCTCTGTCTCTCCCACTCTCTTTCTGTCTCTCCCACTCTCTCTCTCTGTCTCTCCCACTCTCTCTCTGTCTCTCCCACTCTCTCTCTCTGTCTCTCCCACTCTCTCTCTCTGTTTCTCCCACTCTCTCTCTCTGTCTCTCCCACTCTCTCTCTCTCTCTCTCTCTCTCTCTCTCTCTCTCTCTCTCTCTCTCTCTCTCTCTCTCTCTCTCACTCTCTCTCTCTGTCTCTCTCACTCTCTCTCTCTGTCTCTCTCACTCTCTCTCTCACTCTCTCTCTCTCCCACTCTCTCTGTCTCCCACTCTCTCTCTCTCCCACTCTCTCTCTCTCCCACTCTCTCTCTCTCCCACTCTCTCTCTCTCTCTCCCACTCTCTCTCTCTCTCTCTCCCACTCTCTCTCTCTCTCTCCCACTCTCTCCCACACTCTCTCTCTCACTCTCTCCCACACTCTCTCTCTCACTCTCTCCCACACTCTCTCTCTCACTCTCTCGCACACTCTCTCTCTCTCCCACTCTCTCTCTCTCCCACTCTCTCTCCCACTCTCTCTCTCTCCCACTATCTCTCTCTCCCACTCTCTCTCTCTCTCTCCCACTCTCTCTCTCTCTCTCCCACTCTCTCCCACACTCTCTCTCTCACTCTCTCCCACACTCTCTCTCTCACTCTCTCCCACACTCTCTCTCTCACTCTCTCCCACACTCTCTCTCTCACTCTCTCCCACACTCTCTCTCTCTCTCCCCCACACACTCTCGCTCTCTCCCCCACACACTCTCACACTATGGATCTGGATATCTTAACTGCCCTATACTACACTGAAATAACCTATACTGCTTACTTCCAGATCTGACTCAAGCTTCACACGGAAGACATCGAACCCCCCCTAACCCAGAAGACAGGTAACGAACACCTCCCCTCCAATGTATAACATTGCGGGAATGAGGGTACCTGGACTTTGAGGGTCTGCGGATCAGGTAAGATCCCAGACGGGATTGCTGCTTTAAATATTGTGAAGCGGGGGCATCCAGACACTAGTTAAGGGGTGCAGGAAACTGGTCATCCACATCTGGCTTTTTTTTTTCTAGATTCGACATTTATACACACACACACACACCAAGGACTAATTGTAGTATAATGTAATACAATAAATAAACTAATATCAAAAACGAATGTTCTTACTAGGAATTTATTCAATTTATTTAATTTATGGCTTTTTTTTAAATGCGTGGCTGGGGGCGGGACTAGGGGCGGGGTTGGGGGCGGGACTAGGTGGCGAGTAGATTTTTGGGTTCGGCGAGTAGATTTTTGGGTGATTTGTCAAGCACTGCATATACACACACATACACACAATATCTCATACGCTCACAGCCTACACACAAAAAGCATGTGTCACGTGCACACGCGTTCGCACAGGCACGCGCGCACACACTATAGAACGGGCCTGGGAATTTATAAACTTGTTTTCACATGCGCAACATAATACCTCAATTTTTACATGGTGTGGCTATTTTCACTTCTAATTCGCCACACCTGTGGCTACATTGAAAAGTAGGTTGCCCACCCCTGATCTAGAGGCATACATGTAATTTGTTGCCTGTTACACCTTCTACCTACAGTATATATGATTTTCATTTGAGTTGGCTCATGGCGCCCTCACCAATCAAAATATGCAAAGTACTGATTACAAGGTATTTCGTTAGAACTCTGATAAGAATTGACTATCTAACATCTCATGTGCTGGGACAAGTATTATGCAGAGATGACAGTATAGGATCACATATCCAATTTTACAATGGTCGACTCTGTGCAGTGGTTTGCATGATTACACTCAATAATAGATACACTGATTCCTCTTATATAATGGAAAACAGAAACTTCCCTAGTGCTCAGTAGCCAGAGTATAATTTATGTTAGTGTGGTTGATGTTCTATTACAGTCTTAGATTCAAGCATTATTCTAATGCCTGCCACTATGATAGGTGGACAGGACTAATAAATGAAATAAATTGTATTCTTTCATACTCATAGTTACATAGTAGATGAGGTTGAAAAAGACGTACATCCATCAAGTTCAACCTACGCTAAATTTAGACAACAGATACTTTATCCTATATCTATACTAACTTATTGATCCAGAGGAAGGCAAACAAAAAACCCCAGTGTGATATCATACAATGATATCTCATAAGGGGAAAAATAAATTCCTTCCATACTCCAAGAATTGGCAATCAGATTAATCCCTGGATCAACATCCTTCCCATGTACAGTGTATATTTATTTGGTATATCCCTGTATACCTTTTGTGGCAGGACGGCCTCGCGGTGGGGTCAGTAAGGCGCTAGACACGGTGGGAAATGTTCAACTATAGTGGTTTATTAGCTACAACCAAAATAAGTACGGGTGCACTGTCCCTTTAAGAAACTACTTTCTTGAAAATTAAATCCTAGTCCCGTTAGGGACACTAACTCACTTCTTGAGCCCTTACTAACAGGACAGCCAGCTAACCTGGTCATGCCCAAAACATGCTACACAAAGGATAACGATACGTATAAGAATAAAGTCTTATCTGTTTTGCCGCTCCAGTAGCAACAGGAACACGGTTCCGGGGAGCAGGCTATGTCCAGCCTCGCAGCGATCTTGATCTTTATCCTGGGTTGGAGTCCCAGCTGGTCCCAGCAGCCTAGCTCCTTGCAGGACTGGGGGACCAGAGCAACAGCAATGGCTTCCCAGCCGGGAGAGTTCTCTCCACCTTCCTGTGGAAAAACAAGCTCTTCGCAGCAATCTGTATCTGTATCTTTATCCTGGGTTGGGGTCCCAGCTGGTCCCAGCAGCCTAGCTCCTCACAGGACTGGGGAACCAGAGCAACAGCAACGGCTTCCCAGCCGGGAGAGTTCTCTCCACCTTCCCGTGGAAAAACAAGCTCACCTTGTGTGAGCAACTTCCTGCTTTTTAAAGCACTTGTTTCACTGATAGTTCAGCCCCTGTTTAATCAGTCCTCAGCTGTGCTTTCTCTGTCTGAGGAGATTAACACTCGGTGAACTGGCTGCTGCATCTCTCCATTCACTGTCACAGCCTACTAAGTCAGTGACTCTGTCACATATCACTCTCCCCAGTGAAACATTGTCCTGTGGAGCGGCCCTCGCACCATTCCCATGCACCAGCATCTTCGTCGAAAATGTCTGACGTCGGCCCTTCCCTCCCCCCCTTTTTTTTACTTGCCTTCCAATTTAGGCATTTTCTTTTTGGGGTAATTACCAGGCCATGTGGACCTGAGGACTGATACCTCACTATCTCCTTGTTTCCAGAGTCTCCTTTACCCAGTAGAAGAGCCTTGAACTCGGTCAGCTCATTGCATACACTCGCCAGTGACTGTTTGGACTTCTCTTGTGAAGACTGCAACTCTGTTTTAGCGGTGATGGTTTTTGGATCTTTCTCCCTCAGCGTACCTTCAGTGTTAGGTTCCACAATATTTATCCTTAGTACATCAACTGGGTCGGAATTCTTATTAACCGGAAGTGCACCCCATAGCACCTCTCTATTACCATCAGCAGACTCATAGGCTTGGGCCTTTTTGTCTTGACTCTTTCCAGCGACTCTCTCAACAGAGTAAGTTAAAATCTGTGTGGTCTTTCTCCCCTTATGATCATGGGCACACTTCCGTCTCATTTGCGGCTGTCTCTTCACAGTGGCTGCCCTCATGGCAAGGAATCCACTTTGTGTCCCCTGGGAACTGTAGTTTGATTGGATTCTTACTGTGCCAGTGCATCGCAATTTGGCCTTCACATTCCGTGCCTTGTGGAAAGTAGACTGTAGTTCTGCAACGGTATCACGGTCATGCTTCCTGGAGTGCCTCCCTTGTTTTATCTCTACTGCCACCTTTTCCTTGGACTGCTTCAGTGACCCAAATGTCTGTCTTGGGCTTGTAAGCTTTTCCTCCAGCTTCCTCTGAGAAACCTCCTTCTGGGCAGCCGTAGAGTCCAAAGTAGCGCCCCGCTCAGTATTCAGAGCCTCAAGCTCCTTGACTAGGTCACACTTTTGTTTCTCCGCCATCTTGCGGCCAGCACACTCAGACTCCAGGTCTTTCCTCAGGTCTTGAAGCAGTCCTTCTGCCTTTCTTCTTTCACTCAGTGCGGCTGCGAGTTCATCTTCGTTAGAATTGAATCGCGATTCTACGTCTCGTAGCAGACTCAGTGCAAGGCTTAAATCAGTCTCTGTTTCTTTTTTCTGGACCTGCAACTGCTGGTGCTCCTCCCGGACCTTGTCTAGCTCCAGCTGTAGCCGGGCCCCCTCATTGGTCGTGTAGTCCAGCCGCTTGTGGATATCAGCCATCTCGGTTTCATGGTGCAACATCAGGCAGGCCACCTGACGGACGGACACCTCCTCCCTCTTGGCGCGCTACATCTCGCGCTCAGCCATCTGCATCTGCAACTCTTCAATCTGATGCTGCCAGTCCCCTCTCAGGGCCTTCACCTCTTCCCGGTACTTACTCTGGGTTTGCATCAACGCCTCCTTCATCTTTCTGAGCTCTGCAGTTCTTGTTGCTAGGATTGCTGCTGCTTCTGTTTCCCAGGCCTCTTTCTCCTTGATATACTGACTCATTGGGATGGCGCTGCTTCTCTGCTTCTCCAGCTCTTGCTTCAGTCTTTGGACCTTCTCATGTTCCCTCTCACACAGAGTCACCTGGCTTCTAAGCTCCGCCTCCAGCGATGCTCTTGTGGCACTCAACGTGATCTTCAGCTGCTCCAGGGCGAGGCATTTTTTTTCCAGCATTTTCTCTGCATTCTGCAGAGCAGAATACTTCTAATTTTTCTTGCGCCAATTGCGTCTTCACTTTTTGCGCTTGGTGAAGCTTCCCAGTCCCATCACTGACCTGACCAGTCAGGTTTAAAACCTCTTCTTTCAGGTTTATATTCTCCATTTTCACAGTCTCTATGGGCCTCATGCAGTAAGCGTCGATTAAGTGAAATCGGCAAGCTTACCGATTAGTCATGTTAATGGCGATTTTTCCTCTCCGTATGCAGTAAGTGCCGAATACATTCAAAATCAACCCGAAAACAAATCCGCCCACTCTCACGATGATTATCCGATCACACACAGGTGTATCGGCGTGCGTGGCGGGGTGCTGATAGGTTGCCCAATCACAAATCTTGCTGAATCAGGCGAAACAAGCATGTTTTGGATTGCGCGCCATATTTAAAGGCAACGTGTACTGCTAATCATTCTCTGTGTTGTTGGGAGTGAGAGAGAGAGAGACGCACAGAGCTGGCTGATTGAACATTTGCATATTGACGGAGAGACTTGTTGTGTATTGGGTGAGCTTTGTCCATTGTTGTTTTGTTTACATCTTTGTCTTGTTTTATATGTGGAAGTGTTTCGTGTGATTGGCTGTACATTAGTTGTCTGTTTTTTGTGAGTGCTGGAAGTATGCCCGCAAAGCGTGGGAAGAGTGATGCTGGTGGGAGTGGGAGTGCTACTCGTGCGAGTACGCGTCGGAGTGAACGTACTGTTCAGGGGAGTGATGTTGCTGGTGCACCGAGTGGTGTTGCTGGGAGTGGGAGTGCTGGTGCTGGGAGTGGGAGTGCTGTTGCTGGGAGTGGGAGTGCTGTTGCTGGGAGTGCTGTTGCTGTGAGTGGGAGTGCTGTTGCTGTGAGTGGGAGTGTTGTTGCTGGGAGTGGGAGTGCTGTTGCTGGGAGTGGGAGTGCTGGTGCTAGGAGTGGGAGTGCTGGTGCTAGGAGTGGGAGTGCTGGTGCTGGGAGTGCTGCTGGTGGCGCAGTTGCTGATGGGGTGGATGGTGGTGGCGTGCTTGCTGGTGGGCAGCTTTTGGAGGCTCTTCCATTGGAAGAAGGAGAGTCCAGTCAGCACCAGCCAAGCTCTGACCCTAAACCTGCTCGGAAGAAACGTGTGGAGAAGCCACGTAATCCTCGCTTCAATGACCAGGAAAATACAGCTCTTGTCACTGGCATTCTGGAGCACTATGACAGTATATATGGACATTTACTAGGTAAGTGTACCTTTACATTTATTATTCAAATACATGTGATCCTAGGTCATCTGAGTTTTGTTCATATGCAAATATGGGTTCAGAATATCTTTCTATGTTAATTAGTCTGGAAACACAGCTTTTATCATGCCTTACAAGGACAACTAAACACAGGCGGTCAATTTGCCATAACTGCATACAATATGAATGCAAGCTTGCTTACATGTATAGGTTTAGTAGTGAATGCTCATGTGCTTCACATATTACACATAAAACAGCATGTTTGCTATCTCTTGGAACAGCTAGCAGTGTAGGAAACTGGTGCTTCTATTATTAATCATCATCAACATCATCATGTGAGGGACAAGCGGAATTGTCACAAGAGATTTGATGATATTAGGTCCAAATTGAAAAAGAAAATACAACACCAACGCGTGCATGCTACTGGCACTGGAGGTGGGCCCACACCACAACGTCTCATATTAAGTCCATTGGAGGAGCTGCTTCGGGCAAAATTACTTCCCGTCGTCGTGGAAGGCTTACCTGGTGACCATGATATAGGAATTTACCCCTCACAATTTCCACCAGGTGAGAAATATTACTGTACTAGGCGTGTCGTTGCTTAGAGTTATTTTGCATAGTTACACTGCTTTTTATACTGTCTTCACAATATAAGCATACCTGCATCTATATATGTATATGTCTGATTCTGTATATATATATATCTCAAAATAGACATATATGTTGTAGTCCTACTAAAAGCAGTAACTAATATAGCACGTGCCATTGCGTGCTCATTTACATGTGAATTCCCAAAATGCATTGCTGCAGTGGAAGCAATTGATGGTGGGCGAAGATGGGGAACAACAGGGTAGTACACATGTGTAACACATGTTAATGAGAAATTATTACTAGCTACAGGTACAGAACAGAAATATGTATAATATTATTGTGTATTTTATTTATTTTACTCCGACAAACATGACATTACTGCCTATTTTAAGCATGCATCAAATATATTGCATGCAACGGCCTACAAACATCACTTGCACTAACACATCTATAGTTGTTTATGAAAAGGTCCATTTTTGCTTTAAGTCATATACAGACAGCATAATGAGGCACACGTATCATATTTTATGTCATTGTTTTCGTAACTTAAAAACTGCACACGACTATTTAGCTCATCTACCATTGTGTTAAAGCAGCTGCAATTAATATCTCATCACAGCATACACTTCAACAGAGGGGGTGGGGTTCAGCACACACACTAATTACAGCCTCATTTTAGGGTCAACTTAGTTCACACCATTTTCACCAGTTTCAAGTAATTGAAAGGTGTGGCTGATTAGGCTTTTTGGGGAAGGGAATACCGTTCTTACAACCTGACTAGCACAACTGAAGTTAATCATACTCATTTGAAAGCTTCACTTTAGCTACTAAATGCCCCAACAACTCATTACTTATCAAAGCGTACCTCACACATTAGTTCACTCATATCTATAGTTGAACTACTACTATCAACGACACATTATCACACACTGCATGTGTTGTCTTGTTGAGTCACAGCCACATTCAGGTGTGCCACATCTTATATTAATGTAGCACACATATCCTCTACCAAAAACAACACTTTTTGCAATATGACCACCTTCATGATAACCATTGTGAATGGTCATCTCATGATAGTTATGTACATTATGATACTGATATCACTACACAACATATGATTTTTATGTACAAATTTTATCTATTTATCCTCACGCATTACTGCAGGAACATAGTATGTTTTACACTGGCGACACATTTAATTGCACTGCGGCCAGATCCGCAAGCCGGGAGATTTCCCGGCTTGCTAGTGGCCGCCCCTCGGCGTGCCGCGCGTCATAGACGCGCGGTCACGCGTCTTCGGGAGCGTGCGCCCCCTGCACGCGCGTCCAGGGGCTCCCCGAGGGAGCCCTGGTGTCCCGCGATCGCGGGACAGCGGCAGGGGGTTCCGGGGGACCCGGCGGACCCGGCAGCGGGAGGGAGAGCGCCCCGATCGGAGGGCGCTCTTCCGCTGCTTCGGCGCGCGCCCGTCACACTCGGGCGCGCGCCAGGCTACTGCTGCGGCACAGAACGGGCAAATGCTCGAATAAACTGTGCCGCAGCAGTATGTTAGGGAACTCAAAAGTTCTAAGTACACAGGCATGTACATTGTTATTACAACTATTTATGTTCACTTTCACACACACATTTTGGGTTAAGGAAATGATGCTGTTAGGTACTCATAAATACAGAACATACAATAACTGTTTGTTCAATATTTACACATGTAAATGTAAAACTTATGTTATTGTTATATATAGTTGCCCCTGAAGGACATGTGTCACCTGAGACTGAACAAGTGTCTTCACCTGGGTCAGCCAG